>NC_050077.1:25965259-26267759 GCF_009764565.3 Dermochelys coriacea
GGTCAGAGTAGCTTTTGATTATTTTCTTAGAAAAATCTCTCCAGTGTACCATTTAACAAGTTCAGTGTCTTTCAAAGATAGGGACAATTGAAGATATACTAAAATCACTTTTAGAAAGCCTGAGCTAAACAGTACAAACCTTTACGTCAGGTCTAAAGTTTTGGTATAGCTATGTTGGTCATATGTGTGCCAACATGCCCGCAAAATCCCTATGTATATGCAGCTATGCTGCCATAAAAACCGTCAGCATATGCTGTGTCTACACAAGGGAGATTAGCCCTTCAGATTTACTGGCCCAATTGGACACTCACAAGTAACTTACTTATACCACAAATAGGAAGCTTGTCTGTAAAATGTCTACTGTAAGTTGATAAGAGTGACAAATCACGACTGAGTTTGCATGTTATTTAATAAACTTTTATATCATCCCACATCTTGTAATTTCCTTATCACATTTTACAGAAAAACTACTGTAGATTTTTTTAAAATAAGAAAAGCACCTTTTATTAATCAGGCTCTCTTACAGCTACAGGTGGATAAATGCTAATCTTTAAAGCCTCTTAATTTCAACATCTCAATTTATTAAAAAAAAAAAAAATCCTCTTCAGCCCTAGAAAGATGCTTAATACCTTCTGATGGAGGGGATGTGAAAAGACTGGTGGGCAGGGGCAGGGTCTTCCCACACAATTTGATTTTGGTAGGGAGATGTCTCAGGCACTCTGCTAGCTACACAACACAGCTGTGCAAGGGGATAGGGGCCTTACTCCTTCATATTCCCCTGTGAGCGACCACAACAGTTTTCAAAAATCTAACCATGTGAATGCCCCTTCAGTTTGATCTGTAAAAGATGGGTTGGAATCAGAGTCAGAGGTTACACTAGTATTTCCAACATAAGATTTTTCAGAAGCCAATGCAAGTCCTTGTTTTCATGGTGTGACCTAACTATCTATGTGGACCCTGCTGGTGTGCACTAGGGAGCTTTTAGTGCATGTTAGCAGGGTCCACTGGTGTGCACTGATGCAGCTAGCTTGTTCTGTGCATCCTTATTTAAAATCACTCCAACAGCACAGCTGTACAGTTCAGTAACAGTACATTTGGAAGAGAGTTTGTTTCATGCACAAAGTTCTTGTGGTTTTGAGATTGTACAGCACAAGCTGTTCTGACAACAGTGCTGCTGAATTAGTCTAATCCAGTGGCTCTCAAACTTTTTTTGTACCAGTGACCCCTTTCACACAGCAAGCCTCTGAATGTAACCTCCATCCCCCTTATTAATTAGGTTGTAAAGCAGGAGCCCAGGGAGAAGAACTTGCTTTCAGTCTGTAACATGCCAGAGGCCCTTGGAGCTAGAGAATTTTTATTATTTTACACTGAATGGGTTAGAGGGAGGGGAAGAGACATTTTATTCTGTCAAATGGCTAAACAGAAATTGGCTTAAATATTTTTGAGGAAGAAAATGCAGGGTATTAAATAGAGGTAAAAAAGTTCAGCAATGTGAGGTGGTGCCAATCCAAGAAATGTTTGACAAAAGATTAAAGCCATAGCGTGGTTTCAGTCTCTAATGTAATTGATTAAAAAGTCCTGCTTTTGGAGCTTTCAGTTTGGGAAAGGGATTCTAAATGTATATGCAGAATAGTGCAGTACTCACTGGCATGGTCTTATCTCCAAAGAAATAGATAGTCTTGTATCCATCGTTGCCAGCAATTCCTAAGCAGTATCTCTTATCCCAACCATTTGGAAATACATCAAAGCTTATCTGCCCCCCTAAGTAAAAGGGAGACAATAGGCAAGTGTTAATGGGGAAGGGGAAAAAAAGGAACTCTGCTTTTTTGAAGGGAGAATGACTGAGGCTGAACGCCACTGAAGCAGATTCTGATAAAGGAAACTGAACAAGTCCGAGACATGAATGAAATGAAATGAAGTTAAGGCTGAGAGAACACATCAAGACTTTAGCGTCAAACACATTACAGGGATGTTACAATTGTTACCAAACCAAGTGTTCTACACTCAGGATATTGAGATGTTTAAATTTAAAAGAAATCCAAACATCTTTAGTACACCCAAACAAACTGAACTCTGGCCTGTAGCAACAGGATGCAAAACCGCACGATTTTGATGAAGGTGTGTTAGTGTTTGTGGTCCCACATTTTTTTTTTAAAGGTTTAGAATTTCTTCCTATGCATGGTATCATGCAGTTCTACTAGGACCAAATTTCAATTCAAACATCTTCAAAATTCAAAAAATTTAAAACTAAATGTTTAAAGTTCAAGTGCCTGTTTTTGAGTGAAAGCAGATCATGCCACACCCTTGTTCTACACAGCAGAAAGGGTGGCAGGCTTGGCAGATTCAGACATCGAAGAAAAAGGGAAGTGAAGCCTTTATTCCATTGGTCCTCCTTTTTTCAAGCCTGCAGAAGCTTCTCAGGCTTGCGTACACTTAAAATAGTACAGCAGCACAGTGCTGCAGTATAGATGCTATCTATGCCAACAGAAGGGATTCTCCCATCGGCATAGGTAATCCACCTTTCCAAGAGGTAGTAGCTAGGTTGATGGAAGAATTCTGTGTAGTGCTGTCTATACAGGGACTTAGGTAAGCTTAACTACATCCCTCAGAGGTGTGGATTTTTCACACCCCGACGGATGTAGTTAAATCAACCTAATTTTCTAGTGTAGACCAGGCCCCAGCGGGAATCAAGCTCTACAAGTGTGTCTGAACTCTCTCTGACACCAACTTTGCAACCAATTCAGCAGAAAATGAGTGTAAATTAAGTTTTTGTGTATTAATAAGGACTGTCAGGTTATCACTCTATGCTTTGAACCAATTCATTCTGAATGGAGCCAATGCCAGAATCCTCACCAGCTCTACAAAAACAATGACCGTTTTCAGGGACACCACATAGCAAAGACTGTATGATGTGAGTATAGATGTTTATGCTTGAGAATTTATAGATACACAATTGAACTTGTCCATTGACATAATCCCTCAGCATGGGAAGGAAGCTACCTGACTCAGTGCATACCATCTTCTGGAAAGAGACATTCTCAAACACAAGAAAGATTTTCAGTTAAGAATTCCAATCACTGACAAACAAATCCCTTTGAATAGCCTGTGTGGAGTGCATAAGACCCGCTCTTAGTCCTTTTCTCAATGTTCCAATGGAATATACAACATGGTGGGTGAGTTCCTGGTTCTTTGAATATGACTGTGTTCACACAGTAAGATTTCATAAGAGTTTTGAAATAGACAAATAGAAGTCAATCTTTTTAAGATGAGTGAAAAGTTTTTCTTTATAAGATCACTATTATGGTTAACTCAGAGTTGATACTTTTATTCTAAACCTATATTTTTCCAAGGGATTTTTTTTTTTATCATGTCAAGCTTAACACTGGGCTGAAATGTGACACAAAGCCTCAAACAGGAGGATTTTCTTGATATTTTAAAAATGTTTTGCCCAGTTTAAGTGGATGCCATCAGAGGATTGTTCATGGAATTTTCCTCCAGGGCAGATTGGAGAGGCCCTGGAGATTTTTCACCTTCCTCTGTAGCATGGGGCACGGGTCACTTGAGGGAGGATTCTCTGCTCCTTGAAGTCTTTAAACTACGATTTGAGGACTTCAATAGTTCAGACATAGGTGAGGTTTTTTGTAGGAGTGGGTGGGTGAGATTCTGTGGCCTGCATTGTGCAGGAGGTTGGACTAGATGATCAGAATGGTCTCTTCTGACCTTAGTATCTATGGCAAGCCCTGTTTGAAACTCATTTTGCCCCAAATGTTTAACTCTGCCAGAGGTAGACACACACAACCATTTATTCTTTCTACTATAAATGAAAGAGAAAGTGGAGAATTTGCCCAGAGATTTTCAGTAGGAAAAAAAAATAGGAAAGACAAGCCTAGAAAGACACGTCTCTACTGTACAGAATTATTGTGCATCTTGTGTCTCCTCTTGAATTTCCTTTCTGACTCACCCCCCCCCCCCCATAATACAACCACTGAAATTAAAAGTCAAGGGCTAGTAATGGAGGCAGTGTTAAAGCAGTAAGTATTTGTCATGTACGTGGTGGGCAGAAGAAGCATCTCTCATTAGTCAAAAATATGCAATTCATTTTTACAAATCAAGCAAAATCAACTGTATGAGTGACATCAGAAAATTAACAAAAAGAGATGCAGTTTTCCTTTTGTTGAGGTGTCTTCTACCACAAAGGACCTAATGAAAGAGACTTCATATACAAAATGGCAGCAGCCACCCCCACCCTGACCACTGAGTCATACAGTGTGATCAATCTGGCAAGAGGGCATGATTTTTTTAAATGAAATTCTTTTTTTAAAAGATGTGATACCTATAGAAAATGTGAGGCCTTTTCCTGCAAATTCTCTTTGTAAATCAGCTACAAATTTCTCTCTTATATGTTCCCTCTGTTAAAAACAAAAACAAAGACGCATCAGTTAAGTGATTTTTATTTAGTAATCAGTATCAGAAAAGGTAATAGTAAGCAGGGAACTGTGGTTCTAGCTAGCTGCTCCCAAGTCCATGGATGCAATAGTGCAGTACTAGTATTACAGAGCTAAGTTCTGCTCAGTATACACCTGTGTAGTCTGGAGTATTTCCATGGGGCTATTATGACATTACACAAGTGTACAGTGAATGCGAACAGAATTTGACCTATACCATGTTATTTTTCACTTCCATCTGAGGAGCTCAACATTCTACATACTAATGAATTAAAAATTAATGAATTGTGTATTATACCCTTGCTGAAAAGCTCCATTTCACAGCAAGAGTGTAACAGAAGGGGAAACTGAGGCACTGAGGTTAAGAACAAATTTTCAAAGGTGGTCTCTAATTTTGGATGCCTCACACTTTTGGGCCCAAGACACACTGAAAATCAAGCCTAGTTTTCTAAAAGTTAGGCAGCCAGTAACTGAGGTACTCTAACTTAGAGGCATTGTTGGAAATCTTGGGTCTTGGTGATAGGCCCAAGGTCACAAAAGAAGTCTGAGACAACGTAGGAAACAGAACCCAGACTTCTCAATTCTCAGTCTTATGCTTTCAGGCACAAAACCATCTCTGCCCTGGCAAATGTAACTGCATTTTAAAGAAGGCTAATGCTGAGTAGTTTAAGCCTCATGTTTAGGTTTTAAGCCTCAAGTTTAGGTTTTGTTTAAAAAATATTAGAGAAGATAATAGGAAAAAAAGGGTATTTTCATTAATTTTCAAAGAACATAAAGCTACTACAGTGATTGGTGCTATACAAAACCCAAGACACACTGACAGATGAGGGGTTTTGGGGAGGACTGATGCAGGGTGAGAAGGAAGGGAGATTTATGGTGTTGGAAACACCTCACAACAGTATTGTGCTAGAGCACCAGAAAGAGAAAGTGAGATCAGCTAATCTGCTTTTTACATTTCCTGCAGTTTGAACAATGAAACTCAACCAACAGCAGGGAGAAAGGTGTTAAACACAGGAAGGGGAGTTTTTGAAAATATAATTTGATCATGACAGTGTCCTTTAGAACAGTGAGGAATAAGAGATGTAACCCATTTTAAAAATTGACTCACTTTATCAAATTCATAGAACTCAATTCGCTCTTCCTGGCTGCAGCTTCTCCCAACAGGGCAGACATTCAGCATCCCATTTCGGAACTCAATAAAAGTTCCCCTGAAAAAGAGAGTCAACTGTCGCTGCTGAAAATGGACGCATTGCTGAAGCTGAATCTCAAGAACTTTGCTCTGTTACTGAGATCTCCAAAAAAGGCATTGTGATTAAAATATTACAGTTTAAAGGAACTGTGTTTGCTCATTACATTAGTGATAGCTGAGGAAAACACGCATATTTTCATTTCAAATTGCAAAATGTAATTACCCAAGTAGAAATTTGCTTAGGATGTCAGAGTAAACATGATTACTACGTATCTTGCACATTGTTGATAAAAACAGTTGTAAGTGCTCAAGACCTTGTGGATCAGATGATCAGCCCCATTCCTCTTCCTTTGTGTAAGCAGCTAGAAACCCAGCAGGATTCAATTCCCCTGGTGTGGAGGAATCTTTGCTAAGTGCAGAGCCCCTTTAGCCATCTTACACTACCCCTGTTGATCTCTAGTATAGAAGACACTCCCATTGAAAGGGATGCATGGCGGAAGCACCCCTTCACTCTAACAATCACTTCTTGGTTGCTGGATCAGCTCTCCTGAGGCTGTGGCTGGGCAGAACTGAAAGCAATCTTAGGACAGTTCTTAGCCAGCCCCAATATTGGGGAGCTGCAAGGGTAGCTTAAACCTATCTTTCACTCTCCTTGTCCTAGCTGTATGGAGCAAAGGATCTAGCTCAGCATCTCCAGCAGCTGCATTCCCAAGTATGGTGCAGGGCAATTGGTCTCAAATTTTAGAAGAAAACTTGCAAACTTATAATTTATGGAAGCACTAATGCCTTTGAATTCCAACTGCATCAAGAAAATTCCTTTTACATTAAGTTTAAATTTTCCCTTCCTGGGAAATAAAATAGGAGATATCCCAATCAGCACCCAATGTTCTGTCTTTCTAGATTTTTATAGAGTAATTTGTTCTATGGGGAATAAATAATTCCTTGTTCCCTGGCAAGCAACTCTGGACAATCTTTTCTTTTGATCCTTCTTCACCTGCTCCAATAGCAGAGCTTGTCTTCCTATGTATGGGATTGCTGGAACAATAATATATATCTATCTCAATTATACAGTGTACTCTCAAACACAAACCATCCAGCTCTAACTGGACATTGTCTTCCCTATTGATGCTCAACGTCCCAAAAGTGGGAATACCCTCTCCCCTAAGATGTGCATGTGCATATACCTACCTTTTCTTTGGCAGTTTAATTTTTGCAATGTAACTCAGACAATAGTTGATTAGATCTTGGAGCAGGTCCTCACCCAGATGACTTTGAATGCTCTAAAAATACAAAAAGACCTATCAGCTATAGGTCCAGAATTCAGGGTTCTGAAAGTAGCTAATTGACAACACAGGTTTGAGATATTCATGTATAGCAGATCCCAGAAAAACATGTCTTAGATAAGTGATTTTCAGCTAGTATGTGTGCAGCACCGGTATGGTAAGGCTCCCAATCTCTACCTTAATTATATACTGCTGTGCTGGGCAACTGACTACCTCTCCCTATAACATGATCCTCCAAGCCCCTACTTCAAACTGTGGGTTAGAAAATGCAGGATTGAACGGAAAGGGGTAGACAGTGGCTAGTACAGCGTGGGATACCACTGCCTTAGATTTCAATCTGGGTCCTGAGCTATTTTATTTTCCATTCTGCAATAGCTAGATTAAGTCACTGAAGATTATCACAATATTAAATTTAATCAACAGTATTTTCTCATCCACTTACAGTATTTCTTGCAGCTTATAAAATACACTAATCAATCAAGAGTTCACTCTATGAGCTAGATCCTAAGTAACAGCCAGGGTACACTCCACTCACTTGGAGGGTGGGGAGGGAAAAAGGATGAAAGCCACCTTCCAGTTTCCCAATTCTCAGGCCTGTCAGGGATCAGATATAATTTAGAGTAGCCTCAAGGGTACTTTAAATGAGGCCCAATTGCCATGGAAATTCCATGAGCTTGGGATCAGTAGAGGGCTCCAGCCATGATCCCTATGCCAGAGGCTAGGAGAGATGTCATTCTAGAATTTCCCATGCTGGAAAAATTCTCACCTAGCCACATCTACCAGGTTTTGAGCAGCACAAAAGAGGAGGTCTGAGGCAAGGATCTGGCCCCATACCTCGTGTCAGTCTACAAGGAGCACGATGAACAGTCAATTATACAAATAAAAGACAACATATAAAATAATTTCAGACTTTCTTAAAAAATTACCACTAAAACTGCATACATACCTGCTTGCACAAAAATTCCCCATCTTTGTATGACACGAGACCATTTTCTGGAAAGACGTAGTCAAATTTTTCAACCACTAAAATACAAACAAAAAAATGCTGCAGCTTCTACTTTAATTTGTCTTCCCTCATACTTTATAATACGCAAATCCTTTCAGGTCAAAATACAGTAGTTTTTAGAATATTAAGCACAAAAGCTACACACTTGTAATGTCTGGTGAGAGACTCCAAGGACCTAATCCTGCAACTCCTCTGTATTTGTTCCTCCTTCAGAAGTCACCGGGAGACTAACATCATGTGAAGAGCTTGTAGTTAAGTTACATACATTTAGTGTTAAGGATCTGACTCCATCCTTAGCACATTTCTTTGTACTTTATTATTGTAAACTGTACTAGATCCAGTAAGTATTGCAAAACCTTGGAACAACAATCTGGATTTAAACTGATAAGGGGAAGAAGGAAAGTTTACCTATTTGAGAGTGATTTTTTTTAATGCAACTCTGCCTTATTAAGATTTGTGTGTGTTTAAATTGAATTATAGGAGTACTGAGTCTCCTCTGAAATATGTAAGTAATATTAGAAGATGAAAATATATGGTTACAAAATGGTAAATCCAAGCAGCTTGTTCTGAGCCATTAACTATGTTTCAATAGGAAAACATACAGTACTATTTATTTCACTACAAGCTGTGTGATACTGCTGCTGAAACTAAAATTCAGCATTTGGATTCAAATGAATTTTGCAGGAATAGGTTGAAAAACACTATCAGATCAGTTGTGGAACAGAATATTCTGTTTCAAGAAAAGCTGTGAAATCACATCCTTATCTGAACATTTGCAGTAGTTGTAATACTGCTGAAGATTATTTCAGGGTATCAGGATCTTGTTAGTGTAGGACAAGATGACTTCCTGGAAGCCACTTACAGGCCATGGTTAGAAAAAGGGTTTGTGGCATGTACTGGGCTTGCATATTTGTGAATTATGGAAGGCTATTAATATTGATCTTTCACATTAAAAATATTACATAGAGTTGAAAAGGAAAAGAACCACATTTTCTGTTCAGAGCCACCATCTAATAAAATCTGCTCCTGCATGGATGAACACATTAGATAACTTAACAACCTATGTAATGAGATATGCACAACTCCATTTTATAAAGATGTTAAAATATTTCTTACTACAATGGTAGCATGGAATCAGTACTTCACTCTGAGTCACAATCCCTTAAGAAGAAATTTCAAGGTCTTTAAGATATAAAATCATCCTACCCAAAAGCATAGGTACTAGATAGGACTTTTAATGCAGCTGGTAGTTGTCCACATAGGGTATAAAATTCAGCATTTGTCATATTCTAACGCGAGCATGTTCTGAGTGGGACAGTAAATAACTAACATTTCATGAAATTGGTGTGGTATAATAAAAACAGAGAAACTGATACTCAGAACAAGGAAGCTTGTATTTAATGAACAACTCATTAAAGGAGAAAGGGTTTGTATTTACGCATCAGGACTTCCTCATAAGCAATTCATTTCAACTGGGATTGCATCATCCTCTTTTCTTACCATCGTCTCCCAGCTGCTCTTGAATTTTGTACAAGTCTGAACCACCTACAAGTCCAACTCTCACCTTCTTCCGCAGCTTCTGCAGAAATTCTGCCATTTCTGCTGTGATTTTCTAGATTAAAAGAAGAGTTTACAATTTTTAGGTAGTCTAGGTACTTTTAGTACGAGTTACCAGTTGACCATAAATATAACAGTGCAGTGGGAAAAAGGTCACTGGGAACTAAATTGTGTAGGGCTTTAAGAAACAATATGAGAGCTTTTTAAAAATGCCTATGAGAAAACCTTCCCGTAAGGTAAAAATGCCTTAAATAACAAGGAAGCCACTACAGTATTTGGCTCACTAATGTAGTGTGTTCCCTATTGCTAAAAAGTCAAAAAACTGCACTGGCTTCTGAGGCGTCTTCTAGGTCAGTCTCCACATAAACTGAACATTAGTTCAGTCTACGTCACAGAACGTCACAGCAACAAGAGATTTTTGTAGTGAAGTATGTATTTTCTAAATGGACAATGAACCTAATTCTCAATTACTGAGGCACAATCCCCACTCATTGATATATTTTGCTTTCCACAACCAAATCTCTGTACAACTTTTCATGAGTGATGTACCCAAGAATTCAAATTCTAATATCTAAACTGTATTGTTAAATCTATTCACCTAAATTTGGGTTATTGCTGATTATGTACTCTATGTATCATATGTAAAACTTTTAAAAACTAACTTTGTATGTGTGGATAATCTAAGCACTATACCCAGATATACAGACACTTTTCCCAACCTATGTATTGTATAACTTTTTTAACATCTGCTTTAATAAAAAATTTAAATCTAACACAAGTGCCGCTTGTGTGAATATTTTCAGCCAAAATATATTTTTGCTGAAGAATACAGATTTGGGTCAACCAAAAATTAATGCAAAGCCATGACAAATGGACAAAACAGTTTCATTCCAAAAAACTTTTTAACTTTTTTTTTGTACTTAAAATGAGTTTTCTGAAGTTTACTTCAGTTTTATTTTAAAAAGTTTCAAAAAGCTCTAAAACAGAATGAAATATTTACTGTGACCCAAACTAATTTTTTTTTCCAACATTTTGGTTAACTGAAAAGTTCAAAAAACGTTCATCCCACATCAACCTGAAACTATTTTCCTCTCCAATTTTTCAGCATGGCCAGTTGAGTTGACAGTGGGGAAATCAGTTATTTGCACAGCTCTAATCATAAGTCACTGACAGATGGTGTTGACAAGCCAGAATACTACAAGCAACATTACCATCTTCCATCAACATGGCA
Organism: Dermochelys coriacea; assembly: GCF_009764565.3. NCBI lineage: Eukaryota > Metazoa > Chordata > Testudines > Dermochelyidae > Dermochelys > Dermochelys coriacea. The sequence goes on from NC_050077.1 coordinate 25,975,971, forward strand.
AACAAAGCATGAAAAGAACATGACTGTAACACAGGTGCCCCCTATTGATGTAAAAGTGATGCATGGAATATTAGTACAGGAGGGAAATTGTAGGCGCTAAATCTTTGGTGGGACTGGAAACTGCTATTTTCTAGGTCTTTGATAGCGTAACTCTCAGGGTTTGTCAATTACATATATTGGAGTCAGACCTGATGGGTCTGGCAGACCGTATCACCGACAACCCTGCCCAAACCACACCCCTCTCCCCAATAACCTCCCCAGGGTCCCAGTCCAGCCAGAGGCTCCCTTAATAATCACCTGCCCAGGTCCTTCTGCCCTATACTCCATAACCTCCCATTCATCCGCCATGTAACTCCACAGCCCACCCCAACCCTATACCCCCCCACAACCCACCATCAACAACCTCCCACGCATCCCCATATCAGCCTGCCCGAGGCCTATAGCCCCCACAGCCCCTACCCTATGCCACCCGCAGCCTTCCCCAACCCCCATAACCTCCCACACATCCCTATAGCAGCCCACAGCCCACCCCAGCCCCATACCCCCCACAACCCACCCCAGCCCCATACCCTCCCACACATCCCCATATCAGCCCACCCGAGGCCTATAGACCCCACAGCCCCTACCCTATGCCACCCGCAGCCTTCCCCAACCCCCATAACCTCCCAATAGCAGCCCACAACCCACCCCAGCCCCATAACCTCCCACGCATCCCCATATCAGCCCGCCTGAGGCCTATAGCCCCCACAGCCCCTACCCTATGCCACCCGCAGCCTTCCCCAACCCCCATAACCTCCCACACATCCCTATAGCAGCCCACAGCCCACCCCAGCCCCATACCCCCCACAACCCACCCCAGCCCCATACCCTCCCACACATCCCCACATCAGCCCACCCGAGGCCTATAGCCCCCACAGCCCCTACCCTATGCCACCCGCAGCCTTCCCCAACCCCCATAACCTCCCAATAGCAGCCCACAACCCACCCCAGCCCCATAACCTCCCACGCATCCCCATATCAGCCCGCCCGAGGCCTATAGCCCCCACAGCCCCTACCCTATGCCACCCGCAGCCTTCCCCAACCCCCATAACCTCCCACACATCCCTATAGCAGCCCACAGCCCACCCCAGCCCCATACCCCCCCACACATCCCTATACCAGCCCGTCCCAACCCCAAAGCCTCCCATATGTGACCCCAATGACCCGCTCCAGGTCCGGACGCCCCCGCCGGCTCACCTGCCTGGGGGCGGTCAGGGTCCCGTCCACATCGAAGAGGCACAGGACGCCGCTGCCCGGCGCCGGCGCCGCCATGCTGCGGATGACGTGGCTCAGCCGGGCGCGGCGCTCGCTTCCGGCTCTGCGGCGACTCCGCCGCGGGGGCTGCCGGGACCCCAAGCAGCCCCAGCCGGAGGCGTCCGCAGCCCCCGAGCCCGCCCACCGTGCCGCGCGCCGGGGCGCCGTAGAGCGACGGTGGCGGCCGCGCAGGCGCAGGGTGCGGCCGCGCAGCGTCACCTGTCCGCGCGTCGAGATGGTAAGGGGCCGCCCGGCGGCCGGGCCCTGGCGGTATTCGCAGGAGTGCTCGGCGCTGTACGTGGCGCACAGCGCTCATCCTGCGCCTCTGGAGGGCCGGCCCCAGCAGTAGCTGGGCGGGGGCGGGGGCGGGGGAAGAGCGGGGCCAGGCCGCCGGGGGGTAAGCGAGTTGTGTCGGGGCAAGGCGCGGTAGGAAAGTCTCCGCGGGGGGAAGCACGTAGCACCTCGCCGGCAGACACGCCGCGGAGGTGGCGCTACCCGGCGCCTGGACAGCCCCGGCAGCCGCCATGACGTTTCACGGTGTGCTGAGGGCCGGTGCTGGTCCCCTTGCTGCCCTAAAGCGAGGATACGGGCCACTCCCGGGCCCTTCCGCCTGTAGACGCCGTGATTCAGGTGCTTCTGGGCCGCTCTCCGCCTCTGTATCAAGTAATTCTGCCTCTTTCGTGCTGTGTAAACAGGCCTCAAACCGAAATCTGCACATGACTAAGTTTCTCAACACAAACAGGGGCTTCACCAGTTCGCTTAGAACTTGTCCTCCGGCTGCGTAAGAGACAATGGTTGTCATAGCTGCAGTTGTTGTGTAGTGTCAGCATTGAAAGATTTAATGGTGTGGTATGGGAATGTTTTCTTTTAGGCTGGAATCTTCAAAAGCAGGACTAGACTCCACTTGCTGCCTTCCTTTGGGAGGTCTCTACCAAGGGAGTTTTCTGCAAGATTGTGGAAAAGAGAAGGCATGTGCCTACCCCGTTGCTTCAGGACCCATACGTCCTTACAGCCACAGAGATGGCAACCTGACAGTGTTAATTTTTATCCTGGGACAGGGCTGGCACTGCACAGATGCGCTGGCAGCTTAAGCCCCACCAACAGAGTCTTGGAAAAGTCTATGATTGAGAACAAAGAACAGTTCAAACTGGTCTACAAGTTTCCAGGAATTAAATATTGTAGAATATTTTCAAGAATGAAGTTGCTACAGACTGGTATAACCATAGTCATCCTCCCTCCTGTCTATCACCTCTATCTGCAGGAACAAGTTTCTCAGGATTTTCTGTTGTATGTCACTGGCATTGCTTGCTTTGCTTCTGTAATGCTGTATGGTATAAGTTATTTTCTCAGACGAATGATTGGACTGATGTACTTAAATGAAGCTGGCACCATTGTAAAAGTGGCACACTTAACATTCTGGGGAAAAAAGAAAGAAATTTATTGTCCAGTTAAAACTGTAATGATGTTGGGTGACACTGGAGATGCTAAGAATGAAGTACTGCTCCAATTTAAACAGCACAATAGTACGCAGGTTTTATATTTTACTCTAAAGTTTGGCCATATTGTGGATAAACAGAGGTTTGCCCAAATATTTGGAGGATTTTAGTGACTCATTAGATGCAATGATCAACATTTTCCAAGCGTCTAGCTTGTTTAATGTTTTTCCATTGCTCTTCATGCTGAATTCATAGCTTAATAGATTTGTAAGCACTCAAATATGAAATATTTCCATCCTTTTTCCATACAAATCCTTTATGAGCTAACATGCACACCCGTGTTTGTATAAAGGGGATACAGTGATGTAGCAACCCACTAGATAGAAGTTCCTGTACTAGTTTCAGATGAAAGCGGAATCTCATCACACACACACACCCAACCATTATGTAAAGAAATATAGTTTAATACTCATGTCTGATGGTAACTTACGCAGTTGAAATCTTTAAAATTGTTTCACCTTAAACTGCAGGTGCAGTCGAGTGTGGTGGTGGTGGTTTTTTTTGCGTCTTTCTCTCAGCTTGGCTTTCAGACTGTAGAATGGCAGTTAAAAAGACATTTATTGGTAAAACTGAGCAAATGTAATTTGCTATCATAGATATAACATAGCAGCCCACAGTGCCATTTTTAGTCTCTTGTGAGACTGCACTTCCAATTTATATCAAATTTTGATCAGGAAAGTCTTATTTATATTAACATGAAAAATTAATAAGTTATTAAAACTATATCCTTTACAGGGATTTGCAAAGATATTGTCATGGGAGTGAGGTGGAACTGCTTGCTCACTCCCTTGTCTTCTGGGCTGGCACCAACTGGGAAGTATGCCACTCACTTTTTTCCTCAAAAAGAAAAGGAGTACTTGTGGCACCTTAGAGACTAACAAATTTATTAGAACATAAGCTTTCGTGAGCTACAGCTCACTTCATCGGATGCATTTGAGCTGTAGCTCACGAAAGCTTATGCTCTAATAAATTTGTTAGTCTCTAAGGTGCCACAAGTACTCCTTTTCTTTTTGCGAATACAGACTAACATGGCTGCTACTCTGAAACCTGTCACTTTTTTCTGTAACAGTTGTTCTCTCAGATCAAAACGTGTTAATAGGATCCAGAGTGAACTTTGTCCATCGTTCATTTGTAGCTTGTGGGTTCAATGCTTGGATGATCTTCACAAGGCTCTAAGTATTGCTTGGAGAAAAATATGTTGCAAGAGAATATCTACTTCAACTATATGAAAGCAAATAAAGTAGCTGGACAGTGTCAAGAGCCCCAGTAAAGCATTTTAAATTGTGTACATGATCAAAAATTCTGAAGAGAAGTATGTTACAGTAGTACTATTTACAGACACACCATCAGGTTCCTGTTGAAGTTTAAAAAACATTTTCTTACCCTGAAGATACCTTCAATATCTTAGGTTATTGTAACAAAGAATTTTAAGCATTTATTTTTCAGTGCTTATGCTCTGTTTGGATTTTCTTTTTCAATTTAACCAATTGAAACTGTCAATTTCATTTTCTTAAGCATACCATTGTAATATTTGGGTTGCAAAAACAGCAGGGGAATGGTTATTTTTTTAAAAGATTAACATGAAAAACAGAATCATGGAAATATTTGAATTGGGCTGAGATTTTATAAAAAGTGTGTGCATGCACAACTTCATGTCATCACTGGTTGGGATCTTTCAACAGCAACTGTGCCCATGCAGAGCTAAATAGCACATCAGTTCAAAAATATCCTTCCACTGACTGGACTACAGTTAGAATAAGTTTCCTTTTTTGCTGTGTGTGATATGGACTGTACTTATCACAAATTAAAAAAAACCCCAAAGTTGTACTGTATAAAAAGTGTTAACAGACTTCAGTTGTGTTGCTTACTGATATGGAATGACAAGTAATTAAGCAGATTTATACAGCACAGTATGTATTTTAATGAAAATGTAATGGCTACCTTTATTACCATCATATGAAAAATTACAGATGTCAACACAAGCAAACCATATGGTATAGTGGGAGTTTTTTAATTAAAGCTGCACCACTTTACATAGTATTATGAAAGTTCATAGGAGTAAATCCTGCCCAGTGCCTCTCCAGATACAGAATGCTCTGGTTACACACCATCAGTATCTGTGTTTGTATTTGCTTTTGGCAATCTCACAGAGGCTTATAGCCCTCCCTCCCCCCACTGCTATGCACACCTGGAGAGGCTGGAAGAACCACTATTCAAATTCTGTACTCCCCTTCCCCCCTCTCCCCACCGAGGTCAGCAGCTTTACTGCCCTATGGCCTTGGGTGGGGAGTAGTCCTTAGCTCCCCAAAGATGTCCTTACCAGCGAGCTGGAAATCAGGATCAAGATTTACTCCATAATGAAAAGCAGGCCTGGACATGGAGAAAACATGGACTTGGCAACCCATGGTAGGGCAAAAGGGGTAGTTTGCCCAGGAGTCCTGTTTGAGAGGGCCACCAAACCTAGTGGCATTGCAAGCTGTTGTATCAGGTTGCAACATCATGCACTGAAATTTGGCCCGGTGAGCCTGGGACACAAGGTGAGCCTTATCCTGGGGTGAGTGTGGGGTGGGCTCACTCTCCAATCCCCTCCCCTCTGGGGTAATCTTTTTGGAAGGGTGGGGAGCCTCAGTTTTAGATTTTGCCCCAGGCCCTCAAAACCCTCTGTGTGGCCCTGTATGGACTTTATACCTGTAATAAATTTCATTGTATATTAATGAAGGGCCTGATCCTGCAATTTTATCCTTTTCATATTAAAATAACTGAATTAGTAAAGGGAGAGGATGGCCGGTGGGATAAGATAGATTACTCAGTACAAAAACACTTGAAATTGACCAAATAAAGTTCTACAAGAAATCGTGGTCTTAGAAGCATGAAGTGTCCTTATCTAAACCTACCCTGTCAAATAAATTTGTTAGTCGCTAGGGTGCCACAAGTACTCCTTTTTGCTGTCAGATAAGAGTAATTACAGAGCAGCTTCCAAAGGAGGTCCCTAAGGCATCATAAATGGAAATGTTCAAGAAGAATATAGGTGATCACATGCATTAGCTTAGTTCATTCCACCTTTTAACATCTTTGGAGGTTCCATTTCTCATTACATAGCTGCTCTCGATTATTCTAGTATTATTGATTTCTGGGGCATATTTACAACTGAGTGTCAAGTGTTTTGCCTAGAGTCAAATCATTCCTAAAAACGTACAGCACATTAATGCAAGATCCTCTCTGCTGCACTGGTATGCAAGAGTAGAGGAAGAGAGATAAGGATTAGGGAACAAGCAGCAAGGCAGGACCTTATGAGTGCTACGATGAAAGGCCAGCCAATGTGAGATTGCCATGTTCCTAAGGATATGTATGTACTTTGGGCTGGGGGTTTGATTCCCAGCTTGAGAAGGCATCTCTGTACTAGCTATGATTGAGCTAGCACACTAAAAATAGAACACAGCCATGGAGACACAAGGGGTGGGAGGGGCTAGCAACCCCAAGTACATACCTGTCTGAGATGCTAGGCACATACCTGGGACAGCTACTGCCTCCTGCTGCCACAGCTACAGTGTTTTTAGTGCATTAGTTAGATCAGAGCTAGCACAGTTACGTATCCTCAAGCTGGGAATTACACTCCAATCTTGAAGTGTTAAGACATACTTTAAGGGATGGAGGTGTAACCCTACCCCAATCAAATGGATTACATACTGCAGTCACAGCAGCATGATGTGCACAAGGTGCACTTTGCTTCTGCTTGTAGGAGCAACAAAGAGCATTTCCCAGGGCACTTTCAAACCTGTCCTGTGAAATCCTGCTATGATTGGGTAAAGTTCATAGTAGAATTTTGCAGGGAGTATGTCTGCTCCCTCCACTGTGCTGAATAGGGCAGGATTTTGCTCACTGATAATACTGTGAACATTGAGGTCTGAAGTATCCCCATCTATGAAATGGATAATTACTTAGATTTTTTTTAAAATGCATCTTCAACACCCATAAGTACACCTAGCTCGCTGGCATGTTGTGAAACTTAATCAAGTGATGTTGAGAAAACTACTGATTCAGAGAATGAAATGACAGTCATCTGGACAGTGCTCACTCAGCACTGAGTATCAATCAAAGACCTGTACATGAAAAGTCTGCTGGATTGTAACATTAACATTTCTATCACAAATTCAAGAAAAACCTACAAATGTTGAGTTGTTCTGGAAGTGCTGAAGACTTTTCTTACAGCATTTTCACTTCATGTAGCAAACCTAGGACAATGGCAAATAATTCAGCTCTCAGTGTTCACTTGCCTTGGAAGAATTAGCTATAATTTTCAGGGTTGTTTCCACACCTTGCCCTTGGCTCGTGTGTGTGTGTGTGTGTGTGTGTGTGTTGCAGAGGGAAAATCACCACCATTTAAATACATCACTCAGACCAACCCTGATTTGCAGTCTACTAATGCAGAGCCAGTAGGGGGAGTTCACATCATTCCTATGGCTTGGCTGAACTCAATGCTAGTGCAGTAAGGCAAGAGGAAATGACAAAGCAGTCTGTTGGCTTGTGCTTCCTCTTGGCTTAAATACCAATGCAGCGGGAGGTATCACCTGACAGAGTGGGCTATGTGTATGGTGTACTATCCTCCAAAGAGTATATAAAAATACAGAACTATGTAGTGAGCATAACATTTGATTGTATATTTTTATTTAAAAAGTGTATTTCTAACAATAAAAAGGGCTACTAGAGGAGTTCAATTATAAATATTTTATTTAATAATACTGATTACACCGGAAACTTATTTCATGGATTCGTGTACATTGCTACCAGTTACATCATGAAGTGCAGTTAGGTATTTTTGTTTAAACATTTGGCACGGTCCACAATATGCTGTAAACATTATTACTTTATTATGCTTAGGCTGCAGTGCTCTCTATGTATATTTTCTAACATAATCTGATCAACATACATTGTGCACAATTTTATACAATTACTGAGTGTCAGTAAGAGTTATAAAAAACACCAAGAGTATTTATAATAAAAGTGAGGATGTGATAAGACTTCATTACTGGATCTTTGAATCTGTAAAAGTACAAGATTTGCTAGAGACATTTATTAAAATCTACGGACAGATGTGTTGAATGAACTAATTCCCAAAATGTTGTCAAATGAGTAATTTTTTAGTTTAACTTTCTGCTTGGACTGTGATGACAATGAGGTTTCACTTTACAGTTATTCACCAACCCTTCATCTAGTCTTTTGTAATCTACATATAATTCCAAGTTTTATCCTGACTTTTGCTGGCTATTTCCCTAGCTATGAACTTTTACAGATAATCATCAGAAAATTTACAGTCAAAAGCCCTGTCTACACTATGAAAATTCTGACCAATGAGTTCCAGAGTTCCAGTGTGTAGCACAGACAGGCTTACAAGGATCTCCTTATTTTTAAATTAGCAGAAGTGAATTTCCTTGGTTGCTAGTTGGCAGTAATTATCGAAGTTGCTTCTTAGGCAGAAATATTATGGTTTTCAAAACAGACCAGAAGACTTAGACATATCTTTAATTGAAATTATCAGAACTTATGTCTAAATCTCCTATGCTGCTGAGCAGGTCTCAACCTAAATATTTAAGTGCTTCCACTGAATTTAATTTTTAATACTTATTTATTGGCTCAGGACATGAAAAATTCACAAGTCAGTTCAAAATATTTTTCACCCTAAATGACGTTCAGTCATTATTCAGTCAAAATTCAAACGGGTTCCCTAGTGAAGAGAAAGGAAATACATAACAGCACTAGCTTAGCAAATCAGCTTCATGAAAATATTCTTTCTATTGGACAGACGAAAGGCGATACCCCAAAACAACTGTCTGATAGTGAACAGATTAACAGACCACTGACATTTATAGATCCTGTGATTTTCTAAAGGACCCCTAAAGCATGAAAGAAGAAATCTACTAAAACAATAGAATTATTTTGCATTAGAGCTGTGCACTTGGTAAGGACTCCATCACAACAGATCTGATGTCAAGAAATGGCTCCGTACAAAACAATGCATCTGTGGTTTTGCAAAATACCTTGAATATGCAGTCATTGATTTATCTTAGAACTTTTGCTAAATCAATGGCTGCATATTATGGGCAAGCAGGTTAAATAATCCTGCAGCCCAACGCATTTTAGATTGCTAAAATAAGGCTGCAGTACATGCTTCATTTTATTTCCTAAGCTTCAGCAATTCAGAAACTTTTGGGTACAGTTTTGTGTGCACAAAGTCTGACTTTATACATTAGGAATAACTAATCAAGGGCCAGAAAGGAATTATTCCCCCCCCACTCACTTCCACGTACTACTCAACTGGCCAGGTGCATCAATGCCTCTAAAGAACTAGGTATAGGCAGTTCTGATGGTCCCTTGGTCCAGTCTGGTATGGCAGATGGTGTGTTTGTATTTATGGGGCCACAGCTGGAAGTAATTCTCTGAAATATTGTACTTGGCAGTGCTGGAAAGCAGAACCTGCTTTGAAACCTTTGTTCTCTCCTCCCAGTCACTGTCAGACAGTGGCACTTTCTGCCTGGCAGACATCTCCTAAGCTTCTACCCCACACTCACAAGACCTGCTGCTCCCTCTGGACACAAAGCGGAGAAAGGAAAGCTACAGCATTTACCTATGAAAATATAGATATTATTGTGTTATGTTTAAATAATCAAATATGCAAGGCAGTGCATGTCTGTAGAGTTATTCCTTGTTTCCTGCTCTGACCCAAGGCTGAAAACGGAGTGCAATCTAGCACTCAACAAGTGCAATATCCCCTGCAAACACACTACTCAGAGCACAGGCATTTAGATGCACTTGCTAGGGGTCTGTGAAACTCCAAAGCTCCATGAGCATCCAGAGTTTCAGTTTAAAGCAGCTTGACTTGCTGGTAAGCATGGGAAAAAAACCAACAGCTTCATTTTATGAATTCACACTTTGTCCTGTAAGTGAGCGAGTGAATGAATGAATATATATATATATATATATATATATATATATATCAATTCAGTAAATTAATTTCATAATCATAGAGGACTGGACTGTTCAGTACAAGAAAATGTGTGTTTACTTGAAGTCTGCTAAGATGTCACTGAAGATGTTCAGAAAGAGGTGCGCGTGGTGATCCTTGAAGATCAGAGTTGGGCGGAAACGGATCGATTTGTCACCACAGCCTCCCAGGACAACACCTACGGCAATAAGATGTACCTTAGTGACTTCCCACTTTGTAGGATACACAGCACATACCATTCTTTCAGGATGAAGTTCATCCCAGTGCAGAGGGCCAGTACAAGCTTCTCCACAGCACTGCAGACCCATGTAAAGCCATAAATGGGGTTTCAGTGGTGCAAAGGGGCCTGGAGCTGATCACCTGACACAACAACAAACATAAGCCGCACAGCAGCAGTTTGATGCTTCTCACCAGACGTTTGAAATGCTGGAAGTAGTCCTAGCAGTGACAAGGGAGGCCAAATTTGTATCGCAAAGAGACTGATGCTCAGGCAGTAACAAAGACTGAAAGCGAGCATTAATACTCTTAACACAGTCACGGTCTACATCACAGAACAAGATGTTTGCTAGTTTTCAACTTTGGTGTGATGTTTTTGTATTTAATACACTGTTAAGTACAGAAGGTCAAGAGTAACCATCCAAAGGGACTGGCCAATCATTGAATTCCTACTAAATTTTTTTTTAAAATGTAAAGTGTTCTCTTGATTCTGAAACAATTTATCCATTCTCCCAATCAAAGGCTGCAGTACTGCTAAAATCTCTGTTGCTCAGCTGGGGCCATGTCTACACTACAGAATTTTGTTGATAAAATTATGCTGCTTTAACTAAACTGCTTTAATTAAACCACTATTGCATGTCCACACTATACTCCTTGTGTTGGCAGAGTGCACCCACACTAGCAACTCTTGCATCAATGCAGAGAGCAGTGCACTATGGGTAGCTAATCCACTGTGCAATAGGCTGCAGGGTGCTTTGGGAAGGGTTTGCAATGCCTCATGGGGAAGGTACAGTGTCACTTGATGCAGGTTTCTCAAACCCATGGTTCCATGGGCATTGCCAGCTGATTTTCAATTGAAATGTTTGTGGGGGTGTGGGGGAGGGAGCGAGTATGCGACAGGGATAGGGTTGCCAACCCTCCAGGATTATTCTGGAATCTCCAGGAACTAAAGATTAATCTTTAATTAAAGATAATGTCATGTGATGAAACCTCCAGAAATGCATCCAACCAAAGTTGGCAACTCTAGACAGGGAGCGTGAGGGGGAGGGGAGGAAAGAGAGACAGTGTGTGTTGGGGGAGTGTTTGAGTGAGTGTGGGGAAAATGTGCATGTAAGTGAGACAGAATGTGTGTGGGGGAAGTGATTGTGTCGGCATGCTGTTTAAGTTCAGACAGCAGCCGAAAACAACCAGTCTTGAGGCAGGGGGAGAGGAACATCCGGAACATCAGACATGCCTACTGCTTTGTTCTTAGTGCCAGAGAGCGCAGGATTCCATGTTCATGATTTGCTCTTTGCTGCAAGAGCGGAGCGGCATGTTCAGCTGTGAGAACTTCAAGGAGCTTTGAAAAGGGGGGGTGCATACTTGTGTAGCTGTATGCAGGGCAGCAGAGTTCAAAACAGTGAGCAGAATGGTCACAGTAGGCATTGTGGGATACTGGGGGAGGCCAGTTATGGCAACAAACTGTAGCATCTATATTGATGCTTTCTCGCTTTAATTTTGCCACAAAAAGCTTTATGCCTCTCGTCAAGGTGGTTTTATTTTGTCGGCAAAACAGGAGAGTTTTGCCAACAAAAGTAGCTTTTTAGTGTGTACACCTCTACTGTTTTGTCATCAAAAGCTGCCTTCTGCTGACAAAACTGTGTAGTGTAGACAAGGCCTGGCCCACACCCTCCCACCCACACCTACCCTACAGCACTAACTAGTTTTGAAGTGGCCCTGAAAGTGTTTCTCCTTCAGCTTTCTCTGTTGGCTCTCTTTTCATGAGCAAGTAGGATATTGATTTTCTTTTATAGTTTTCTAAAATGTTAGTCTGACAGTAATTTCAGCAGAGGGATAGCACCAAGTCCATGAATACAATTGTCTGCTCTATGTGTACCATTCTCAAGCTACCTTAGTTTTCGACGGCTAAGAATTCACAGGTTTCAGAGTAGCAGCCGTGTTAATCTGTATTCGCAAAAAGAAAAGGAGTACTTGTGGCACCTTAGAGACTAACAAATTTATTAGAGCATAAGCTTTCCGATGAAGTGAGCTGTAGCTCACAAAAGCTTATGCTCTAATAAATTTGTTAGTCTCTAAGGTGCCACAAATACTCCTTTTCTTTTTAAGAATTCACAGAATCAGAGGGACGTTTAAAACAGTAAGGTAGGTTGCATTTTAAATTTGGAGTCTCTCAGCAATGAAAATCTCTCTCTCAAGCTTGGATGGGAAAAAATAAATTCCACATAAAGACGATCTGTCTGGTCTCTAAAGTACAATAATTGCTGGTACTTTTGTTACTGTTTTAGGGAGCCTCAAGGGTTATTTCATCACTGAGTATTGTATAAAGTTAATAGCTTTCACCCTCCCCCCCATTCTGGGATTTAAATCTTTTTCACCTTTTGCATCGTAATTTGTCTGAGTTGGTTCTACAAGCAGGATGTACAGACGGACTTTCTGAAGCCTCAAATTTAATAACAGGCATTTCCCCAAAACCATATTTATTTTAAAACTTATAATGTTGCAAAGATTTTCATTGCACAGGAGTCTTGTTTTATGAAAGTGCAAGATCACAGCCCTAGCTCCTAATGGAAATTGTTTTACTGTTTCAGCTTTTACAAAGAAAAGGTTTTGCTCCCCAACCCCACATGTCAACATAATACTAGAATTTAACAGTCCTCTAAAAACCACTGTATAATTGTTTAAACCTAAAGATCTACAGTGACTAGTGATTTGGGGTGCCTGACTTGAGACAAATTAGAAGGAATCTTATTTTCAGAGGCTGGGTGCTCAACACTTTGTTTGAAATAGGGATTCAGGCCCCTTCTAAGGTGTCTCAAGTTGGGCACCCAAAAATCACTAGTCAAGTTGGGCACCCAAAAATCACTAGTTACTTTTGAAAGTCTTGGTCAGCTACAGATACCCTTCTATAGATGATCTATTATTATGAAATTATAGTCTGTATAGTTGTACAAACTGTGTTATGTCATGACATAAAATGACAGTTCTATAAACTATAAATTATTGTAAACTACAATGCAAGAACAGTGGATTATATAGGGATATACACACACACACACGATTATGTGATTTTCTATACACAAATAAATTTTGAGTATTACCAACCTAAATAGAACATTCCACTGTTACAGAAAAAAGATCTCATTTTCTAATTAAAAAATTTAAATTATAAATGGCATTATAAAATATTACTTATAAATACATGATAAATTAGTGTGGCGGTGTAAATGTATTCACTTACAAAAAAAGCCTTGGTAGAACTAACCTCTATTTTAATATAAAAATTAAAATCTCCACTGAAGTGTTTTTAGGCTGTATGTAGAACATTAGGAGAACATTTCTGTTGTCTTACATCCCGAATGTGGAAACAACCTGAGGCTTTGGCATCATGCTTATGGAAATAGTATGTTATTCCTCAGCCAGGGAAAACAAAATTTTCTGGAACTTTTTCATTCACTGGTGCAATATCCATGTGACATTGTCTATACGCCACAGGAGAAAAATCAAATGCATGCGGGGATGTGATACTGAAAGCCACTCTCCCGCATGACATGCAGACAGACTTTATCATACCTTTGTTTCTGGCTGTTGCAATTAGCTTGTTCCTAGTTTCATCATTTGGAGTGTCAAACGAACAGAATGTCCCTCGCCCTCTCACTCTGCTGATGAGATGGGGGTAACGAGTCTAGAATAAAAAGAGTTATGGGAGCATTACTTCTACATCTGCTATCAGACCTTTCCAGCAGAGACTCCAGGACATTTTGCTGGTGAGCTGTGCACCTTGGGATTCTGACATGTGGAAACTCTGCCTTCTCAGTTTCTGCAGCCACGGAAATACTACACAGTTTTAATTTCTGACACAGGGTCCTGTGACCAATTTACCAAGCTACAATAACTGCCTGGTGTTGCCGGAGAGTTTAGTAATTAGAAACTTAGATGTCTATTGCTGGAAGAAATGTGTGTTCTCTCTCTCTCTCTCAAAGACGTAAAGGAGTCTGACAGAGTTTACCCAACAGAACAGGATCAATAGGCAATATTTACTTGGATTTTTAAAATGCACCCATCCTGTACATTTAGGATACTGGAAAGGCAAATAAGAACTAAGAACATAAGAATGGCCATACTGGGTCAGCCCAGTATCCTGTCTATCGACAGTGGCTAATGCCAGGTGGCCCAGAGGGAGCGAACCTAACGGGTAATGATCTAGTGATCTCTCTCCTGCCATCCATTTCCACCCTCTGACAAACAGAGGCTAGGGACACCATTCCTTATCCATCCTGGCTAACAGCCATTAATGGACTTAACCTCCATGAATTTATCCAGTTCTCTTTTAAATCCTGTTATAGTCCTAGCCTTCACAACCTCCTCAGGCAAGGAGTTCCACAGATTGACTGTGCGCTGAGTGAAGAAGAACTTCCTTTTATTTGTTTTAAACCTGCTACCCATTAATTTCATTTGGTGGCCCCTAGTTCTTATTTTATGGGAATAAGTAAATAACTTTTCCTTATTCACTTTCTCCACACCACTCATGATGCTTTTACCTCTATCATATCCCCCCTTAGTCTCCTCTTTTCCAAGCTGAAAATTCCTAGCCTCTTTAATCTCTCCTCATATGGGACCCGTTCTAAAACCCTAATCATTTTAGTTGCCCTTCTACTTTTTTATTGCCAGTATATCTTTTTTGAGATGAGGGGACCAAATCTGTTGGCAATATTCAAGATGTGGGTGTATTTATTTATATGATTTATACAAGGGCAATAAAATATTCTCTGTCTTATTCTCTATCCCCTTTTTAATGATTCCTAACATCCAGTTTGCTTTTTTTGACCGCTGCTGCACACTGCGTGGACATCTTCGGAGAACTATCCACGATGACTCCAAGATCTCTTTCCTGATTAGTTGTAGATAAATTAGCCCCCATCATATTGTATGTATAATTGGGGTTATTTTTTTTTCCAATGTGCATTTCTTTACATTTATCCACATTCCATTTTGTTGCCCAAACACTTAGTTTTGTGAGATCTTTTTGAAGTTCTTATTCACAGTCTGCTTTGGTCTTAACTATCTTGAGCAGTTTAGTATCTGCAAAATTTGCCATCTCATTGTTTACCCCTTTCTCCAGATCATTTATGAATAAGTTAAATAGGATTGGTCCTAGGACTGACCCTTGGGGAACACCACTAGTTACCCCTCTACATTCTGAAAATTTACCATTTATTCCTATCCTTTGTTCCCTGTCTTTTAACCAGGTCTCAATCCATGAAAGGATCTTCCCTCTTATCCCATGACAACTTAATTTACTTAAGAGCCTTTGGTGAGGGACCTTGTCAAAGGCTTTCTGGAAATCTAAGTACGCTATGTCCATTGGATCCCCCTTGTCCACACGTTTGTTGACCCCCTCAGAGAACTCTAATAGATTAGTAAGACACGATCTCCCTTTATAGAAACTTTGTTGACTTTTGCGCAAAAATTTATGTTCTTCTATGTGTCTGACAATTTTATTCTTTACCATTGTTCCAACTAATTTGCCCGGTACTGATGTTAGACTTACTGGTCTGTAATTGCCCGGGTCACCTAAAAAGCCCTTCTTAAATATTGGCATTACATTAGCTATCTTCCAGTCATTGGGTACAGTAGCTGATTTAAAGGACAGGTTACAAACCATAGTAAATAGTTCCGCAATTTCACATTTGAGTTCTTTCAGAACTCTTGGCGGAATGCCATCTGGTCTCGGTGACTTGTTACTGCTAAGTTTCTCAATTAATTCCAAAATCTCCTCTAGTGACACTTTAATCGGTGACAATTCCTCAGATTTGTCACCTACAAAAGATGGCTCAGGTTTGGGAATCTCCCTGACATCCTCAGCCGTGAAGACTAAAGCAAAGAATTCATTTAGTTTCTCTGCGATTACTTTATCGTCTTTAAGTGCTCCTTTTGTATCTCAGTCGTCTATGAGCCCCACTGGTTGTTTAGCAGGCTTCCCGCTTCTGATGTACTTAAAAAACATTTTGTTATTACCTTTTAGGTTTTGGCTAGCTGTTCTTCAAATTCTTTTTTGCATTTTCTTATTACATTTTTACATTTAATTTGGCAGTGTTTATGCTCCTTTCTATTTACATCACTAGGATTTGACTTCCACTTTTTAAAAGATGCCTTTTTATCTCTCATTGCTTCTTTTACATAGTTGTTAAGCCACGGTGGCTCTTTTTTAGTTCTTTTACTGTGTTTTTTAATTTGGGGTATACATTTAAGTTGAGCCTCTATTATGATGTCTTTGAAAAGTGTCCATGCAGCTTGCAGGGATTTCACTCTCGTCACTGTACCTTTTAATTTCTGTTTAACTAACCTCCTCATTTTGCATAGTTCCTCTTTTTGAAATTAAATGCCATGGTGTTGGGCTGTTGAGGTGGTGTTTTCACCATAGGAATGTTAAATGTTGTTATATTATGGTCACTATTTCCAAGCGGTACTGTTATAGTTATAGATACTGTTATAGTGCCTGAACTCCACTCAGGACTAGATTGAGTTTTGCCTCTCCTCTTGTGGGTTCCTGCTCCAAGAAGCAATCATTTAAAGTATCGAGAAATTTTGTCTCTGTATTTCGTCCTGAGGTGAAATGTACCCAGTCAATATAGGGATAATTGAAATCCCCCACTATTATTGAGTTTTTTCTTTTGATAGCCTCTTTAATCTCCCTTAGCATTTCATCGTCACAATCACTAGCCTTGTCAGGTGGTCGATAATAGATCCCTACTGTGATAATCTTATTAGAGCATGGAATTACTATCCATAGAGATTCTATGGAACATATGGATTCATTTAAGATTTTTAATTCATTTGATTCTACATTTTCTTTCACATATAGTGCCATTCCCCCCCCCCAACCTGTTCTGTCCTTCCGATATATTTTGTATCCCTGAATGATTGTGTCCCATTGATTGTCCTCACTCCACCAGGTTTCTGTGATGCCTATTATATCAATATCCTCCTTTAACACGAGGCACTCTAGTTCACCCATCTTATTATTTAGACTTCTAGCATTTGTGTACAAGCACTTTAAAAACTTGTCACTGTTTATTTGTCTGCCCTTTTCTGATGTGTCAGATTCTTTATGTGAATGTTTCTCATCTGATCTGGCCCACACTTTATCCTCTTTCATCCCCTCCTTCTGACTAAAACTTAGAGACTCTCTATCAATAGACACTCCTCTAAGAGAAGTCTCTGTCTGATCCACGTGTGCCTCTGCAGCAATCAGCTTCCCCCATCTCTTAGTTTAGAAACTGCTCTGCAACCTTTTTAATGTTAAGTGCCAGCAATCTGAATCCACTTTGGTTTAGGTGGAGCCCATCCTTTTTGTATAGGCTCCCTCATCCCAAAAGTTTCCCCAGTTCCTAATAAATCTAAACCCCTCCTCTCTATATCATCGTCTCATCCACGCATCGAGACTCTGAAGCTCTGCCTGCCTACCTAGCCCTGCACGTGGAACTGGTAACATTTCTGAGAATGCCACCATAGAGGTCCTAAATTTCAGTCTCTTTCCTAGCAGCCAAAATTTGGCCTCCAGGACGTCTCTCCTACCCTCCCTATGTCATTGGTACTTACATGTACCACGACCACCGGCTCCTCCCCAGCACTACACATAAGTCTATCTAGATGCCTCAAGAGATCCGCAACCTTTGCATCAGGCAGGCAAGTCACCATATGGTTCTCAAACCCAGCTATCTATGTTTCTAATGATCAAATCTTCCCTTACTAAAACCTGACTTTTCCTAATGACTGGAGTCCCCCCGCCCCGAGAGGTAACCTCAGTGCGAGAGGATACCCCATCATCATCTGGAAGGAGGGTCCCAACTATGGGAAGGTTTCCTTCTGTTCCCATTGACTGCTCTCCTTCTCTGGGCCTTTCATCCTCCTTAACAGAGCAGGGACTGTCTGACCGGAGGTGGGACAAATCTACAGTGTCCTGGAAAGCCTCATTAACATAGCTCTCTGCCTCCCTTAGCTCCTCCAGTTCCGCTACCCTGGCCTCCAAAGCCTGTACACAGTCTCTGAGAGCCAGGAGCTCCTTGCACTGAATGCACACATATGCAACCCGCTCACAGGGCAGGTAATCGTACATGTTACAGCAAGTGCAATAAACAGGATAACTCCCACTCTGCTGCTGGGCTTCTGCTTGCATTTTCTCCTACAGTTAACTAGGTTAATGGTAGGGTTTTTGTTTAAATCAAGAAGTTCTGATTATAGTTTAGTTTAAAGGTTTTGAAGAATGGCATGTGTACCTCGCCCACTTCCCAACTCCTTCTCGAAACTCCCAGTTAGCAGTCCCTGGTCACAAAGCTCCCTGGTCGCTTTCTCACTGCTTCATAAAACCCTGGCCTTCTTGATAGCCCCGCACTCCGACTAAGGCTCAGCCAATGAACAGAGGCTTCTAGATTTCAGATTTTGTTTAGAAGCTCACAGCTTCCAACTGCCGGCCACAGCCCACAGTCTGAGCACAAACCACTTACTGAATGGTGCTAGAAACCAGCTTATCTTCATGTTGCATAAGCTGCAAGTTTTGCTAGACACAAATATATTCTGTTCCTAAAAATACATATACACAGTAGTAGGTATGTTCAATCCCTTGCCCTTTATGATGCTTATTTCTAGTGAAGTAGTAACTTTGTTTTCTAAGTGAGACTATTAAGAGTTTAGCTCTTTATTCCCCAAGGAAGCATGCACTGCGTCAGATCATGGTCGATCTTGCCCATATCCTGTCTCCAACAGTGGCCTAATAGAACTTCAGGGGGAGTATACAAAACAGGGCAATTACGGAATGATCCACCCCTGTCTTCCCTTCCGGGTTGTGGTAGTCAGAGGTTTACAGTTGCTCTGAGCATGGAGTTGCATCCCTGATCATCCAGACTAATAGTCATCCTCCATGAACTTATCCAGTTCTTGTTTGAACCCAATATATTTAATATGCACCACACTTTGAGGAGATGACCTTCTGTACGACTGTCTCTGTGCAGCACATTGAACTAGTGTCTGGTATATTCTATAGGACTGCTTTTAATTAAAAAACAACAACCCATGATCAATAGTTTAGTACAGAAGCTGAGGCAGCGAGATCTGTCATGTCCACAGACCGAACCCATCATAACTCAGCTTCAGGACACAAATCCTGCAAACTGAAGTTAAGAGTAAACAATTTTAATTTGCCCCATAAATCTCAAAGAAAAATAAGCCACATTGTCACTTCTCCCTGTTTGCTTGGGCAGGATCATTAATGAGTAGATCCTAAGGGAGAACAGCGGTTAACCATTTGCAAACAAATGCGCTGATTGTGCTCCTCTTTGTCCACCCACTATTCACAGATTGGACAAACACTTCCCCTATCTTAGTCACGCAGCTTCTAAGTGCCAATAGATTCTCAGACTCCTAGCATTAGCTTAGTATCTCACAATAAATAACCATTCAAAAACCTTTTGTGCTAGTACAGACTGGCTTGATTATTGTAAAAGCATCAGTAAACCCAGATTTTATTTGTATTAAAACAACTTCAGTGAATGCACCAGGATTTTGAGGTGGGCCCAATCCTGCAGTCTGCTGGTGATCACAATGGGGCTCAGACACTGCTGAGCAGTGCAATAAAGACCTCAGTCGATAAAAACTCTAATACTTGTGGTGGAAAAGGCCCATCATCTCTTCATTTTCTTGTCTAGAAGACAAGTGGGACTTCTGTAGTACAAGGAGATATTTAACCTTAAAACAATAAAACCAGGACAATTAAACCTGTGTACACTGATGGTAAACCACACAGTAGAACTCAGACTCACAGACTAAGGCCAAAGGGGACTATCTTGATCATCTTGTCCAGAGGTGGACAAGTGAGCTGGATTGGGCCTGTGGTAAGTCTCTGCGCCGCAGGCCAGAAGCCCCAATCCTCAGGCCCCCACATCGCGGTGGAGCTGTGAGTGCTAGGTCGCCCCGCTGCATGGGGAAGCTAGGGTTGCCAGGCTGTTAAAAGTCCGGTCAGCTCCATGCCACTCCCGGAAGCAGCCGGTATGTCCAGCCCCTAAGCACAGGGGCAATTAAGGAAACTCTGCATGCTGCCCCCGCCCCCAGCACCAGCTCTGCAGCTCCCATTGGCCGGGAACTGTGACAGTAGGAGCAGTGCCTGTGAGCACAGCAACACACAGAGCTGCCTGGCTGTGCCTCTGCCTAGAAGGTCAGACATGCTGGCCATTTCCAGGAGAAGTGCAGAGCCAGGGCAGGCAGGAAACCTGCCCTAGCCCTGCTGTGCTGCCAACTGGGAGCTGCCTCAGTTAAGTACTGCCCGGCCAGAGCCCGCACCCTGAACCCTCTGCCCCAGGTCGGAACCCCCTCCCGCACCCTGCTAGTTACCTGCAAGTCCAGCAGCCCGGCCAGTAGAGCTTTCCCTGCATGGGTTGCATTGTTTAGAAGGTCTTCCCTCTTAATAACGTTAAGGACTTCAACAAGCATGAGGTTCTTGGCAGGATCTCCAAGCCAGGTGTTAAAAATCCGATATGGCTGGAGGGAGAGGGGAAAAAAAATTGTGGAAGTGGTGAGAGGCAATTTGAATCAAAGCAATGCTGTACACAAAGGAAAGTGAGTACATGGGTGTCAACAAACATCTGGGGCACCAGAAATGAACACTTGGTGCCTCTTTTGTGCTGTAGGAACAGAAAGGCTGCCCAGAAGGGAGCAGATCCACAGCATTTAGGAAGAACCAGGGAGAAGCCACTCTGCGCAGAGAATGGCACACTGTCCTTTGTGACCTCACTGAAATGGATATGTGTGTAACTGAGGTTATGTGCTTGTGGGACTATACCGTGGGTGTGTGTGTGTGTGTCTCTCTCTCTCTCTCTCTCAAATATGTCATGTGCATTGCCACATATTGGATGAACTCAGTTGCAGGCCAGCTGAGTTTATTATATATGCAGCAATACTGCTCACCAGGCATTTGAGAACAAAAGCATGTCCCAAGGTTCAGAACATTTTAGAATCATTCCCAGAAATCAGTCATCTTCCTTCACTCATTAACACCTAGGACTACAGAATCCAAGGTACGCTAAAACACTTACACCATTGGGCCTGAACTCTTCCTTGTGAAAAAATCCTCCTGTCATCATCTTCTTACTAAATGTTACCACATCAGCTGGGTCATCTAGGCGCCAGTGTTCATGGGCCCAAAACTTCCCAGTGCAGCCGCCTCCTGTTTGCACCTCGTCCACCAGAAATGCACAGCCATGCTGTTCAGAAAGATTGAGAGATCAGGGAACTTGAATCCATGTTTCCAAAACAAATATTCACCTCTCTTACTAAATACATAAATACTAAGAATTAAGGAATACTGCACAGAACAATGTCAGGAGAACTGTTCTAAACATCCCTTTCATGTCAGTCTGTGAACAGTTTATCTTTTACAACATCATCAAAAGAAATTCAGCTATTTTTCAGGAAGGTACACAGTGATCTGGTTTCTATACAAGCTTGTGAGGACAACAGAGGAAAGAACCATATTTTATATAGACTGTCTCAAAACAATTATATGGGATATTAGGGGGGTGATTTTCAAAAGTTCAAAAAGCAGTTAGACTTTAAATTCCTGATGTCAATGGGAGTTAGGAGCCTAACTTCCATTTGTGCTTTTGAAAGTTTCCATCTACAACACTGGGGGCCAGTCATGTTCGAGAGAGACAGGCAACATCCCAGCACATCTGTTCTGTAGCATAAGGCGCTTTGGAATGGTCGGCCAATCAGGTCACCCTGACTAGCTGAAAATTCCAGCCCTTAAAAAAAAAAAAGATGTTACTTGCAATGGACTACTCCAATGATCCTGTGCGGGCAGGGAGATTTTGAAAAGTCACATTAAAACAGATTACTAAGTGTGTTCAACACAGTATTGTTACAACATTGGCACATCCTCAGTTTGGGCAAGACAAAAACTGCTGGATTTAGCCTCATCTAAACTGCTCAAATGATGCCACTATGAGAAAAATGAGTGGGCAGTGAGAGCACTTGTTAACAAAGGGAAACTATGCTGCTTCATCTTACAGAACAGGGTTACCCAAATGTTATTAACATGTTTTTCCATGAACACATATTCAGGTTTCTCCCCCACAACATTTACAAGAAGAAAATGAAAGGTAGGTCTCATCTCCCCTTTTAAATGGCTCCCATGATATTCCAAATGTCATAAAACATCTTGTCCATTTTTGTCATTTACTGGAACATCTGAACTTGCATCTGGACTCAATTTCTGCTTTTACTTTTGCTGGGTCTATATTTGCAAATGCAAATGTTCCAAAAAGAAAAAAATACTTCTTTACCATCCCAACTACTGTTCCTGGAATTGTGTGAGCCTCTCTATGGAAGTTAGCTTTATAGCTTAAGGAACACTGATGAGGAACCAGGATTTATCAGACTGGACCAATCCCTCGGTCTCCCTTGAGAGTGGGGGGAATTTATTCAACAGAACAAGTCACTGCTAACTCTCTGAAAACACTTCAAATGGAACAGGAGGTGTTACTGTGCTGGTGAAGAGGCACTGCTGGGTCTGAGCACATACACATCATTGCCACCAGTGCCATTTGAGAGGTCTGCTAGGATGTTTGGACTCTTATGTTAGTCTTCAGAAGGGGATTATGAGAAACTCATTGAAATGGTCTGGAGAAAATGCCAGTTAACTTGAGAAGCAGGAATGAAGTCTTGCAAACTCAACTAACCATTTAGTGGGCCTCTAAATGTTTGATTTACCTTTCTGGTAATGTCCCGTAGCTTTCTGAAGAAGTCATCTGAAGCATGATTGTCTCCCCCCTCTGACTGAATTGGTTCAATGATTATTCCAGCAACAATCTTCTTCTTTTTCCTGTACTTTACAATCAGATCTTCCACCTGTACATCAAACACGGATATTACATTTTCCTCCCAGGAAAAACTAGTCCTTTCTGGCACCAGAAGCTGGACTTCTTTGGCGCAAAGATCATTGGTGGCATCAAAAACCACAAACATTAACAAGAAAGAATTAACATGTGGTTGCTGAAGAAATTAGGATTGTTACCTACTTCTTAATTTGAATTATGTTCAAGTGCTATAATTTTAAACCATTTTAACCCAGCTCACATTAATTTACAACAATGCTTGTTTGAAAGTTGTAGCAAAACTGAGGGAAATAATGGAAACCACTTTAGTTTATTAAGCCACTCAAATGATGCTGAAGAAAAAACAGTTACATATTGTGCCATTAAGTGAAACCTCATCTAATCATTTTGAATTATTAGTATCACAAGGAAATATATTGCAGATACCTTGAAATTAAGCAGATTAAATAGTACAGAACTTTTGTTTCTGAGAACATTTTATAGAAAAATTTTAATTAATCCCAGAGTACCAGTTGTTGATGGTTCGTAATATAATTAGTGTCTGGAAATTTCCACTCCAAGCTTCCTGGGGCTGGTAACAGTTTATGCTATTTAAAGTGACATTTTTCTGAAGGTGCTGATCAGTTATTATAGGGCCTTTCAAACAAATCATCATCTCTTTATAATCTTTAAATTTGTGAATTGATCCTTTGCATCCTTGCTTTCTCCACTGACATGTTGGTTTTTTGCTGTTTGTCATAACAGCATGTATCCCAAAAGCATTTTGCTATGCATGTAGCTTTTCCTGATATTATCCAGGTTTGAATAAAAACTCACTCCAGTGTAACCCAACATGTCCATCTGAACGATCCTGCTGGGGAGTGATAGTGCTTCGTTTAGGACATCCTAGCCTGTTGAAGTGTAAATAGTTATGAGATCTCAAATGGGCTCCCTGAAAGGGCTACAGGAACTCCCCTCCCTCAGCTCCTAGCTCCACATGCAGCCTATACTGGGAGGCACCGCCCCTGCAGCTTCCATTGGCCATGCTTCCCAGCCAATTGGAGCTGCGGAACTGGGGTTTGGGGCAGAGAGGAGGCAGCATGTGGAGCTCAGGACCTGGGCGAGCCTGCTCCAGCCCCATCAACTCACCCCCGCACCGAGCACCCATGGCGCCTTCCCTCCCACCCCCGAGCAACCCCCACGGGCCATTCCCCCCAAGCCACCCCCTCCTTCCCAAGTTTTAATCAGGAGTATATAGTAAAAGTCATGGACAGATCATGGACCGTGAACTTTTGTTTACTGCCCATGACCGGTCTGTGACTTTTACTAAAAACAGCCGAGACTAAAATGTAGCCTTAGCAATGATGTAAAAGGCAGAATGGAACACAACTTGATTTCCAGATCCCAGCTGGATTTTGCAAGGCTAGTAGAAAAATCAGTTTTTTAATTTGGAAATGAAGCCTCAATCCTGCAACTGGCTCTGCATAGGACCCTCACTACACCTACACAGGCAGACCTCATTGGCTTCACTGGGGAGTCACACCGGCATACAACTTCATTGAGCTGGTTATTGGATCAGAGCCTGAATCCAGAAATCTTAGATAGAAAAGCAGGAAAATCCATGTCACTTTTACAGAGTTGCTCTTCAGAGGACTAAGCACACTGAGGCTCACCCTTGTGCACATTTCCCTCTCCCAAATATGGGAGAGAAAATTAATTCAGATGTTTTTAAAAAAACCTTTCCTTGCGTGCGAAATTTCACTCTGGTCAAATTTCTGCAGATCATTCATAATTTCATAGTTGACGGTTCTTTTTAAATGGCAGCAGAGGCAGGCTATTAACTGTAACAACTTAGGGAGTACTGCTTTCATCAAAGGCCGTTCCAATTCCTGAAAAATTTCTTCCAAGTTAGCAGCAGCTAATCCCACTAAGACTTCATTATTTCAAAATGAAAACAGAATGCAGCCAGTGAAGTACTCACCTCTTCTAAACAGCGGGCTTCTTCCTGTTGATTCTCTTTCACAAACTCTTCCAGGGGGTATTTTAGTCTTGGGAATGGAGCAATTGGCCAGTCAAATGATGGAATGTCTAATTTGTGAATTGCTTTAGAGTGAGTTGTAGCTAAGCAACCTAAACCCAGAAAAAAAAAATTAAAACAAAAGCTCACTAGAAATAAGGAAAGAAACATTCTGAGAGGTGAGAAACTGTCTTCTACTGGGCTACTGGAAAGAATTGGATGATTCCGTTTTAACTGCAGTGTTCAGATTAATTTATATTTGATTATTCTGGAGTATTGATTGATCGGGTTTGGGGATTTCTACTTGGCGCAGCATCATTCTGAAGAGTTGGATGACATCTACACTATTTAAAATGTAATTTAAAAAAAAGGTAGGAGAATCTGGTTACAGGATGGTAATGGCCACTACGGTTAAAACTGGGTTTCATCTTCCCAGTATTGACAAGACCAAACCATGTTCTGAATCAAGCTACAGCCCTGCAAAGTTCAAAGCAGTAGCACAGTTAGGCAACATGTTTGAAATATGAAACTCTCCCATCTGCATTGGCAGGACCAAATGGTATCAGATAATATCCTCGTAAAATACGGTAGATTTTTAATAGTGTAGATGGCAAAACTATGGGCCTAGAATTACATAAGGGCATCTCCTGAAGGTGAAAATCCACAGTTAACCACATCTCCAATTGAAACAAAATGCTGTTTTAGTACATTTCTAACAAATTCCATTAGCATCAGATTTAGGTTCCTAATATTTTAATAAATCTATGGCTTTTTTTTTACTGATCATATTTCTATCACCAATTCATTGCAAAAGAACCTTTCATTTAAAAAAAATACAAATACAATGAGATAAATATGCATTGTTGTGTTTAATATCAGCTGAGAAAGGAAGAGGGGAAAATATATAGGTTACAGGGAGTGTTTTTCTTACCCAGGGTTCTTCCATGGAATCCACCCATGAAGGACAGAATACTATAGTCAGGGCAGCCTGGAGACTAAAATCAAATACAGGATATGTCACTGAACTATTCAAACAACAGGAAGGTGGCAGTGTAGCTTATTGGAATAGAATTATAAACAGGATTACATAACTAGACTGAAGAACACACAAACATTCTACGTGTAATCAAACGGCCAGTCAAGAATATGCCATCAGAGCATTAGGAAAGACAGCAAGATTTTTGCAACTTTTGGCTGTTGCCTCAGCTAAAATGCAAGGAAGTTTCACTCTTCAGGCAGCAAGTTCAGTAAAGTATATTCACATATTTCTTTGCCAAGAAATAGCCTTCATCCCTTTAAAATTATCTCATCTCCTGTAAATATCATGAATACTAAAGACAAATATCTGCCAATTTAGCGTTTCATCTTCAGATTGCTTTGCAAATACTAACCAATTAATCCTCCCAACACACTGGAGGGTCAGGAGGAGGTCAATCAGCTCAATTTTTTAGAAATCAAGACAGATGGTGAATTGCCAAAGGTCACAAGGGAATTAGTGCCCAACACATGGATCAATTACTTCAATACTTATAAGCGTAAGCATGTATGTAGGTGTTTGCAGGATTGGGTCCAAAGCAGCAATTAAACACAGGAACACCCGAGTCCTCAGTGCTGCACTCAGATCACCACCACACACCTCTCTATTTTGATTCACTTATTGGATGCTGAATGAAAACTAAACCAATATAAAGCATATGGAAACTTTATATTAGCTGAATTTTAAAAGGGATACTGTTGGGTTATTTTAAAGAGACTAGTCCCCTTCTTTGTGATCTAATCTTAAGTGAAAGAACTGCCTCCTTTCCTGCTGTTGGTTTATATCTTGTGCTAATCAGTCTCTCTCTCTCTCTGGTTCTCAACATTTAGTTTCCAAACACCAAAGGTGAATATTCAACCAAAGATGAATATTAAAATTAAACAAACCCCTCTTCTTTCTGCATTTGTCCTTTTCTTTTAGGATTTCATGGAAACTCTTCTACTGTAATGTTTTGTAAAACTTGTAAGGTTTGTTTCTGTTAAATGCAAATCCTATATTTTTAGGCCCAAAATTCTCAACCAGTTTTTCTTTAGCTAGTAGTAATGCAATGCCACTGCATGGTGGGGAGCACTGGAGAGAAAAGCAGGCCTAGCACTCCTCGGAACAGAGGCAGGGAGTGCATTAACTTTATACTATGAAAGGATGGCTCTTAAATATCACAAGGCTGGTGACCTCAGTGGGACCTCTGCAGCTTTGGAGAAGCAGAAGATACCCTTCCAGGAGCAGCAAAAAAGATGCTTAGATCAACACACTGTGGATTTAATCCTAAACTGCAATGAGCTCACACAAGATGTAGCTGTGGGAGCGATAAAAGTACTTCTAGCACATCTACCACTTCCCTCAATCCTGGGGTTGCTGATATAAATCAGATCATAGGGCTGCTTTAACTCATGCCTGCTGGAATGATCCCTATGAGACCATTCCATCAGTCCAGGACTGCAAGAACTCAGTGTACTCCAGTCCCCATTTCTCACCCTGGCTTTGGCCCAGTTTAAAGCACATCCCAGCTCCCCTTCCAGCAGAAGAATTTCCAGGCGCCTCTTCAAGACAGTTTTAAGCACTGCACCACTGGAGCAACACAACAGGAACGTACCCTGAACCAAGGATCTGACCCTGGAGTTGTAGATCCTGTAATTTCCAAGATGCTCACATCTTAGAAGGTGTCCCAAATTAAACACATTCCCCCACTTGATTAGTAACCTTGTGTATTAAGGTTTGTGACTGGCTAGAGCAACACAATCTGGGTTAGAGCTGAATTGGCACTTCACAGGCTTTCCAGCTGTATCTTAATTTCTTGCTCCCGTGTGATTATTCCCTGACAAACTAGCTTCTTGATTAATTTTAAGTCATTAAACCACAATCTTGGAAAAAATTAAGAGGACTGTTAATGTTCGTAATCTTCATTTATAAAATCTGTGTATATTAGTGCTC
Source organism: Dermochelys coriacea (assembly GCF_009764565.3). Taxonomy (NCBI): domain Eukaryota; kingdom Metazoa; phylum Chordata; order Testudines; family Dermochelyidae; genus Dermochelys; species Dermochelys coriacea. The sequence continues at coordinate 26,003,824 of NC_050077.1, forward strand.
CCCACAGTCTCTCTCAGCACTGCACGTCTCTCTAGCAGATGGTGCATCACATAAAGAAGGCAATTTTAACACAAGTCACAACTACTCTCCGGGAAAGCAGTAGGATGCCCATAGCAGGCCTAGAATTTTGGTTGGGAGCGAGTAGTAATTGACCATTCTTGAAGCTTTTAGGTACTAGACTCCATTGCAATGTTAGAAAGCCCTGGATTTTTTTCTGTAAACAAATCAAACGCTAACAGTCTGGGTGAGAAAACAGAACAGTAAAGTTACCTGGTTAATCATGCACGTCTCCAGTTCTTCTTTTGTGACATTATTATTACCCCTTTCTTTGTTCTGCAAAAGTAATGAAGAGGTTTTTATGGGCTGTCCTAGGTGAATCTCACATTATTTTCTGGTGAAGTCTTGCTGCAAAATCCCACTGTAATGAAGTGTTTGAAGGATTAACCAGTAGTTAAAATGGCAGACTTGATGAAACCATATATGATTTTTAATCCACAAATTACATGGGATCTCCAAAGCTTAACAGGCACAAGTCTGTCTGGAGTGGGCATGAGACGATAGTCAGAAAATCTTTTCTATTTCTCTCTTTTTAAAAAGAGAAAAAATCTTTTCAGTATTTCAGATGTAGTGGAAGCTCCAGGGTTTGTCTGTGCGACCACTCTTCATTGCCCATTTGTCTCTCCTTTAGCTAATTATGAGTTTGTTTAGTCTAAAGCGGACAGTAAGTTTTTCCTCTGAAGAGATACATACATGGTTTCTCATGAGTTTCATGTTGTGTGGGTTGATCTTAGAGGCATTAGAAGCATTATATGCTCACTCTGAAAGTCTAAAGGAGAATGAAGGGACTTACCTATTTTGTTATTAGATGAATTTAGAGGGGCCAGAGAATGGTTTAGGGAACTAGTAACAAGATTAGCTTCTTTTAGATGGTAAGCTCTCCAGAGCAGGGACTCTCTCTTTATCTATGTTAGCACTAGGGACAATGGGACACGAATCCTAATTGGGACCTTTGGGCTCTACTGTAATATATAAGCAACAATAACAACATATGGATTTAAACTAATGGTTGCTGCAGCTTTAACTGGTTACCTGTATGCTACCGTCACCCAACAACATTCCATTCAGTATACATCTTCTACGCACAGAGATGTTAAAAGATTTGGCCAGCACTAGTTTAGTTCATGATATTAGGAGAGAGACCGTGAATGAGCACAGCCACTTGTGACTCAGGCTTTGTTTACACTAGCACTTTTTCACATCCCTGACCGACAGAAGTTTCACCAACAAAAGTGCTGGTGTGGACAGCGCTATGTCGATAGGATAGCATCTCCCACCGACATAGCTACTGCCACTTGTTGGGGGTGGTTTATTTATGCTGGCCAGAGAGTTCTCTTCCACCAGTATAGAGCAGCTACACAGGAGACCTTACAGTGGTGCAGCTGCAGCAATACAACTGTGCAGCTATAAGGTCCGTAGTGTAGACATAACTTAATGCTGTTTCCAAACTAGGGCCAAGGAAGATTTTATACCAGACCCTTGCATGTTTAGTTTAGGCAACACATTTTAAGATAAAAGCTTGAAAAAAATGTTTGTTTAAAAAGATAGTCTCACTGGTACTTTTGTAACCAACTTCTTTTAACCCCTTTTTGCCCTAGAATCACACACAAGCCTTGGAATGCCAGAAACAAAAATGCACTGCACAATTTTAAAGAATGATGCTTTTCCAAAATAGTTTTGCTATGAGCCATGTGGGCCTACTAGCTTCAGGGTGAAATTTCACGTGTTGGTTTTGACCTAAAAAAAAAACAAACTGCTTGCTATCTGTCCCTCCCTCTTCCCATCAGCATCAGCAGCTTTTCTTTCATTTGGAATGCTTTTGTCCCCTTCTTCCCCTCACCACACCCAAGTCTGAAATAGCCCAAATTTATACACTGCAAAGCCCATTTGTTTGCACAGGCATTGACAGAGGACAGACAGTTGAGGGTAGAATTTCTGGTTAGTGAGAAAGTGTGCTGGAGGTTTTAAACTGCATCAGTCACATGATTTGTGATGGTAAAGAGGGAGGAAGGAGTGCTGCTGCACTGGATGATCTTTACTTTGTATCTCCTGTGTTCTGATGTTTTTAAAATGCATGTTAAGGGAGCCCAAAGTCCTGTGTGGGTGCCTTTCAGTGTGGAGTTTGTAGCATACTGGAATCTAAATAAATATTGTGGAAACCAGGATAGAAACACAGCCTCTGTTTGGAGCCCTGCCAGCTCATGAGAGAGCAGATCTTTAAATAATCACTTGTTCAAGCAAAATGTGAATTTTATATCTCTACTTTTACCTGATCCATTTAATTCTGACCAGGGGGAGGAGGCGGCGGCACAGGGAGAAAAGAAAAAACAATAGTTTTTTAGTGAGAAAGCTGCTGACACATCTGGGATCTTCCAAGTGAGAAAGTCAAAAGTGCAAAGGTCTATTCTGTTTTCTACAGTTTAATCCATAATTGTATAACTAAAGGAACACATTCCACGTAGATTTAGTTCTTATGAAGCACTGTCGATGTCTATGTGCTGCAGTATTGTAAAGAGTCATACTCAGTCTTTTGACTCACCCTGTACCACATGAATATTGCTTTAAAGGCATTTTCATTAGAGCAGGATCCACAGGACATGGTGATAACCTGTTGCAGGCTCTTCGGAGCCACCTGTCAACAAAGGAGACATAATAAAGCTAAAATAGCACAGTTATGAAACAAAGCAAAAACACTAATCAGCCCCATTTCAATCCCTTACTCAGAATAAATTCTGTGTGGTGTCTGCATGCAGACACATCATAACCTCTCACATTCAGCTCTTAAGAGAATCAAAGGTTTGGTTTCATCACAGTGGGGGGGTGGGAGGTTCTCTCTGAAATTTCATCTGCAAAGTTCTCTGCATGGGAACATCCAGCTTCATTTATGGATCCCATTCTCTTGAAAAGGGGAAGGCAGGTGATTCAGCTGCTAACAGTTAAATCACAACATTTCATATTCAAATGCTTTTATTTTTACCCTTGTAAGTCTGTACCCTGAATACCATCTGTTTCTTCATAAACATTGATCACAATTTTAACAAAGAAAGAGAAAACACACACATTCCTTTACAGAGTAGTTACACAAATAACCACCACCTGGAGAAAGGCACACATGGGAAATAACCTCAATGCCAAATTCCACATGCTCGGCATACACAGAAAAGAAGGTTGACAAACAGAGAGCGTCACTTGGAGAAAGCCTCTAGTGAAAATGCAATAATGGAAGGTTTGGGGGCCTCATCTTTAGCTGTTTACACTTTGAACTAAAGGATTGTTAGACAGAACCTTAACCTTGTACTTTCTGGGTTCCATGTGAAATTTCCCAATTATGAAAGGGCATTCATAAACTGGAAAAGGAGTAAAACACTAACAAAGCAAAAAATTGCTTCCTTTGATGCTTAGCTCTTCAAGTTGTAAGCCATGATTACTCTCAATACTCAGTCTCATTATCTGTAATTTCAGTAGACATCTTCAAGAATATAGAATAATGATTATTTAATAATAGTTCCAACTTTTGAATCTCTTCAAGAGCAGAAAAGCAGGACAATCTGTTCAGTTCTCTGATGATCTTTAAAAAAAATCCTATCATGCCTTAAAATCTCTTCAAATCCTGTTTCCATCATGGCTTTAAGCATTGCAGGTTGGATTTTGTTATGCTCTTTAGACCCTGATCAAGCAAAGCAGATAAACACATGCTTAACTTTTTGAATGTGAGTAGTCTCATTAACTAAAGCAGCTACTGCATTTTTTTATTGTGTTTCATACCTTCCGAATCCCTTCATCGGTGTTAACATGGACAGTAGGAATATTCTAATGGGGGGGGGGTGTTTAATATAAGTGCACAGAGCTCTATTTCTTATTTGTGATTAAGTAACTTTGCAATTTACTGATGTACTAGAAATTTCAGATCCTTCCTCTCAGGGTTGGTTCATACCATACATGCACTTTGCAGAATATGCAGACTTAGAATATGGTAAATCATCATAGTTCTTCCTTAAACTTACCGAAAGCAAAGATTCCTTTAATTTTTCAGCAAAATTCCCTGGAGGTAAAATCCCAACAGCAGGTCTGTTAATAAATGTACTCTGAAAAATGAAAGAAGAGAAACAGTAAGTATTTAGTATCATAAGAAAAAAGCTGCGATGTTGAGACGGATTCAAAAAATATAAATTAAACTAAGTCTAAAGTTCAAGTACACTAACATTAGGCAAATTCTTAAATATTTCCAATTATGACACAGAAGTTTTAAAAATAACTGAAAATAGTCAAGTTTCAATAAATACACCCATTTTTCTGTCTAAGCCCAAATTTTATTTTCTTTGAGGGTCACCTTTAAAGAGATGTATTCTAGACTGCAGTGAAATGTTTTTTCTTTAACATTTGATCTTTTATCCCTACACCCTATTCTTTCACCAAAATCTCAGTTCCTTTTATACAGAGGAAATAAAGCCTTAATTATTTGGCTTCAGTTAGAATGGCTAAACTTAAATTTAATTAAGATAGTGTATTAGTTTCTTCCTTATCAGGCTTCAAGGGAGACCAGTTCTGAACATTGTGGGTATAAACACCCCCCAGATATTATTACATTATAGGATTTTGAGAATGGAGGAACTAGACAAAGGTATGTTCAAAGGACAGGAAAAAGATAAGCTGCAAGAATCAGCAATGCAATTGTCACAATAAAATAGTTTCCCTGCAATAAAATTATGCACACAAACACATGCTCTTTCCCTTATAAAATTCTCTCACACATTCACAATAGTGAGTAGTACATCAAGGGAATAACATGTAAGGCAAAACCAAGTCTGGATGAATGGATGCTGTAGGAGGAATGGGGATTTGTGTTCTGATTTAATGAGATACTACTACATCATATTATGTAAAATTACATTCAACGGTTTTGTCCAGCTTAGTTTTAGTAGCAACTTGATTCTGTGTTCAGAGACTGATCAGATTGGTACTGGGTTGTGAGAGAAGGGGGTTAAAATCATCAAAACTACTGGCCATAGTTTACATTTTGAATTGATTGCGTCTACTCAGGTGCAGTGCTGCTGCAGCACTGAACCAGTTCCAATCCCCAATACTCATGAAGGTAATCTCACTGGTAAAACAGAGATACACAGCAAAGACCGACATGAACAATGGCTGAGAAAGCAGAGATGATATTCATAGAATCACTGAAATGTAGTATTGAAAGGACCTCGATAGGTCATCTAATCCAGTCCCCTGCACTAAAGCAGAATGAAGGATTATCCAGCTAATCCTTGACATGTATTTGTTTAACTTGTTCTTAAAAAACTTCCAATGATGAAGATTCCACAAACTCCCTAGGTAATTTGTTCCAGTGCTTAACTATCCTTATAGTTAGCAAGTTTTTCCTAATGGCTAACCTAAATTTCCCTTGCTGCAATTTAAACCTATTCCTTCTTGCCCTGTCCTCAGTGGTTAAGAAGAACAATTAAATCACTCACTTCTTTATAACAACCTTTATGTACTAAAAGACTTCTGTCCCCCCACCCACCCAAGTCTTCTCTTCTCCATACTAAACAAACCCAATTTTTTCAATCTTTCCTCATACATCATATTTTCTAGACCTTTAATCAGTGCTTAATTTGTAATGAAAGAGGTGCCAGGGCACAAGCAATTTTTTTTTAAACTTTTATAACTGATGCAGCAAGCCCAGAGATGCCAGGGCTATGAACTGCCAAGCACAGAGGTGCTGGGTCTCAGCCCTGGCAAGCCCAGACACAAATTAAGCACTTTAAGGCCTTTAATCATTTTTGTTGCTCTCCTCTGGACTTTCTCTAATTTGTCCACATCTTTCCTGAAGTGTGGTGCCCAGAACAGGACACAGTACTCCAGTTCAAGCCTTATCATGCTGAGTAGAATGAAAGAATTACTTCTTGTATCTTGCTTACAACACTCCTGCTAATACATTCCTGAATGATTGTTGGCTTTCTTCAGTTCTGTTTTCCATGCCGTCTTTGGGAGATACCTGGAAGACTCTATTGTACTGCAGTATATTTGTGTTTGCTGTTTAAGGCAAATGGCATGATAAATAATATTTAAAACACCTTTCATCCATAGATCTCAAACATTTTGCAAAGGAGAGTATCATTATCCTTATTTTACAGATGGGAAAGTGGAGGCACGGAGAGGTTAAGTGCTTTCTCCAAGAGTCCACACCCAGTCAGTGGCTAAGCTGGAAGTAGAATCCAAGCCCCCTCGATTCCCAGTCCAGTGGGAATGTGGGAATCCACTGGACTGTTGCCACTATGCCTGTAATTCTCTCACACATTAGGATGTGTGGATAAGGATAAAAGGGGTAAATAACAAGGGTGATGTCTTGGTAGGGGTTTACTACAGACCACCTAACCAGAAAGAAGAGATAGATGAGGCTTTTTTTTTTTTTTTTTTTTTTTTAAAAACAGCTAACAAAATCATCCAAAGGACTTGGTGGTGATGGGGGACTTCAACTACTCAGACGGCTGTTGGGAAAATAACACAGCAGGGCACAGATTATCCAACAAGCTCTTGGAATGTATTGGAGACAATTTTTTATTTCAGAAGGTGGAGAAAGCTACTAGGGGAGAGGCTGTTCTAGATTTGATTTTGAGAAACATGGAGGAACTGGTTGAGAATTTGACAGTGGAAGGCAGCTTGGGTGAAAGTGATCATGAAATGAAAGAGTTCATGATTCTAAGGAATGGTAGGAGGGAGAACAGCAAAAAAGAGAGAATGGATTTCAAGAAGACAGACTTTAGCAAACTCAGGGAGTTGGTAGGTAAGATTCTCTGGGAAGCAACTGAAGAAATTTCATAGTTTTTCAGACACACATTATTAAGGGCACAAGAGCAAACTATCCCACTGAGTAGGAAACCTAGGGAGTATGGCAAGAGACCACTCTTGCTTAATGAGGAGATCTTCCCTGATATAAAAATCAAAAAAGAGTCCTACAAGAAGTGGAAACTAGGTCAAATTACAAGGAAGAATATAAACAAATAATACAAGAATGTAGGGACAAAATTAGAAAGGCTAAGGCACAAAACGAGATCAACCTAGCTAGAGACATGAAGGGTAACAAGAAAACATTCTACAAATACATTAGAAGCAAGAGGAAGACCAAGGGCAGGGTACGCCCATTACTCAATGGTGAGGGAAAAACAACAACAGAACATGTGGAAATGGCAGGGGTGTGCTCAATGACTTCTTTGTCTTGGTTTTCACCAAAATGGTTCGTGGTGATTGAACATCTAACATAGTGAATGCCAGTGAAAATGAGGTTGGATCAGAGGCTAAAATAGGGAAAGCACAAGTTAAAAATTACTTAGACAAATTAGATGTCTTCAAGTCACCAGGGCCCGATGAAATGCATCCTAGAATACTTAAGGAACTGACTGAGGAGATATCTGAGCCATTAGCGATTGTCTTTGAAAAGTCATGGAAGAGGAGAGAGATTCCAGAAGACTGGAAAAGGGCAAATATAGTGCCCATCTATAAAAATGGAAATAAGGACAACCCGGGGAATCACAGACTAATCAGCTTAACTTCTGTATTGGGAAAGATAATGAAGCAAATAATTAAGCAATGAATTTGCAAACATCTAGAAGATAATAAGGTGATAAGTAACAGTTAGCATGGATTTGTCAAGAACAAATTGTGTCAAACCAACCTGATAGCTTTCTTTGACAGAATAACAAGCCGTGTGGATAGGGAGGAAGCAGTAGCCGTGGTATATCTTGACATTAATAAACCTTTTGATACTGTCTCGCATGACCTTCTCATAAACAAATTAGGGTAATGCAACTGACATGAAGCTACTATAAGGTGACTGGAAACCCATTCCCAGAGAGTAGTTATCAGTGGTTCACAGTCATGCTGGAAGGGCATAAGAGTGGGGTCCTGCAGGGATCAGTTCTGGGTCCAGTTCTGTTCAATATCTTCATCAATGATTTAGATAATAGCATAAAGAGTACACTTATAAAGTTTGTGACCGATACCAAGCTGGGAGTGGTTGCAAGTGCTTTGGAGGATAGGATAAAAACTCAAAATGATCTGGACAAAGTGGAGAAATGGTCTGAAGTAAATAGCATGAAATTCAATAAGGACAAATGCAAAGTACTCCACTTAGAAAGAAATAATCTGTTGCACACATACAAAATGGGAAATGACTGCATAGGAAGGAGTACTGTGGAAAGGGATCTGGGGGTCAAAGTGGACCATAAGCTAAATAAGTCAATAGCGTAACACTGTTGTAAAAAAAGCAAACATCTTTCTGGACTGTATTAGCAGGAGTGTTGAAAGCAAGACACAAGAAGTAATTGTTCCGCTCTACCCCACGCTGATTAGGCCTCAACTGGAGTATTGTGTCTAGTTCTGGGCGCCACATTTCAGGAAAGATTTGGACAAATTGGAGAATGTCCAAAGAAGAGCAACAAAAATGATTAAAATCTAGAAAACATGACCTATGAGGGAAGATTGAAAAAATTGGGTTTGTTTAGTGTGGAGAAGAGAAGACAGAGGGGACATGATAACAGTTTCAAGTACATAAAAGGAGGAGGGAGAAGAATTGTTGTTCTTAACCTATGAGGATAGAACAAGAACCAACAGGCTTAAATTGCAGCAAGGGAGGTTTAGGTTGGATATTAGGAAAAACTTCCTAAGTGTCAGGGTGGTTAAGGACTGGAATAAATTGACTAGGGAGGTTATGGAATCTCATCACTGGAGATTTTTAAGAGCATGTTAGACAAACACCTGTCAGGGAAGGTCTAGATAATACTTATTCCTGCCATGAGTGCAGGGGACTGGACTGGACTAGATGACCTCTCCAGGTCCCTTCTAGTCCTATGATTGTACGATTCTATGATGTGCATTTATTCTTACCCAAGGAGACTGGCTTTCACCAAAGATTGGTTGGACACTGAAGATTGTCTTCGACTCTGGGCTGCCTTCCACTCAGCTTAGCAGCTCTGGTTCAAAATGTTTCCAATGAAATAAATGGTTTGGTGTTCTGGTTCCTTTTATTTGTGTGGCCAACCTCCTAGGGGCCTGAAGCATGCCCCTTTACCATGACTGCATTGTAGGGAAGTTCTCCTTTGTGCACTAGCATGGTAAATTTCTTCTTTCAGATTGTAACAATGGGCTAAGCAGATGATGGTGTTCTCTACTCATCTCATTTATGTTGTGGTTAACTAGCTTCTCTTTGGCAACAGCCACTCCCAGCATTACATCTGAGTAATTTGGCTGGCAGCTGCAGAATTCCCTGCAGACAAGAGAGAGGAACCCATTCTCTTGGTCCAGCTCTGAGCCATTCAGCAGCCACTAAGGCTGGAGTAGCCTCCATAGCCCGAGCACCCCATCTCGAAGGCATGGAAAAGACTGGATGATCTTTGTAGCAATGGATTTTCCAGCTCTATCCCCAATTTTCTTCTGTGCAACAACAAGCAGGGACACACTGTGGAGCTGGATTCCTCTTTGCTTCCCAGGGGTGGGGTCCTCCCCAACTCAGTAGAAACAAAATGTCTCCACTACAAGAGTCCTCGGCACCTACAGAGGTGGCCACAGCAGGATTTGCTCCCCAAACAGAAGCTAGTGAAAGACTAACTACAAGCACATCTAAGTGAAGCCAACATACTAGACCCAGCACAATCTGGCTTTAGAACCAGACACAGAACTGAAACTGCTTTAGTGGCATTGATGGAAGATCTCCTCCTGACAATGGATAGAAGCCAGACATCCAATCTCATCCTCCTAGACCTCTCTGCAGCATTCAACACTATTGACCATGAGATACTGCTGTTTCACCTGACAGAGGTGGCAGGAGTTCGGGGTGATGCACTAAAATGGCTTCAGTCCTTCCCGGAGTGATACACTGAAGAACAGTAATAGGAACTGCACTTCCATCACTAGACCCTTCAATTGTGGGGTTCCACAAAGATTAATTCTCTCTCTGGTTCTTTTCAGCATCTATATGGAACCACTGGGTGAACTGGTCAGATGACATGGTCTCAAGTGCCAGTGATATACAGATGATAAACAGCTCTATCTATCCTTCAGCACTTATGACCATTTCAACCACCACCAATATGGCCCTGTGCTTGGATGAGATCAGCTTATGGATGAACAGTAACTGGCTGAATTTGAATCCAAGCAAAAGAGGTGATGCTGGTGGGCAAAGGAAAGTATTTTGAGGAGTTTTCAGCCATGATAGAGTCTCCTGTGATTGAAGGTTCATGTCCACAATTGGTCAATTCAGTCCATAGTCTAGGAGTACTCTTGAATTCCTCACACCACAACAGCCACAAGTAATGCTTTCTACCCTCTCCGGTTGGCTGGGAGATTCCATCCCATCCTGATGTATGAAAACTTGGCCTTAGTTATTCAGGCCTTCATCACCTCTCAGCTGGACTATAGCAATGTAAGATACCTGGGCATGAAACCTTCAAAACTTAGAAAACTTCAATTAATACAAAATACTCCTCAGCAACAAAGGCTACTATGATCACATCACACCTGTCCTCTGTACTCTGCACTGGCTTCCCATAGAATTTTGAATCAAATTCAAGGTCTTGGTCCTTATCATCAAAGTGCTCCAGGGCTTGGGCCCAGGATACCTAAAAGATTGTTTAAAGCTCTTGGAAAGCGGTCTGAGACTAGGAAATTAACTCCCCAGTACAGGACTATCACAAATCTCATCACTTTCCATTCCAAGTGCAAGGTGGATTTCTTTGACCTTGCTTTCTCCAATATACACACACAGAAAAACAAACAAACAAAAGAAATCCATGCTATCAAAACAAGCCACATCCTGCTTCTTCCTCTGGGAACAGTATGAGTGAACATGTGACAGCAGTTAGTCAAGTTGCTTAATACACTCCTAGAACGTACTCAGATACTATGGCAATGACCACAGTATAAAAACCTTCATCGTATAGAGTTTGGTGTTGGTGGTCAGTGGGTGATAACTGAGTGAGGAGTTAGTGAGAGCACCAACCTATACAGTACACTGTTTGAAAAACAGTTTTTGTTCTTCAAAATCACTGTTAAATTATTAATACAGATTAATTTGGTAAATTTATTCAAGTGACTTGAATGGCATATCATGGATTGAAGTGTTCCTCCATAGCACAGATTTTAATCTTTGCAGGTGTTTTATTGTCACACAACATGCTACTTTTATATTAAAAGTGAATTAAGTACAAGTCAGTAATGTTTGACAATGAATTAAATGTATCAAAGCAGGCTCAACAACCCATGTTTATTACAAAACAATGCTACTTTTCCCAAGTTGTCATTAGAATTACAGTCTGAGCTCCAGTGAAATAAGTCCTTATAGGTCTCCAGAGAGGAGACACTGTTTTCCTAAATCCTCTATGTGGTCTCAAGTTGCAGTGGGGGAGGTCTAGGTTGGATATTAGGAAACACTATTTCACTAGAAGGGTGGTGAAGTACTGGAATGGGTTACCTAGGGAGGTGGTGGAATCTCCATCCTTAGAGGTTTTTCAGACCTGGCTTGATAAAGTTTTGGCTGGGATGATTTTGTTGGTGTTGGTCGTGCTTTGAGCAGGGATTGGACAAGATGACTAGATGACCTTCTGAGGTCTCTTCCAACCGTAATATTCTATGATTCTATGGACAGTGTCTGTGCAGATCATGTTTAGGAGAGATGGGTCTAGCTATAAAGTTTCTATCTGCACTTTGCAGGCATTCTGATCTGAGATTTGTTCCAAGCTTCTCTCTGACATTTAAAGTGCCAGTACACAAATAAGCTAGTGCCACCGAACACAATGGTGGTAGACAGCTCTTTGTTAGATTAATGCTGCATTGTAATTAGGGTGTTTTGAATCAAGTTATCTCTTAGGAAAAATTGCCCCATTTTAATGAAAATATGATCCATTTTCTGCTGGCACTTAACATTAAAAAGGTTGCAGAGCAGTTTTTAAACTAAGACATGGGGTAGCCGATTGCTGCAGAGCTGCATGTGGATCAGACAGAGACTTCTCTTAGAGGAGCATCCACTGATAGAGATTCTCTAGCTTTTAAGTCAGGAGGAGAGGATGGAAGAGGACAAAGTATGGGTCGGATCAGACGAGAAACATTCACAAAGAATCTGACACATCAGAAAAGGGCAGACAAATAAACAGTGACAAGTTTTTAAAGTGCTTGTACACAAATGCTAGAAGTCTAAATAATAAGATGGGTGAACTAGAGTGCCTCGTGTTAAAGGAGGATATTGATATAATAGGCATCACAGAAACCTGGTGGAGTGAGGACAATCAATGGGACACAATCATTCCGGGGTACAAAATATATGGGAAGGACAGAACAGGTCGTGGTGGGGGAGTGGCACTATATGTGAAAGAAAATGAAGAATCAAATGAAATAAAAATCTTAAATGAATCCACATGTTCCATAGAATCTCTGTGGATAGTAATTCCATGCTCTAATAAGAATATCACAGTAGTGATCTATTATTGACCACCTGACAAGGCTAGTGATCGTGACGATGAAATGCTAAGGGAGATTAAGGAGGCCATCAAAAGATAAAACTCAATAATAGTGGGGGATTTCAATTATCCCCATATTGACTGGGTACATGTCACCTCAGGACGAAATACAGAGACAAAATTTCTCGATACTTTAAATGATTGCTTCTTGGAGCAGGTGGTACAGGAACCCACAAGAGGAGAGGCAAAACTCAATCTAGTCCTGAGTGGAGTTCAGGCACTATAACAGTATCTATAACTATAACAGTACCGCTTGGAAATAGTGACCATAATATAACAACATTTAACATTCCTATGGTGAAAACACCACCTCAACAGCCAACACCGTGGCATTTAATTTCAAAAAGAGGAACTATGCAAAATGAGGAGGTTAGTTAAACAGAAATTAAAAGGTACAGTAACTACAGTGAAATCCCTGCAAGTTGCATGGACACTTTTCAAAGACACCATAATAGAGGCTCAACTTAAATGTATACCCCAAATTAAAAAACACAGTAAAAGAACTAAAAAAGAGCCACCGTGGCTTAACTACTATGTGAAAGAAGCAGTGAGAGATAAAAAGGCATCTTTTAAAAAGTGGAAGTCAAATCCTAGTGAGGTAAATAGAAAGGAGCATAAACACTACCAAATTAAATGTACAAATGTAATAAGAAAATCCAAAAAGGAATTTGAAGAACAGCTAGCCAAAACCTCAAAAGGTAATAACAAAATGTTTTTTAAGTACATCAGAAGCGGGAAGCCTCCTAATCAACCAGTGGGGCTCATGGACGACTGAGATACAAAAGGAGCACTTAAAGACGATAAAGTAATCGCAGAGAAACTAAATGAATTCTTTGCTTTAGTCTTCACGGCTGAGGATGTCAGGGAGATTCCCAAACCTGAGCCATCTTTTGTAGGTGACAAATCTGAGGAATTGTCACCGATTAAAGTGTCACTAGAGGAGATTTTGGAATTAATTGAGAAACTTAGCAGTAACAAGTCACCGAGACCAGATGGCATTCCGCCAAGAGTTCTGAAAGAACTCAAATGTGAAATTGCGGAACTATTTACTATGGTTTGTAACCTGTCCTTTAAATCAGCTACTGTACCCAATGACTGGAAGATAGCTAATGTAACGCCAATATTTAAGAAGGGTTCTAGAGGTGACCCAGGCAATTACAGACCGGTAAGTCTAACGTCAGTACCGGGCAAATTAGTTGAAACAATGGTAAAGAATAAAATTGTCAGACACATAGAAGAACGTAAATTGTTGTGCAAAAGTCAACAAGGTTTCTGTAAAGGGAGATCGTGTCTTACTAATCTATTAGAGTTCTCTGAGGGGGGTCAACAAACGTATGGACAAGGGGGATCCAATGGACATAGCGTACTTAGATTTCCAGAAAGCCTTTGACAAGGTCCCTCACCAAAGGCTCTTAAGTAAATTAAGTTGTCATGGGATAAGAGGGAAGATCCTTTCATGGATTGAGACCTGGTTAAAAGACAGGGAACAAAGGATAGGAATAAATGGTAAATTTTCAGAATGTAGAGGGGTAACTAGTGGTGTTCCCCAAGAGTCAGTCCTAGGACCAATCCTATTTAACTTATTCATAAATGATCTGGAGAAAGGGGTAAACAATGAGGTGGCAAAGTTTGCAGATGATACTAAACTGCTCGAGATAGTTAAGACCAAAGCAGACTGTGAATAAGAACTTCAAAAAGATCTCACAAAACTAAGTGTTTGGGCAACAAAATGGAATGTGGATAAATGTAAAGAAATGCACATTGGAAAAAAAAATAACCCCAATTATACATACAATATGATGGGGGCTAATTTATCTACAACTAATCAGGAAAGAGATCTTGGAGTCATCGTGGATAGTTCTCTGAAGATGTCCACGCAGTGTGCAGCGGCGGTCAAAAAAGCAAACTGGATATCAGGAATCATTAAAAAAGGGATAGAGAATAAGACAGAGAATATTTTATTGCCCTTATATAAATCCATGGTACACCCACATCTTGAATACTGCGTACAGATGTGGTCCCCTCATCTCAAAAAAGATATACTGGCATTAGAAAAGGTTCAGAAAAGGGCAACTGAAATGATTAGGGGTTGGGAACGCATCCCATATGAGGAGAGATTAAAAAGGCTAGGAATTTTCAGCTTGGAAAAGGGGAGACTAAGGGGGGATATAATAGAGGTATATAAAATCATGAGTGGTGTGGAGAAAGTGAATAAGGAAAAGTTATTTACTTATTCCCATAAAATAAGAACTAGGGGCCACCAAATGAAATTAATGGGTAGCAGGTTTAAACAAATAAAAGGAAGTTCTTCACTCAGCGCACAGTCAACCTGTGGAACTCCTTGCCTGAGGAGGTTGTGAAGGCTAGGATTATAACAGGGTTTAAAAGAGAACTGGATAAATTCATGGAGATTAAGTCCATTAATGGCTATTAGCCAGGATGGGTAAGGAATGGTGTCCATAGCCTCTGTTTGTCAGAGGGTGGAAATGGATGGCAGGAGAGAGATCACTAGATCATTACCCGTTAGGTTCGCTCCCTCTGGGCCACCTGGCATTAGCCACTGTCAGTAGACAGGATACTGGGCTGGATGGACCTTTGGTCTGACCCAGTATGGCCTTTCTTATGTTATATTCTTATCTAGAACTGCTAGTGCTTTCATAATATTCAGAGTTGCCTTTGGGCAGCTGACCTAATTCTCCATGTTGGTTTTTAAAAACATTTTGAGGCATTTTGTTTTACCTTCAGGGAAAGTAGACTCACCCTTCCTGGAGAAATGAGAACTCTCC
Source organism: Dermochelys coriacea (assembly GCF_009764565.3). Classification (NCBI taxonomy): domain Eukaryota; kingdom Metazoa; phylum Chordata; order Testudines; family Dermochelyidae; genus Dermochelys; species Dermochelys coriacea. Next base: position 26,019,173 of record NC_050077.1, read on the forward strand.
TTGAGAATTCACTGATCTGGTCTTTCACATCTACACAGTGTTGATGAGCTTTTGGGTTCAGACTCTCATACAGTTCAGGGCTTAACTTGGAATCATGCAACGTTTTCAGTTAAGTTAATTCAGCTCATCTTTCTATGCATTCACCCACATGCACAAGCTAAACTGTTAAAAGTCAAATTAAAAATATATATATATACAAAAATCATGGAACCCATGACTTCCAGAAAGGCCATGGCAAAAAAGCAGACTGAATTATAATGCAATATTATTCAAACATCTTTCATGTGGGATTCCCTCCCATAATTTCCACTTCATGGGCAACAAGGGTGTAGGATGCTGTGCTTTCTGAAGACTTGCACTGCTAAGCAACATATTCACATTATCTGCATAATTATTCCACATCTGACATCCCAGTCCTTGTCCTCAAACAACACCTGCACAACACCTTCAAAAGACAAGCCTGGGAACGTAAATTTACAACTCTACTAGACATTGAAATTCATGAACTTAATAAAGACACTGAATTTATGGCCATTTTTTTTTAAAGTTAACACAAGATAAACCAGTAGCAAGGGTTGGAGGGGTAAAGGACTGATTTAATTATTTTGTGTCTTTTATGCAAACCACTTACCAAGTTCTGTGGCTGCTGGAGAAGTTTTATCAGAGATGGATGGCTGTAACCTGAAACAAAAGAAGGAGACTATTTCCATCTGGTTTCAAGTAGCCTTTTTGAGATTTATTCATCAGTATGTAGTGTAGAGAGCAACTTTATTTACTTAACTTGCTTTTTTCTTAGGGTATGGCTACGCTTGCAGATAGAGAGTGCTTTGAGTTAAGCCAGCCTTCAGAGACCACAGTAGGGAAAACACTGCTGTCTGTCCACATTAACAGCTTCAAGCGCACTGGTGTGGCCACATTTGCGGCACTTGCAGCGGCATTGGGAGGGGTGCATTATGGGTAGCTACCCGAGCATGCAAGTGCCTGCAACGCGCTTTTCAAATGGGGGGGAGAAGGGGGAGTGTGACAGGGAGTGTGTTGTGTGTATGTGGGGGGAGAGAGAGTGGGTTTTTGGGGGGCTGAGAGCATGTCAGCATGCTGTCTTGTAAATTCAGACAGCAGCAACCCCCCCCCACATACACAGCATTCCACACTAATGGTTGCTTTCTCTCGGAGCAGATAAGCAGCCGGCTGTCAGAAACGGAGCTTTCAACGGGCATATCCGCATTCCTGCAGCAATTCAAAAACAATGACAAGAGTAGTCACTTGATTTAAGGGGATTATAGGACGTTTCCGGAGGCTGATCAGAGCGCAGTAATGCAACACCTTGTTCACACTGGTGCTGCGGCGCTCCAGCAAAGGCGCAACAAACATTATTCCACTCGCCGAGTGGAGTACCAGCAGCACTGTAGCCATGGAGTCAGAATGCTCTACATGCCTTGCCAGTGTGGACGGGTAATGAGCTAATGTGGACAGGTAATGAGCTAGTGTGGACGGGGCTCCTTTATTGCGCTGTAACTTGCAAGTGTAGCCAAGCCCTTAGTGTCATCTCTAACCTTTGCATGTATTAAAGGTTGGTCCCTTTCTAAAGTGGCACAAACTGTTATTCCCCTTACATTCTCTTCAGTGGCTGTGGGACAAATGCAGCATCTGATTACAGGGACGTGTGATACCACCAAACACTCTGGTGTAAGACTTCACTGAGTGTTAGGGCTTATCACCAAATTGACAATTAGGTTGAAATGGACACAACATGATCTGTTGCCCTATTAAAGTTTGATTAAAACAGATAACACAGTTACAGATAATTTGAAAAGGAATCAGGCCCATAGGTGACATATGTGAATCTTTCTTGTATAAATGAAGCTCTTTCATGATTAATCTTTTTAACCATCAGTTTGAAGTGCTGCCATCCACTTGAGTGGTGGAAATTTGCTTTCTCTTCACTCTGGGGTTACCATGTTAACACTTCCCATTTCTCTTTAGTACCACATGTATCTGTCACCCACTTTCTTTTACTGAGAATGGTATCACTGTTTGCTAGATCAGTGCCACTCATGTTTTTTGGTTCAGATTCTATTACTGTAAATGTTTAGAAAGCATACACTGTGGACTGCTTATTTTCCCACTCTGAAGAGATTCTTTCCAAGAACAGAGGGATAGTAATCACAACCTTGACTTCATTGAGTAAAATGACCTTCATCAAGCACTGAACATCATATTTTCATACACACTCATTTGTCCACTCAAAGTCATCCTGGAAAATTACGCTCCATCCTTATGCTTCTCAGCCTATACTAGTCCACCATTTCCAAGCTCAGAAGGGATGAATATCATATAAATATCACCCAAAAAGTGGCCAATGATCACAAAGTGGGAGGAGAGGACCCCAAGTAGCATCATTCCACCTATCACCCCTGAACTTGTGGAAGTTCTTACACAAAAATGACACATAGTTTGGGCTCTTGGGTTTGGTGTGGGGGTATCTGATATAATCCCTGGCAAAGTAGCATATTATATCCAAATGAACATTATGAACTGACACTGTATAGCAATAGGGTCTGGTTGCTCTAGAGCTATAAGAGTTCCTGTGGCCGATGGACAGCAAGAACATCCAGTGACCTGTCACCCAACAGCAGACCCACAAGTTCACTGTTCCCTATGGGAACTTTTGGCCAGGCCCACTCCCCCAGTGACATGCTGCCTCAGGAAGCCAGCTTCAAAAAAAATGAAGTTATGAGAGTTATTGGTTCCCTTCCCACCTGTTTTCTTCCCCAAAGGGAATAACATTTGCAGGAGAAATAGCACTTCACTTAATCAATACTGAGGACTTCAGTAACTCATCCAGAGGTTATGGCCCGACTACAGGAGTGGGTGGGTAAGGTTCTGTGGCCTGCAATGTGCAAAAGATCAGACTGATGATCATGATGATCCCTTCTGAATGTAAAGTCTATAAGGGAAAAACAGTGCCAAGCAAGTCTGCATTAAAATAGGTGTGGGTGACAACTACACATTTACTGAACTCCTAGGGTAAGTTTATTTAGCTATTACAAGTTTCATTACATAATGCAGCCTATCACAGAATTATGGACCAGATTTAATTATGGATTTTTTTTGTCCCTAATAAAAAGGTACAGTTATAATTGTACAGTGCAGGAAAAATACAATGGCACAACAGCACTGTTCTAGCGAACGTTTTTTACAGATACCAACAATGTTGAGACCTACTCAGCAGGGAGAAACACTAGGCATCACACAGAGGTCTGCCAATGGCTTGACAGCTCTCTCTGGCATGTCTGTTACATTTGGATAGCATTCATAACTACTTGCCCACATGCATTTCACACAATCTCTGCAAGATTCAGCCTTTTTTAAAAAAGAGCATATATTGGGTCACATTCTTAGCCGGGCCTTCATTTGTGCACAAGCATATACATAAACCCACATTTTGCAGGTGCAGACACCAGTGCATGATCTTTTACAATCCTAACACAAGGCGTGGGTAAATATGTGCACATGCACCAAAGAACATAGACAGATGCATGCCAAGGCTACAAGTCAATCCTACTGTATTTGTTTGAGGTGTAACACACGCAGTAATGCACACAATGGCAGCGGAGAGTACAAGTCTTTGTAACATGTTACAACATGTGTTCACTTCCATTACCACTAGAGAGCCCTAGTTATGTATCACTATTTAAAGTCAAGAAAACCAAACCGAAACTTATGTTAGATGTGCTGGTTTTATCATCTTCCATCATGCTGAGGACAGGGAGAGAGAACGACATGGCAGTCATCGCTGCCTTTCTGCAGAGACATCAGGCACGGGTGTTTCCGTACCTCGACGACTAGCTGATCAAAGGCCGTTCCAGGACACAAGTGGAAACTCGGGTCTCATTTATCAGAACCGCCTTCGAGAACCTGGGTCTGCAAAATCAACTCTGTCTTCCATCCAGAGGATAGAGTTCACAAGGGTGGTATTGGACTCGACCCAAGCCAGGGCATTCCTCCCACAGGCAAGGTTTCAAGCCCTCAACGACATGATCCAGGGAGTCATGCAGTTTCCCACTACTACCATGAGAAACTGCCTGAAGCTTCTCGGGCTCATGGCAGCCTGTACTTACGTGGTACAACATGCCAGGCTCAGGCTCCGGCTGCTCCAGTCATGGCTCGTGTCATTCTATCGAACAGCCCTTGACAGCTTGGACAGGATCGTGACCCTGCCTTGCCCTATCCTCGATTCGCTCTAGTGGTGGACCAATGCCCAGCAGGTGTGCTCAGGAGTCCCTTTTGCTGCCCCACAGCCATCCCTGTAGTTGGTGATGGACATATCGGACTTGGGCTGGGGAGCTCATCTGGGGGATCACAGGATTGAAGGCCTCTGGTCACAGGCAGATCTGTGCCTCCACATCAATGTCAGAGAGCTCAGCCTAGCGTGTCAGACATTCTGCCCTTTCCTAACCAGAAAATAGGTATCAGTCATGATGGACAATATGGCTGCAATGTTCTATATCAACCAACGGGGGTGCACGCTCCTCTCCACTATGCCAGGAAGCCTTCATTCTATGGGACTTGTGTATAGAACATGCAGTCCACCTGCAGGTGTTGTACCTCCCCGGGATTCAGAATGAGCTGACGAACCACCTCAGCAGGTCATTTCGCAGCCACAAGTGGTCCCTTTGCCTGGATGTCCCAAATTCAGTCTTCCAGAGGTGGGAATTTCCCCTAATTGTCCTCTTTGCCATGCGACGCAACAGGAAGTGCCAGCAGTTCTGCTCGTTCCAGAATCACAGCCCAGGCTCCACAGCAGATGCGTTCCTCTTCCATTGGGGAGGGGCTCTCCTATATGCCTTCCTGCCGATACCGCACGTTCACAAGGTCCTGCTCAAGATCCGCAGAAATCGTGCTCAGGTCATACTGACAGCACTGGCCTAGCCCCGTCAGCACTAGTACACATCCCTCTTAGACATGTCCATGGGAGCCCCGATTACCTTGCCACTCTCCCCGGACCTTCTCACGAAGGATCACAGACGTCTCCAACACCCAAACCTACAGTCACTCCATCTTACAGCATGGAAGCTCCATGTTTGAATCCATCAGAACTTTCCTGTTCAGACCAGGTTAGACAGGTCCTCCTTGACAGTAGGAAACTCCCGATGAGGGCCACATACCTTGCCAAGTGGAAGAGATTTTCAATCTGGTTGGCGCAGCGCGACTCACCCCCGACACTAGCCTCAGTGCTGCACATTCTAGACTACCTTCTATATCTGAAGCAGGAGGGTTTCTCGCTGACTTCTATAAGAGTACACTTGGCTGCCATCTCAGCCTTCCACCCGGGCGTACAGGGCCGCTCGGTTTTTGCTAACCCCATGGTCAGCCACTTCCCAAAGGGGCTCGACAGGTTGTACCCGCATGTCCGCCAACCGGTTCCAGCCTGGGACCTCAACTTGGTCCTCTCATGGGGCCACCTTTTGAGTCTTTAGTAACATGTTCCTGCTCTACCTCTCCTATAAGGTCACGTTCCTGGTGGCAATAACTTCAGCCAGGCGGGTGTCTGAGCTCAGGGCCCTGACTTCAGACCCGCCCTACACCGTGTTCTTTAATGACAAGGTTCAGCTCAGGCCCCACCCTGCTTTCCTTCCGAAGGTTGTCTCACAGTTCCATATCAACCAGGACATCTTCCTCCCGGTTTTCTATCCTAAACCTCATTCTAGTAAAAGGGAGCAGAGACTCCACACTCTGGATGTCCGCAGGGCGCTGGCCCTTTACATTGAGAGAACGAAACCATTCAGGAAGTCAGTCCAGTTGTTCGTGGTGGTGGCTGACAGGATAAAAAGGTCAGCCGGGTTCATCCCAATGTATTTCATCATGGATCATATCCTGTAACCATGAGTGCTATGAGCTGGCAGATGTTCCTGCACTTCCAATCATGGGGCACTCTACTAGGGCGCAGGCTTCATCTACAGCGTTCCTGGATTAGGTTCCCACCCAGGACATCTGCAGAGCAGTGATGTGGTCTTCCATACACACTTTCGCTGTGCATCATGCGATGACCCAACAGACAATACTCCAATCAGTGGACAGCTCTGACCCCACCTCCTAAATTTGACTTGGGAGTCACCTGATTGGAATGAACATGAACAAGCAGTCAAAGAAGAAAAACGGTTACTCCTAGTAATTGTTGTTCTTCGAGATGTGTTGTTCATGTCCATTCTAATACCCACCCTCCTCCCACCCCTCTGTTGGGGTAGTCAGCAAGAAAGAACTGAGAAGGTGACAGGTTGGCAGGGCTCTATATTAGGCACCATGGAGGTGCGACTCCAGGGGGCACCCAGGCCGGCCTGACGGATTCTGCTAGGGGAAAAATCTTCTGGCCAACATGCACGTGCACACATCTGATTGGAATGGACCTGAACAAGCACTCAAAGAACATCACTAGCATTCAGATGAATTTTCAAATAAATAGCTGACTGTAAAAATCAACTGAACTAAACCCAGGGATTTCTTTACCTTGGCCCAGACTGGAACTTTGAGTCCTTTTTAACATTTTTATTTTAACAACAACCCTCGTTAGAGACCAAGATTAAATCTTGGGCTATCTGTTTCAACAATCAATACTTAAACTTCTGCATTAATATTTCTCTTCCCTACTGCAACATCTTCAAGAAAATACATTAAAATTTTAAGACCCAACTCTTTGATAGAACCTGGAAATGCTAAATATGAAACAATTCTCATATGGCACATGGTTCATTTGTTACAAAGCAACGCGTCTGAAGGTAGCATTAGACAGAAGTTAAGCAATGCTAACTGCTGTAGGTTGGGCCCCAGGAATTTCTCTGAACTGCGAGATAAATCATGATCAAATTTTGTTTCAGAATTTTTTTAAAAAAATAAATAAATAAATAAATAAAAGGACCCATAATCTGGGTCTCAACCCACAGTTGAGAACCCCTGTCCTAGTCACACCTTCTCAAGGCTTAACTTTTTCTTGAACATCCTTCCCACTCTATACATCAGACACTGCAGTGCTCCACCACCTAACACCTAAATGCATCTTTTCAATCTTGATGACCAATACCACGCACACTGGGCTAAATTCTGATCTCAGTTACTCTTGTGTAAATGCTGAGTAATGTCAACGAGGTCAACAGAATGACTCAATTCACACCAGTATAACTGAGATCAGAATCTAGCCTTATATTTTAAAGGAGTCCCTAATAAAGACACTACATAGGAACAACATTTTTTTCTTGAATTCAGTTGCTCTGAAAACACTGCCCACCTCCTGTTCTCCTCTCTGCATGTAGCTCCTTTTATACTAAATTTCTCCTTATCTCTGTTCCAGCTATACAGTACAACATCCTTCACTTGTCACTGATCCTACAGCAGATAATTATCTTTCAAAGAAGAAAAATCTGGAAGCTGGGAGGCATCAAGGAGAGAAAAACCAACTTCCTAACACTCTAGTTTTTAAATACCAAACACATCATCCTACATTCTTGCAAATTAATCATCACACATTTCTCAAACACAAGAAAAAGGAAAAGGGAAAACTATATTAGAAACCCCCCTCCACTAACACACATACTAATGAAAACATCTCCCTAATTTTCTCTAATATAAAATTGCATAACCACTAGTGGCAACTATGTACCTAACTGAAAGACATTGCTTTCTGAACTGGATTGAAACCAAATGGAGCTCTTGCTGCATTTATGTTTTTTTTTTCATATGCAGTGATTGGAATAGTGCTGTAAAAAGTAAAGGTGGTTCTTAACAAGAACATTTAAGATGTGATGAGCAACTGTATATTATATTAGTGTCCAGAGTCTCTCCTTTAGATTTGACAGTGGGCATGATACAAAACTCTGGTATCCGATCAGAGATCAGACTTTAAGTTTCATATCAGAAACTAATTCAGTTGTGTGGAGAACAAAGTCAACTTCTTTAAAAAAAAAACAAACAAACCACCTATTAATTATGAAAAAACAATGGAAAGAATGGGAATGATTTGAGAAAAAAAAAGTATAAACTTCGGCACAGGGTAGAAAGTTCTTATTAATTGGAACCTTTATAATATAGATTTTCATGGATATTTGGATTTATTTAGTTAAGTATTTCTGATAAAACATGTCCACGCTAAATTAATAGCAAACACATAACCAAGTGCTGTAGAATCTTGTGCTGCAGACTTAACTGAAAACAGCTTAGCAGGTTACCTATCTCCAGCACCGAGACACCAGGTCCCAATGGGATCCAAACTCCAAATAAATCTGTTTTACTCTGTATAAAGCTTATACAGGGTAAACTCATAAATTGTCTGCTCTCTATAACACCGATAGAGAGATATGCACAGTTGTTTGCTCCCCCAGGTATTAATCACGTACTCTGAGTTTATTAATAAACAAAAGTGATTTTTATTAAGTATAAAAAGTAGGATTTAAGTGGTTTCAAGTAATAACAGACAGAACAACGTAAATCACCAAACAAAATAAAGCAAAACCATGCAAAACTAAGCCTAATACATTAAGAAACTGATTACAAGTAATATCTCACCCCCAGAGATGTTCCAATAAGCTTCTTTCACAGACCAGACTCCTCCTTAGTCTGGGCCCAATCCTTTCTACAGTACAGTTCTTGTTAGTTCCAGCAGACATCTCAGGTGGTAAACAGGAGTTTCCTCATGACTGGTGCCCCTTTTGTCCTGCTCCACCCCCTCTTATAGCTTTGGTACAAGGCGGGAATCTTATCTCTCTGGGTCCCCACCCCCCTTCTAAATGGAAAAGTACCAGATATAAGACGGTTTTCATTATGAGGTGACATGATCACATATCACTGTAAGACCCCTAGTCTCCATTCCCCATGGGCTGGCCCACACGGGAAGGCTTTCGAGTAACTAAGGCAATTTACAACTGATTGTTTCTGGAGCACCCTTAATGACGTCGCTTAATAGGTTTACATCAATGATACAAGTTTATATCTTATTCTCCAAACTCCAGATATAGAAATAATACATGCAAACAAATAGGATGAATACACTTAGTAGATTACAAGCTTTCTAATGACACCATACAAGGGGTATTTAGCATAAAGCATACTCCAGTTATGTCATATTTATAAGCATATTTCCATAAAGCATATGGAGTGCAACGTCACAGTACTCACACACCTGCTAAAAGATAGCCAATGCAGAGCAGAGAGCAGACTGGGTTATGAATTCACTGTGGCTCACCAAACTCAAGAGAAGAGCAGCCACATTCCATACTAGCTGAAGGTCTCGAGTGTTTGTTATGGGTAGCCCCAACCAGAGTGCATATACATAATCTAGCCTAAGAGTTATAGGACATTGATTAATGATGCATAGTCTGCTTTGGAGAGAAATGTTGCCAGCCACTGGTGACTATACCACCTATGATAGTTACTTCTTATCTGTGAATCTACAGCCTGTAATGGATCCAATGTAACCTTGAAACAGGTATCTATATTGGTAAAAGCCAGACAAACTCCTGCAGTCAAAGCTGTACTCTCAGCCTGAGCCTGTTTATCAAATGCTTTCCTTACCTACTAGCATCAATTTGTCTTAACTCAACTGAGCCGCAACCAGTTCGCACACACCCAGTCTCTTCCATTTGCTATCAGATGCTGTTCTTTCCCATTGTTTAAATTAGAAGAGATGTAGACCTAAAGACTGTTATCACTGCAGACCAAAATATGTTCCCTAAACAGCTACAGATATACACTGAACACAAGGGTCACAAAATGGTACCCAAAACACAACACCCTTGGGAAGAAAAAGCACCTATTACCTACTCTTGAGCACTCCAGACAGAAGGAGCAAACCTCTGAAATACTATTCCATCAACAACAGTAAGTCAGTGCAGGAAAGACAATCAAGCCTTGTGGTCAGTGGTAGCTTTAATGTATGCTGTGTAACTTATGATTTTATTTTCTCTGTATTGAAAATTTAAATTCCTATGGTTCTGCCTGTCTGCAGAAGCATTTCTGTTTTCAGGGTTGCTGTGGTGTATTACAGCTGAGAGCATGCACTCTCCGGGTTCCTTCTTGCTTTCCTTAAACTAAAACAAGAGAGCCTATTTGAGACTGAAAAAATATATTCTGCCCTTTTCACAGAGAAACATTACAGTATTGCAGGCTGCTGATAGGGCTAACTAAATCAAGGATGCTTAACTTATGCCCATCATTCATCAATGGGACTACTCGCATGCTTAAGGGTAAACAGACATGTAGATATATGCAGGACTGGGGCCTAGTATATTTTAAAGTCTGATTTTGAAATAATGCAAAACCCAAGGCAGGGACCAACATATTATTTTATACTCCCTCTCTTTGGTTATTTGGAAACCTCATTTTCCTTGGTACAGACAGTCTCACTTCATATTGATGTCATAACTAAGCACATCATGCCTCTAAATTCCTTGTTCTAGTTTCATTATAACAGCCTATCTTTTCTTTCCAAGCACTGACACATTAGACTAACATTAGAGCAGATCAATTTTAAATACCGTTTTGAACATTTTGGTCTACAATGAGTAAAATCTCAACAGTATTTTAATTGTGTGTCATGCTACCAGGAATCATTTAAGATTATTATGAAGAAAGTAGATCTGGTTACCCAGCCACAGACAACACAACTGAGTTTGCACTGAATCTATCAGGGGAAGCATCGGGGTATGTTGGAGGGAATGAAGTGATTAGCTGCTGCTGTTGAAAAACTACCTGCTGTATGAGAGACCTCCAGATTAAACCCTATGGAACACTGACATTAACAGAGACTACTATCCAAGAAGCTTAGATACTAACTTTCATATTGCTTGTAAAAATGTGTAAATATGCTGCCTTTATTCAGATGCCCCTTCCTTCTCCAAAGCACAAATTCAGAGAGTGTCCTCTCCCCATTCTCTTTCATTTTTCCATCCACACAGAATGTCCATCCTAACTCATGCCATCCTCTTCTTATTCTTCATACCCCAACCCCTGCCATTCTGACCCCCTCTTCACATTGTTCATTCTTCTCTCTCCTCTGGTATATCTTGTTGCTTCCCGACTCCGCGCACAAACCCCAGACAAGTGAGGTGGAGTCCCTGAAACCTGACTCTTTCCCCAAACCAGGGCAGCTCCTACTAGGCTGCTGGATTTGTAGTCCCCCAAGCATTTCTGAGAAGGACATACATCCATGTAAGATTGGTAACTCTTCTTGCCAGTTAATCATTACATAAATATCATCAACAAAGAAAAAGTCCAAGAAGCAGAATATAATGGACATTTTAGGCTGGAATGGCAAGAATGTGGCAGTCTGTTCTGCTGCCAACAAGGGCACTTGAGTTAGCAGCCTCAGGACTCCCATTCTCGCAGTTCATGTCTACACTGCAATTAGACACCCGCGGCTGCCCCGGGCTCACAGGACTAGGGCTAAGCGACCGTTTAATTGTGGTGCACATGTTCGGGTTTGGGTTGCAGCATGAGCTCTGGGACCCTCTCACTAACCAATTCATCCCTGTTGCTCAACCCCAGATCCAAAATGGATGATCCTCTAGTTGTTTCCTTGTCTTTATGAAAAATTGTGTATGGGGCGTATGCCATAAGTGCTCCAATTTCACCAACCCGCCAGGAGAGCTGATAACAAGAAATGCTGTTTTCATAGATAAATGAACATAGGAGCATATTGCCATTGGTTTGAATGGAGGTCTAGTAAGAGAGTGTAGGAAAAGGCCACAGTCCCAAGTCAGGATTGGATCCCGTACGTGAGGGTAAAGATTTTGGAGGCCTTTTAGGAATTGTTCCATGAGAGGGTGAGTGGAGACGGTGTGGCTGTCTATCTCATAGTGAAAGGTCACGATGGCTGCCAAATGCACATGAATGGAGCTTGTGGATAACGCCAATTGCTTAAGATGTAAAATATAGTCCAGGATAAGTGGTAATGGAGTGCTCATTGCCTCAGCCTGATTGGAGGCACACCAGGATTGGAATCTAGTCCATTTGTGGGGGTAAGTGTATCTAGTTGTATCTCACCTGCTTTTAAAGAGTACTTGTTTAACTGACTACTTGTTTAACTGCTTCCAAACAGGTTATTTCCACATTCTAGAACCATGGAAGAGCCACACTTTCTGGTAGAGCAGATTGATTGGGATGGAGGATGTGACCTGCAACTTGTGAAAGGAGTCAGAGTTGGATGGAGAGAGATCAGAGGGCATACCATCATGCAAATGAGGTAAGTATACCAGATCTGTTGTGGCTATGTCAGAGCTATAATGATGACATACACTCTGTCCCCCAGGATCTTGTGGAGTACTCAGAACATAAGGAGAAAGGGAGGAAAGGCACAGAGTAGCAGCGCATCCCATGTGATGAGGAATGCATCTCCCAGAGCCTTGTTTTAGCTATTGGTGTTTGGCAGGAAATAGTCCAGTGTCTTTAGTCTAAAGAGTTTTTCAAACTTCATTTCTTATCTCTCTGGCCAGGAGCTTATTACTTCTCAGTCTTTGCCGATAAGGATGTTCTAGTCTGGCAGTCAATTATTAAATCTTGTGGGATACAAAGTCTAACATATCCATGCAAGGTTTATTGGATTTACTTGCAGAGAGATAAGTACAAAAGACTAGTGTCCTGATCCAAGTATTCACATTCATGCTGACTTTTTGACATAATTTTGCTCAAGTTTTCCAAAACATCAATCTACAGCCTAGCTCCACCAGCATCTGCCACATGTCTAGCAGTGTCTTCGTGCTCCTAGAGGCCAGTCTGGCCATTCATCTCTACTGACATTATGTTGTTTTTCATAGCAGATCTCCTACAAAGATCTATAAAATCTATTAAATATATGTAGTTCAGGTAGCTTGCTGTTTCTGCACATATTAAATCCATACCCTGAGCAGTTGTCAAGAACTAAACTACAGTTCCTTAAGAGCAGTATTTTCACCATGCTCCCTAGGGAGCAAAACAAGCGGCTTTTGGAGCACGAGGCTTGGGCTAATGGTAATCAGCTATGATTTCTGATATCCAAAGCAGATCCTAAGAGGCAGAGCTGTACTGTACAGAGTAGAGAAAAGCTAGTTTGCAGCATGTCAGTGTAGGAGAAAGCTGAAGGGTGTAAAAAAGGCCAGGGGAATTGTTTGGAGCACTTAAAAAAAAAAATTTAAAGATGCCTTGATTGTGGAGGCAAGGATGATACTGAAGAAAGGGGCCCAGTTCTGAAATAAGAGAACTACCAATGGATTCTGATGTCTTACAACTTCATATGGACAGAGCGAGAATGGAGGAGAGGATTTTTCTAATGGAAAAGAGTCCACATACTTTCTTTGGGATGTCTACACAGTTTTTGTACCACATTACATTAGTTTAGAAACCACTAAAGTTAAAGCAGTACAACCCCTGAGCACGGACGCGGTTATACCAGTATTTAGGTATTTATATCTACATAGCATGTTTTTGTAAATTTACAGAAACTGATATAGTTAATGACTTTGCTGCATTGCACATAGAGGAAGATTGGTATAATTTTAAATGTTCATTTGTTGAAAATGTATGGTAATGAAGCAGGTTAATGCTGAAATACAAAAATCCTACTAGGGTCATTACAAAAAAAGAGTTGGTGCCATTATCATTATACGTCTGTGACATTGTGGCCACATTTTTAATCCACTGTCATAGTTAGTTCTTGCTTAAGAAAGGCCCAGAATAGGAACAACAGTGATTACTCGCATTACACCCAGCTCCAGCCTTCGATGTTAGGCTCTCCTTGCTTTTATATGTATCAAACACTCAAACTCACCAATTGCCTACAACAGATAGCTACAGTACAGGAATATAACAGACAGATCAGATAGCTAAATCTCTCTTCCTTAAGCAGATTTTAAAAAGTATTGAACTAAAGGAAATGGATGACGCAGGGAACTGGTAACAGATTAGGGAGTCTTCTACACTTAGGTCACTGGTTTGAACCAAGAAAGTAAAGTCCAGAAGTCCTTTCTATCTGCTGGTGGTTTCATGTATAGATGGAGGTGAGCTGGTGGGTTTCAGTCCAATTCTAGTCACTCACTATATGAAGGGCACATTTATAAACAGTTTATAGAGGGTTAATAAACTATGTTAGAAGTTATAGACATGAGCAATATGTATTATAGATGGTTGTAATCTTCTATAATACCTCCTGATGTGATTAGCAGCAACTTCTTTATTTCTTGGATTCCATAACACCTAATTATGCATTTATTATGATGTTTATCAATCAATCAGTTATTAATCCACTATAAACTATATATAAATGTACCCTAATATAAAGCTTGCCCCAAGTTCTTAGTTCACATCTGTTCATATCACAAAAGTCATGACGTGCTAAGGACTTGATGGGCACAAATAGTGAACTGCCCCTCAAGATCATCTCTCTGATTCAGACTGGAGGCACACTGACAGGGCAATGTAAATGGGTGCTGCACTTCCACTGTCTGTGCTGTACTTGTTCTCAGAGCAGAGGAGTTAAGTCTCCGATGCAGTCTATCTGGCATTAAATTCACTTAGCAGTTATATTCTATCATCCTCATCAGTTGACAAGAGGATGGTCTACTACAATTCTGAGAAATTCATTACCCATCAGATAAAATCCTGGATTTATTTTAACTAGCTGCAGAGCTCCATTTTGCCTTTCATTTCTTGAGTACTGCATTATGAAATATCAAACTAAGGGTATGTCTTCACTACCCGCTGGATCAGCTGGCAGTGATCAATCCAGCAGGGATCGATTTATCACGTCTAGTCTAGACGCGATCGCTCGGGGATAGATTTCTTTCCCATTGACTCTTGTACTCCAGAGCCGTGAGAGGGGCAGGCATAGTCAATGGGGGAGCGTCAGCAGTTGACTCACCGCAGAGAAGACACCACAGTAAGTTGATCTAAGTATGTCGACTTTGTTATTTACGTAGCTGAAGTTGCGTAACTTAGATCGATCACCCCTAGTGTAGATCAGGGCTAAGTGAGACTTGCCAATGTTCTGTTTTTCATGAACAGGAATGGGGGAAGAAACAGCCACACTTGACTAGCCGAACAGCCCGGAAAATTTTATTCCAAGCCATACTCTTCTATCCTTGAAGCTCACGACTGAAAATTATGTAAAGTATTAGAACAGATATATCAAACATTCCCCCTCCTTCACCTTGGATGGGCATATCAGCAAATTCCATTCACTTCCCATAAGTCTACTTTTCCATGTTTTAACCCTGCCCCAAGAATGTCACCCAAAGTTGACTGAACTTCATCTCTGTAGACAGCATGCATCCAATTAACTCTTTCCTTCCCATTTCTCATTAGACAGCTACAGTGTGATAACAGAGATGTTCATATAAATCACTTCTGGGTAACAATAAGAAAAGGAGTACTTGTGGCACCTTAGAGACTAACAAATTTATTTATTTATCTAAGGTGCCACAAGTACTCCTTTTCTTTTTGCGAATACAGACTAACACGGCTGCTACTCTGAATTCTGGGTAACAATGTAGTTCAACAAACATACTCACTTTTTTTTTTTTTTTTTTTTTTTTTAACAACGAACTGGGAAAGGATTTTTCTAATTTACACTTTGGAGAAGAATTATTACTTGTTTTTTCAGATGTGTAGATGGGATGAAGTTTACCAAAAAGAAGAAAAGAAAGAGAAAAATGGAGGGACGAATTTGAATTAGCTACAATATAGTGACCTAAGCTACCATATATTATGGAAAAATCCAACCCACTTGCTCTGTGCCAGAAGAGGTTGCTAGCCATGTGGTATTAAATATACACAGCAATGGGCAAGTACCATTGTCTACTTAAATCATTTAGCCTGTTATGGAAGTTTCTTTTCCGTTGACTAAGCAAGACCAGCATTTCTCATCTTATTTGTACATTTTAGGTTTCACATGCAAAGCAGTTCGAGTTGTCAGGTATTTTTCACTATTAAGTTACAGAGTTTTTTGAGATCTTGTACCAAAGGTGATTTTATCCTAACAGATTTGTTTTCTAATTGGAATAATTTGTGTTTCAAATATTAAGCCATCTCCTTTTGCACATTCCTGATAGGCATCTAAGAATTGTTAATGCTCCCATTACTATGGTAATTACATGCAAAATATGGTGAAGTCTAGAACAACTTAAAAAGAAATTAGTATTTAGTACACGATTTGAGAAACAAATTTCGTAAAGGATCTGGAGTACATACACCAAGACATATCTTTCATGAATGCCATCACCTGACTCCAGTAATAAGAATATAAGAACAGCCATTCTGGGTCAGACCAAAGGTCCATCTAGCCCAATATTCTGTCTTCCGACAGTGGCCAGTGCCAGGTGCCCCACAGGGAATGAACAGAACAGGTAATCATCAAGTGATCCATCTCCTGTCACCCATTCCCAGCTTCTGGCAAACAGAGGCTAGGGACACCATCCCTGCCCATCCTGGCTAATAGCCATTGATGGACCTATCCTCCATGAATTTATATAGTTCTTTTTTGAACCCTGTTATAGTCTTGGCCTTCACAATATCGTCTGGCAAGGAGTTCCACAGGTTGACTGTGCATTGTGTGAAAAAATACTTTATTTTTTTTAAACTTGCTGCCTTTTAATTTCCTTTGGTGGCCCCTAGTTCTTGTGTTCTGAGAAGTAACACTTCCTTATTTACTTTCTCCACACCAGTCATGATTTTGTAGACCTCTCTCATATCCCCCCTTAGTCTTATTAATCTCTCCGCATACGGCAGCAGCATACCATACCCCTAATCATTTTTGTTGCTCTTTTCTGAACCTTTTTCAAGTCCAGTATATCTTTTTTGAGATAGGGCAACCACATCTGCATGCTGTATTCAAGATGTGGGTGTACAATGGATTTAAATAGAGGCAATATGATATTTTCTGTCTCATCTATCCTTTTCTTCATGATTTCAAATAAGCATGGCATATGTGCTCCAGACATATATTTCAAATCTAAGGACATACAATAAATGAAAAAATATTTCATGTATACTGTAACAACTTTTTGCACATCTACAAGTTAAAAGAACATTAAGGTTGTAAAGTCAAGCACTTTAAAGTTAGCATTAATTCTGGCATTTACTATCTACAACCTCAATTTGGCCCCCTTGTGCGTATGTATTATGCTGTAATTTTTAATTACATAATCACACGCTATTTTTTCCCCAGGACCCCTGTCTCATGTGGCAATTTTGTGATGTAGATGATGGGAGGCTAGCATAATACCAAACTCATTTTCATTTATAGAAATGCAGGGTCAAATTAGATTTTGTTTAGTGCAGAAACACACAGTGTCCCCTAAAACCACGGCTACTTCCACATTAGAGCCAACCAAATTGGTTTCCCAAAAGCGGCCTCAGACAGAAAGCACAGCAATTGAGTTAATGGGTGCAAATAGTGAGGGCTTCTGGAATGCTTATTCATTCATTAAGGTGCAATGTGCAAAGCATGTTATTTGACAACATAATTGCAAAAAGATTAACTCAAAGATTTTTGACTTTACAAATACTGCAATGACTCAAACATTGCTAAATTATGGATTCAGAGAAACGTGGTGGTGATTGCATTATCACAATTTCTATACAAGGTACATCTCCTAGCTTTCTAATTACCCCAGAACTTTTTGCTGGTGCTCTTCCAACGGAAACATTTCCTTAAACAAGTCAGAAGTAACACGTATGCAGTGCTTGTACACTGATCAATCAGTGGTCATAAATCTGCATTCTTTGCAATTGTGCTTGAATCACTGCCTGATTTTCCTTTCCACTGAAATATTTCTCAAAAGTTAACCCAGTTTTCCAGAGTCTGACAACTCCATCCTTCAGTCCCTTGCCCATCAGTCTGCCTGCCACCATAACTTTAAATCAGCACTACAGCCTAATCTTTTATGCAGTTTTATCATATTAGATTCCACAACTGGTTCTTTGCTTCATTTTCTAATTTTTTGTGGATTGAAGTACGAACTTAAACAACAAAGAAAGAGGAAGTTACTCACCTTGTGCAATAACGATGGTTCTTCAAGATCTGTGTCCCTATGGGTGCTCCACTTTAAAGGTGCAGGGGCACACAGACACCTAATCGGAGATTTTTGGTAGCAGTGTCCCATTGAGCCCGCGCATGTGCTCTCCCTCCCTCGTGGTCTGCCTCAAGTCTATTTAGCACTGCACGGGAGAAAACGCCCCCCCACTTCTCTACCACAGAGCCCTATAGAGAACTCTAAAGTAGAGGGGAGGGTGGGTGGGTTATGGAGCACCTATAGGGACACACATCTCAAAGAACCATTGTTACTGCACAAGGTGAGTAACTTCTTCTTCTTTGAGTAGTGTCCCTAAGGGCGCTCCACTTTAGGTGACTCCTGAGCAGTACCCACCACTGGAGGCTGGGACTTCGGAGTGGAGTCTTTTACTACAGAGAATACTCTGAAGTCGAAGATAGTGTCAGCAGCCAAATCTTCAGTGATCGCATAATGTTCTGCGAAAGTATGGGCAGAGGCCCAAGTCGTTGCTCTATAGATTGCCGAGATAGGGGTATCCCTATGGGATGTGATTGAGGTAGAAACTGATCTTGTGGAGCGAGTATGGACTCTGGACAGAAGTAAGTTGTGCCCTTGATAAGTAATTAATGCAACTAGAGACCCATTTTGATAGTCTTTGAGGTGATATCACAGTGCTTTTGGATCTTTCTGTGGATGAAAGGAAGAGTTTAGGGGATTTCCTGAAGTCCTTAGTCCTGTCCAAGTAGAATGCTAATGTCCTTCTAATATCTAGCATATGCACAATTGTCTCCCAGTTGTCACAATGTGGTTTTGGGAAAAAAACAGGGAGATGGATCTGTTGATTCATATGGAAAATGCAGAAAAAGTAAGGAGAAACTTGGGATATGGCCTTAGAGTTACTTTGTCTTAAAAAAAGGCTGTGAATGATGGATGTGTGATCAGGGCTGCTATTTCTCCTATGTGCCTAGCTGAGGTGATGGCAATTAGAAATGCTGTCTTCATGGACAGTCTGTGAGAGAGAACAAGTTGCCCTGGACTTGGACGGAGGTCTAGTCAAAGCCAGGCTGGAGTGGGTGCTGTCACACGGGGGAAGAGATTCCCAATGCCCTTAAAGAATCTACACATTAGTGGGTGAGCAAACACCAAGCGGGAAGCCATTTTCGCAACAAGATGTACCTTAAGGGAGCTGAGTGAGAGTTTAAAATGTAGTGCAAAATCAGAGGAAGGAAAGATGAGGTTGGGTCTTTGTGTTTGGAATGACACAAACTTGGAGTCATTTCCATTTTGTAGATAAGTATGTCAAGTGGTCAACTTGTGGTTGTGTTGTAACTCATCTTTCCGCTCGTCAGAGCATTCTTCCTGTAAGCCGTGGAACTAAGAAGGAGCCAATCCTGGAGGCGGAGGACCCACAGGTTGGGGTGAAGGGTCAGTCCATTGTTTTGAGAGAGTGGGTAAGGAATGGGCTGAAAAGAAACAGAAGGGCATATTACTATCTGTGTCAGGTAAGGGAGCCAGACTTATCATGGTCAAGAGGGGCAATCAGAATAACTCTCGCTTTGTCTTGTTGAATTTTCAACAGAATCTTGGATAGAGTAGGAAACTGGGAAAAGACATACAAGTGGTCCCTGTCCCATTGGGAACATGAGGGCAACTTCCAGTGAATGTTTCCCAAGACCAGTCCTGGAGCAGTAACAAGGACCCTTTTTGTTCCATTAACTAGTGAAGAGATCCATAGGCAGGATTTCCCAAAGGGCGGATACATCTTGAAGCACCTCTGAATTCAGTACACACTCATTGTCGTGAGAAAATTCCAACAGACTGTTGGTTGTCACATTCTGTATCCCTGGTAGAGAGACAGCTGAGATTAGCACACTGTGATGGGTGCATCAATTTCAAAGTTTGAGTGCCGTCTTATAGAGGGAGGGAGATCTGGCAGCTCCTTGGCTGTTTATACAAAACATACAGGTAACATGAAGTCCATCATGACCTTTGTGTGTTCATTTTGATGAAAGGCAGAGAGCGCACACAGGCACTCCTGACAACCCTTGCCCCAAAAGAGAGTGATATGGAAGGTCATTTCTGTGGAAGGCCATTTGTCCTGAACCTTGTTGTGGTGTAGGTGAGCTCTCCAGCATATTAGGGAGACATGTGGTTAGTGAGAGGCGCACTCTCACTCATACTGCATCAGGTTGGTGCTGATAAAGTCCAGCTACCGTACCGGGGTTAGTATGCTACTACAAAGAAGAGAACCTTGGAGAATACACTGTGTGGAGCAGTCTGTACTGATAATGATCCTGCCCCAAAGGTAAGCAGTAGGAAATCTCCTGTACGATGGTCGTATTGAGATATGGAATGTAGGCACCCTGTAGGTTCAGGGCTAGAAATCAATCTCTTTGCTCTAGAGCTGGTCCTAACTGCTGTGAAATAGGGTAAGATGACTTCTGAGTGGCGTAAAAGATGTACAGATGGCAGCTGATGCTGTAAGTTATCATTGTTCGAGCCCTTGACCAGCTCATCAAAAGTGTTTATAAGAGGCAGTTTGAGAGGTCATGGACTGGGGTGCAGACTATTCCCACTTTTATGCCCTGGGCCTCTTAAACTGTGGCTCATAACAGCATTGAGATGATGGGTATTGAGAAGATTGTGACCTGTGGTGAGGTTGAGAGGTATATCTTCTCTTCTGTCCCACAGTGTAGATTCCTAAGAAGTGTAACCTGGTCCGAGAATCCTTCAGGATGTGGAGAGAAAATCTGTCTTCTCCACAAAGAGTTCAGCCCTTCAAACTGGAATTCTATAGCTCTTTGGGCAATCTAGAGAGATGTAGCCAACAAAAAAAAAAAAAAAACCAGAACCCACCTCAGTACCACTGTCATGGAGACTGGGTGGGCAGCTGTAACAGCTACATCCAGTGGTGTCTCTAGGACCAGTCTGGCTATTAACTGACTGTCTCTAAGAATGGTCTGAATCTGTTCTTTTTGTGTTTCCAGAAATGTTCCAGAAACATACTGGGTTTCCCATGATTAATAAAATTGTACTTTGCCATGACAGTTTGGTAATTTAGGACTCTAAACAGTAATGTTGTCGATGAATACCCCATCTTGCCAAGGCTGATTGTATGGAGTTGACTTGGCAATATGTTGCTTGCTTCGTGCATTAACCACATCCACTATGATGGAGTTGGGTTGCAGATGCTGAAAAACAAAGTCCGCCTCTTTGGGTAGAGATGTAGGGTTGTTTTTGTTTACACTCCGTTGCAGGTTGGTGCGATGGAGGCTGGTGTCTGCCAGATGACTTTGGTAGGATCTAGAATCACCTCATTAATTGGGAGGACAATTCTAGATGAGAAGGTGGTGCACAGAATTTCCACCAACTTGTGATGTGTATCTGCCACCTCCTGTAGGGGAATCTGCGGCTTGTCTGCCATCCCCTTGGTAAGATCCAAAAAGTTCTTAAAATCTTCACCTAGTGATGAGAGGTGGGCAGCACAGCCTCATCTGGGAAGAATGGGGAGAAGTGTGCTGGCGAGGTAGCTTTCTCTTCGGGTTTTTTTTTCCTGTTCTGAAAAAACTCTCTCCTGCCCTGGCTCAAGTGCTCTGGACAGCCAGGCTGTAGCAAACCATCTGGTGTATTCTCCCTGAGAGACACTGGAGATGGTCGTGACGTGTGTGTACATCACTGAAGAGTTACAATATGGCCTTGGGGGATAGAGGGAGGAAGGCGGGCATGGGCAGTGGGCTTACCTCAAGGGGCCCATACCGCGATTGTAGGTTGGCTTGATGGAATTGGGGAGGACCCTTGTCGTGTGATGGTGGGCCACGATGAGGGGCTAGGGAATGATCTTTTCCTGGCCAGATTTGTCAGTGGGCAAGGGTTCTGCTGACTGGGGTATTGGCAGTATGCAGCCCAGTGCCAAGAGCGATTCTGGGTGTCGGGATGTGCTCGATACCGGGGTCCTGGTACCAAGTAATGGGGATTGTGGTTCTTCCCCAATCATCAGGTCTCCAGGGTACCAGAGCTCATGCAGTAGCATGGGTTCATTTGGTACCACAGAGGAGCGTCTGTGGATGTTGTCAGTACCGATAGTTGGGCAGAGCACTCCCTAAATGAGAGTTTTGTTGTGCCCAGTACAGAAAGATTGTTGGTGCCACTATTTTAGAGATGGTACGGTAATTGTCTCTCCTTGGATACTGAGGCCACAGGTCTCCAGAGTATCAGAGCACGTGCATTACCATGGGCTCACGTGGTACCACAGAGGAGTGTCCGTAGTGTCAGCAAAGGGTCCTGTGGCACCTTATAGACTAACAGACGTATTGGAGCATAAGCTTGCGTGGGTGAATACCTACTTCATAGTGTGGGCCCTTCTATCAGGGCCAGAGCCTGCCCAGCACTGGCTGTCCTGGGTGCTGGTCTCCTTTGTTCAGGAGACAGACCTTCTCCCTTGAAGGTCTGGGAGAGACTGCCTGATCCCTTCCTGGGCAGCCTTTATATAGGGCCTAGCTTAGCCCTCATTGGCTGGCTGTAATACTGGCCCTGACTGGCTCTCTAACAGGCCCTCCCGGATTGACAGCCACCTTGCGCAGCTGCTCTGGCCCGTTGTAGCCTAATCTGGCATGGTGGTGGGGCACTGCCCCACCACAAAGTCCAATCAAATTAATGCAGCCTACACATCTGGAAGCTACATATTTGGACTATTCTCAAAAGAGGCTATGAAATGGCAAACTTTTAAATTAAATGTTTTGACAACAATGCTTAGCTCTTATATGGTGCTTTCCATCTTCTACAATCTTTACAAACATTAAACAGAAATGCTATCTGCTATTTCAGTCCCAGTTCAGGTCAGCAACGTTAAGTGGACCAACAGCCATAGAAGATGAAAGTGGTGTTAAAATACTGAATTCATTTCATCCAAAAGAACCTTTATTTTAGTGAATTTAGATGAAAGGTGCCAACTTGACAGCCCTAGATAGCAAATTCTTCCATCCACTGTATAATGCAGTAGGGGTACAGCAAGCTTTCCCTGCACTTCCCATCAATGTGCCTCAGTAGTGGCCCAGATGTACCACCTCTAAGGATGGGAGTGAGGTTCAGTTCTCATTTCCATTTAGCCTCTCTGCTGAGCGTGTCAACAGGAGGACAGTTAGAGGTAGTTTCTCCAATGTAGACACCTGTCCTCTAGGACCTGGGTCAAGATCAGCAACCAGTTGGCATATGCTAACAACTTTGGTTAATGCATCTGACCTTTCAAATGGAGGGCAAATACTTCCTCTACTATTCTAAACCTCCAGATTCACTCCCTAGGTGACCTTTTACAAAAGTATGTTAGGGGACCAAAACAGCAAGAGAAAGTAGTCATGAACCTGACTATTGGCAATACAAGACTTGATTTAAACAACATCGTTGGATTCTCTCAAGTGTAATGATGTGCAAACATATCTAGCAAGTCCATATTGGATGACCTAGCTTAAATACTTTAGAACCAAATTGTTTCAATTGCTGTGATCAACATAAACAATGTACAAAGTGGGCTAGCACTGGTCAGGTATATGATAACACAAAGGGAACTCTGCAGGGCTAGCCCCACAGTATGCCAATAATGTATTTAATCATGCAGACTCATAAGGAACTAGAGAAAATGGATTTCAGACACAACATGTTTGGTATCTACAGAAGAGATATGTGAGGATAAGAATGCCTTCAAATGAATGTGTTTTGTCTGCGTTGGGAAGAGGTTGAGTGGGAGGACAGTCTTTGTCTCAGAAGGGCAGCTGTGTCTTTAAGGCAATATGCTTGCTCAAATATTGCATTTAGGCCATTAAATTTAATAAGGAACTTGTTTTAAAAGTTATAGAACCCTCCACCCCCCGTGATTCAATCCAAGACTAATATTATGTCTCCTTCTAGGTCCCAATATATGCTTCAAGTGAGCCATGTGTATTGAATCCTAAAGCAGATCCTCCAGCTATACAGAGATGCAATTATGAAATATAAATCAGTGAAGCACTGTGACTGCAATGAGGCAAACATGGTGTCAGCTATTTCACTGTTTAATCAATCAGCTTCTCCAGCAGAGATGGGAGAGAGAAAGGAGCAGTTCCATAACAAACTAGGAGCTTTAGCGCAATCTGGCTCTTACCTATTGGGATGGATGAAATCTGAGAGTAGAGATCCAGCATGCGGTTGCCATCTACGTCTACAAGGTAGTTCCCTCGGCTCTCTTGATAATTGCAAAAAAAATGCACAGCTTCTGCATTCTTACACGAAAAAAAATAAACCAATCAATCTAGTAAGTGGCAGAATATTCAGTTCAATCTGGAGATAGTAAATGCGGGACATATATAGTAAAACCTTTTTGAAAGTATTGACAAAATACAAACATACACATCTCTGCTGTATGGAAATTAAGTTTACTGTAGCCTCTTACAAAAATGGGATTTTAATAGGAAGTGCAGTAGAGACACAGGAGGGAACAGAATGAGGTACAGTATTTCACACCTCCTCATCGAAGGCTCTCAAGGTGTTTTACAAGCATCAATGAATTAAATGAAGATAATGATTTGCCCAAGGTCAAATAATGAGTCAGTAGCAGAATAGAGAATAAAACACATTATTCCTGACTCAATCTGTTCCTCTAATAATCCGCACACACACACTGTGTGCATGTGGTCTTGCATGTGCCAGTTGGTGAGTAAAGTTGAACTGCAAGGGTATGGTTTCTGCACATAAATCAAGTGTGCACATTGCAGAATTGCTCTTTGGTCAAGGAAATATATAGTTATACTGACATACTTTTAAGATCAAAGATTCCTATGCTCATATCCTCTACTTAATAGTAATTAAAAAAATCACCACATTCAGTAGGAATCCATAAAGAGGTAAATAATAAACAATAGGGTGCACGGACTGCACAAAACATTTCAGCATTTTAAAACTGTTAGAGTTATTTTATATTAAACATTGTACAATAACGTAACCATAAAATACTACTGTCACAATTCAGGGCAATTACACCTGTATTCCCCCTTCAGTGGCCCAATCCCCTGTGTTACTCCCAGCAATGACAGT
This sequence comes from Dermochelys coriacea, assembly GCF_009764565.3. Taxonomy (NCBI): domain Eukaryota; kingdom Metazoa; phylum Chordata; order Testudines; family Dermochelyidae; genus Dermochelys; species Dermochelys coriacea. Next base: position 26,044,243 of record NC_050077.1, read on the forward strand.
CTGCCTAAACAAACCTGCTTGCTTTCTCTTCAGACACTGATAACAGACCGATTGATACAGTTATAAGTAACATACAGCGCTTTCTAAGCAAGCCTACTTTATTCTTAAGGTAAATAGCATTATAGAGAAAACATCATAAAAACAATAAAAGAACCTACACACATGCTAAGAAACTAACCAGAGACCACCACAACTCTAACACGGCCTCAGGCAAGAGCAGTCTTTCAACACCCCACTCTCAGGGTTTCCTTGTGGTTACAAGTTCATGACAGCTTCAGCTCAGAACAAGCACACAGTTTTATATGCCCCAGTAAGTCAAGTTCTTTCAATCCTTCCCTAAGGATGGGGCCTGCTGTGGATCAGAGGTCCTTTCCATTGGCTGTCACTCTTTGGAGAAGTCAGTTTGAACTAGTATGGGTGTGTCCGGGGGGTGGGGAAATGGCTTCAAAGGCTGATAATGGAGGAAGTACATTAGCAATCCCCTCCCTATTTGAAACAGTACATACAATGCCACAGTAACACATACACAATTGCATTTATAATACAGTTTACCCCAAAGGTATTAACCCCAATTCAATAATGTTTAACTTTATTCAATAAAGTTTACCTTAATTCCATGAGGTTTGTTCAGGATATTATAGGATATTGTTAGTCTGTTACAACTACTCCTAGATTTAAACCTTTTTTGCCTAGTTTTGCATTATGAACCTAAAGCTAGAAAATCTGATTTTAAAATGGAAATGCTGAGAGATTGGCAGCAAAAAATAAACTTGATGAGTTACCTGAATTCCATTTAGCTGTTTCATTAACTCCTGAAAGGAAATAATAAAAAAATCAAGAGCATGATAAACATAGTTTGTACACTTCAACTGAACTGCTTTAGTGATTTCTATTAAAGACTTGACTCCGTCAGAAGGAAATAATGCCCAGCTACATGAAACCCTCATGTCACTTTCAAATCTAAAGTATCAATTTGTAATCAGCACAACCAGTTCTGTGCTGCAGCTAGAGGACTGGGAGACAAGCAAATATACTTCGCTCTCCTGCAGATCGGAGGTTTCATTAGACTCACTGGCTTCTAATTCTTAATACTAGCAGCAGACATTAAGGAACCAGGAGGTTAGACACAAAGGGCAAAATCTCCTCTCTGATCAGCCATTGCAAATTTTTACTCAGATACTCTGCCATCTCCCCAGAGGCTCCTTTAGTTGCCCCTCCCCCACATTTTGCAGGCCCTGGTACAACGGTACTACTTGCACCATTGAAGTTATACTATTGAAGCAGATCTTTACAGATGAGATCTTTCATGCAGATCTGGGAGGAGAGTTTTGTCTTAAAATATTTGAGACAGACAGACATTTGCTTAACTCTTTTCGTAATCTGATCTAAGTGTGTGCACAGTTATTTTCTTGCTGCTTGGAATTCCACCCATTGGTGTTCTTTAGTATTGTTTCTTCCATTTTAGTCTCTCATTCTGGGGGTCTTGAAAGAAAATGGATTCTCTGTATTGTGTAGTCATATTTATTTAGGATAACAATAATCTTTAGCTCCCGGTTTTTATGCATCAGGCCTGATACTGTGTTTTGGTCGATCACAGTGTGGTCGGGGTGTGTGTGTGACTAAAACCACCTCACTTTGTGAACTTACTCTGGACCTAGGCCCAGGAACTTCTGTCTTCATTAACGGTCCATCATAATCAAAGTCCACATCAATTTTAGCTGCAGTTTGACTGATCAATCTATGCCCTGTAAGAAATAAAAACAATGAAAAAACTAAATTACAAACTCCCCCCAAAATAAATATCCGATTCTTCTTCTTTATAAGAATATCCAATAGCTGAGGACATCTATGTTGTACTCTGTGAAGAAAACTTTCAGGGCCTGATTCGGATCTTGTACCAATGTAAATTAGGAGTAACTTCAAGGAAGACAGTAACATTATCCCGGTACAAGTGAGATCAGAAATGGGCCTCCCTAGCTCTTCACTAGAGAAGAGGAGTCAGTCTACTGTTTAGAGAAGGGGGAATGGGAGTCAGGAATCTTAGGTTCTATTTCCATCTCTGTTACTGACTTGATGTGTTACATTGAGCAAGTCTATCCCTGGACTCCCATCTGTAAGATGGAGGTGATTCACTACCTGCAGAAGTGCAGTGACCATTTGAAAATTCCCATGGAATCCTCAAATGAAAGGTCTTACGGTATGTTTAGTAATAATTCTAAGGATGTAAAAGAAGATGTACACCTCAGAAAAGAAAAATGGCTTTGTTAAACAAATAAATACTGCATGACTAAGACAGCATGCACTGCAGCTCAGAGAGCTGGGTCATACTGTGGTTATCTTTATTCTGACCTATGGGTAGACTGCTGCTCTGTAGCCATGCGTGTAATGAAGGAAAGATAACAGACCTGACATCTCTAATGAAGCAGAAAGGCAGAAAACTACCATGCTTCATCAGTAATAGACTGCTCCAGTTTTTTAAAGGAACTTCTGAAAGATATAGGATTTGCATGTGGTTTTAAAGGATGTAGAAAATAGCTTTTTCCATTATCCTCACCAAAACTGTAAGGTTTAACATTCAAGAGTAAAACAGTTCACAAGACACAATCTAAGCAGTATTTCCTGAGTAAAATCTGAGGCGTTCACATGTGATGAAAAAGAGCAAGGCAAATCTTGTAGGATCTTAAGGTTTTTAAACTTACATCACATTCAAGGAAACATGATCAGTGAAGTTTCTGGTCAAGGGTCCACATTAATTTCCTGTATGTACTGACATGGACACAAAATATTCAGAGTGCTAAAGTACGTAATAAGCAGTACTTACAGACCAAAAGTGCTAAGCAAAGTAAACTTTGCAAATCTGATACTGCTAACAGTTAGCAGTGATATAAGCATGCTTTACATTTGTGATGCTCTGTACAAATACAAATCAATCAATCAATCCTTACCAAGACAGTATCCTCCTCTTACACATAGCAGTCCACAGATTATTTGTAGACCATACCCCTAAAATCATTCCATCAATTTGCAGGATATATTCCAAAATGTTTAATAAATACCAACTTCCCTAAAAATAACTAGATCATATTATACATACATGGGATTTTGTCCAAGAATACAGACAACTGTCACAAATACTGAGAATTACTTCACTGAACGTCTGATGTAAAACATTAAGTGCATATTCAGAGTGAGTATAAAATGCATTTGTTGTGAATTTTTCTATGATCCTGTCAGAGGGCAGATAAATGAACTGCAACAATTTAGCACTAGAGGATATTTAAAGTGATTCATACTCTGAGGAATCCCTCACCATGTTCAGGGATGCAGGCCAAAACAGTTTAAATGTTATATTTTTTCAGATTATAATTTGACACTTCACAATTTAAAAAAAAAAATCATTTTATTTATTTATTTATGATATCTCCTGTCACTTAAGAGCAGGGTGCCTAAAGTCAAGAAACAAAGGGATGCAGTATCAAGGTAGGAGCCTGAAGGCCACACATGGAGTTGATTAGTTTCCCGTCAGAAACAGAGTCTTTCCACTGTCTTTATTAGGAGTTGGATTAGCTTCCAGTTCCTAAACCCTCCCAGTTCCCAAGGGGCAAACTACCCTGTTACACTTGGACCTAGCCATGTTAAATTTTAAACATGCATTTTGTACTCTCCATTTAAGTAGGATGGGCAAGGAGAGTACAGATGCTAGAGCATTATCAGGGAACCACGGGGGAAAAAAAAGACAACAAGCTTGTCTCTATACTCTTCAACTACAGCAAAATTATTAACTGTACAACCAAACATTCTCATCCACAGTTTTTGCTGCAGGGTACCCAAGGGCCATTCCCCAGAAAATTATCTCCTTTAAATTAATCTCAATTGGTGTAACTGATTCAGCGTTTTAGTAGCACCACACCTACACCAGGTTGATACGTGGTAAATGGACACTAGACAGATTCATCAGAGCACAGGTAGAAGTTACCATTCAACAATATCACATTGAGTGGCAGGAACAGATCTGCCAATCACCCCTAAAGTGAAACACAACAGAATGTACCAGAGCTCCAGAAAGATAAACATATGGGAAGGCAGGCAAATGCCCAGGTATGTGGAAAGCATCCTGTAGCAGAGTGCAGTATTATCAGCGGTCTAACCCTCTACTTTTCTGCAGATAAATTATACTGTGGAAAAATAAAACAAAGCTCACTTTCCCCCACAAGATTTTAGATTTAGAAGGGGCTTGAGAAGCTTATTAGAGTCATTTTGCTTGAAATAAATATTTAGTAAAAGAAATAATGGAAGGAATCTCACATCTGCAATTCTCAGCAGAATGCATTACAATTTTGAACAGAACATTTGGCCAAGATTTTCAGAAATGACTTAATTTTATATGCCTCAGTTTTTCTTATCACAGGCGGTAAGAAGCAACTGAGAGGGCGTAGGCTCGAACTGATATACCACCGCATGAGCATGGCACTCCAGAGGGCCCCACAGTCAACCCTATGGATATCGCTAAGGCAGGAATCTCCGACAACTGTGCATGTGGGCGCGCACACACCTAGAACGGAATCAACATAAGCAAGCACTTGAAAAAGAAAGGAAAGTTTTAGGAGTGTTTTTAAAGTTTAGAGATACTACAGAAGAGTCAGACTATGATACCCTTTGCCACATTAAAAGCATCTTGAGCCATGAGTGGCCCTACTGACTTCAATGAGGCTACTTGTGTAGTGAGGCACTAGCCAATCTGTTAAGTACTGTAATCTGGCCTTTAATAATAATAATAATAATAATAATAAAATAATAATAATAATATCCATCTGAAAATTTTTCCTATTAATTTCAGCCAGACTTTCAGAGTAAAAGTACTCGTTCTGAAGGTCATTCAAGTTTGCTACCTAATTTAACAATCAAATCATGCTCAAAAAAAAAAAAAGTATGCTTCCTTAATGACAGATACATTACCACTACCCCAATACCGCACTCCCCACTTGCAAAATGGAGAGGGTGGGGAAGAACATTTGTAAAACACCCTGAAAAGACTGAGAGCTAAGTATTCTATTCATCCCTTGGATTTTTTTTTTTAATTTATAATTGTTCAATAAAAAAGTCTAACATCAACTCCCATGGGAAAATTCTGCTCTGGATGGTGCAGCAAAGGAAGCAGAAGGTGTTTCCCGGTGCATCCTCCTCAGCAGAAATCCCACCAGCCAGGACAAGAGCTACACTGGGGGGAAGCTATCTGGAGTCGTTTCTGCTGCTCCCCTGGCTAGTGGTTTTCACAGCATAAATCACTAAGGATTCGTTTCTTTCAGCAGCTAGATTCATTGCATAGTAAAACTGATCTACACGACAATGATTTTCAGAGGCTCTGAGCACTTCTGAGAAATCAGGCCATATACTGAAGAAAACAGACGGGGTGCAGATTAAGAACACCTTACAAGAACACTCACATCAAAAGCAATAATCCATAGGTAACTGTGCATATGCGCGCGCGCACACACACACTCACTCACTCTTTGAAGGGATCAGTGTAGGAAAAAAAAGCATACATTACAGCATTCTAAGGAATACTGAAAAGAAAAACAATAAAATACTCAGCAGAGCAGCAAAGAGCTAACCAAGGGTCATTCCCACCCCTTTTTGTTGTTGGTATTTATGCAAAAGTTCCTGTGAAGCTAAAGGCACATAATAGTACTTTAAAAACAAGCACAACTGTACTGTGCAGTGCTGCATAAATTTACATTGCCACAGCTCACGTGTCTTATTGTATGAATAAACTAAATCTCTGGCACATAGTGCAGGAATTATTCAACTGAACTGAAAACATATTACTGCTCCCCAGTTAACATAACAGTCTTTGTGCCTTAACGGTGACTTCATCAAATTAGAAATGTTGATCAATTAGTGGAACAGATTTTTTTTTTTTTTAAATAAAACCTTTTCAGGAGCAGTTTATCCAAACTGCCTTAATTTTCAGTAAGTGCTGTTGACCCTGAGCCATTTGAAAATGAGAAACACAAATATCTATTTTCCCTATTTGTTTGCTGTCATCTGCAATATATTACACTTCGTTTTTCACCAAAGGCAAATAACTTTTAGGCTGTTTAACAGATATAATATACAAATACATTTTTTACTTGTTTTCTAAACAAGAAGCCTACATATCTAGTTAACAGAGCACCTGAATTTATGAGAACCTGTGTAATGGCAGATCTGATTTATTACTCTCTACTATTTCATAAGGAATCTCTCCTCTTCTCCTTATCATTTCACCTCCCCCCCTCCCCACACCCGACACCTCTTTGAAATTGAGAAGCTTTGCCATACGCAAAACAATAGATGCATGTTTCACCAGATCAAAGAATCTGAAGAGAATTCCCTTCTCATCTTGGGTTGAAAACTGAAGAGATGTCCGGGGGCGGAGGGAGTGGGGAACCTAACAAAGCCTTTGGTGAATTAGTCCCAGTTTGGCTTCAGACAGATATATTTTCTGACTATCAACACCATTAAATTTGTTTGTTTTAACCTCTCACCACTTTAAGCAAGTGGTGGGCAGATTACGGGTGCACAGTAGCTCACACATTTTCTGGCAGTGCCAATAGATACATTCTTTCAGCCTTGCAGTATTCCATTTACCCACTTACATGGGGCATGTATTTTTGTTTAAAAGGGAAATAAACATTTTAACTAAAGTAAATCATGAGTCTGTGCAAATATACATTCATAGCAATTCTGAAAGGTTGATTTGCTGATCTTGTGTGTCTCAAATGAATATCAGTCAAGTTATAGAATAAATTTGCATAGGGAAATAACGTTATGGTTACTTCTAATGAACTTTTGTATTATATATCCAAACAAGAGATACTGAGATTATAACCAGTCAGATCCCAAACTACATTTCCCAACAAGTCTGTTATTTTAATATTAATATAACCTGCAAAGGGAAAGCAACAGGAGTGCTGGAGTTGCTCTGAAAATCAGGCACATAAAATGGAAGTGACCTATCTCTGGGCACCAGGTTTTGAAAAATGTGGCTTCTGTCCTTAAAAGGTAGCTGTAATTGCATGATTGGAAAAAAAAATACAGTTTTAGGTGTTTCCTGCTCCCAATTGGTTATTAATACTGTCTTTATTATTATAGGATGATCAAACGTGAAATGTCATTGGGGTTATGTTACAGCCTTACTCCTCAGAACTAGAAAGCATTAGTGTCTGAAACTTCCCTCAACAATCTCATGTACTTTGCATACTTATGCTGATCATTTGCCAGTAGCAGATTAAGGCCTTGTCTACACTACCAAGTTTTGTTGCCAAAAACTGCCTTTTGGCGACAAAACAGTAAGTGTGAACACCCTTTGGCGTTTTTTGTTTTGTCGACTTTTGTGTGTCGACATAAGTTTTGTCAACAAAACTTGGTAGTTTTACCATTTATGCTGATGTTGTTACACCAGTATAACCGCCAGTGTAGACACTTTTATCCTGGTATAAGAGTGGCTTTTTTGGTTTAGTTTAAAATTCTCCCAAGGTGACATAAGATGAAGAAAAAAAAAACAAAAGACCACTCTTCGACCAGAATAAGAATGGCAGTGCAGTGGTATACTACTGGTATACTAGTGAGTTAAATTCACAGTTTAGTTTACACCAATATAACTTTCTTGAGTAAAAAAGGCCTTCTTGTAGCTGGGTTTGTAAATTTCATCCAGCGGACCAAATTCATCCACTGACTTTTGTAAAATGCTTATAAAATGTCTTGATGGGCAAAAAGAGGTTATTTCTTACACTGTTAGCTTATCACGATTGTAAAGCCTTCTGTACGCTTGTTATGATGCAGGCTATTTCTCTGAAGTTGTTAGCTGTTCCTGTTATAGCTGTAGGTATTTAGCCTGAAGAGTTAGCCTGTGAACAAGCATTAAGAGAGCTTTTCAATCATGTTTGGCTAACATAATATGACAGCACACTTTTTGCCTGTCAGACAGGGCCTTGGAGATCCTCAGATAAAAGGTACTATGTAAATATAAGTATTAGTACTAATATACTATATAATTTGTAGAGAATTTTCTAGCAGCAAAACAATCTGCAGTTTAAAGACTGTCAGTATATTAAGTTAAATTCCACCCTTCTTACTGCTGGCTTTTCAAATTTCTACAGAGCCCATTTATTTTGCTGTTAAATATGTCGGCAACATTAACAAATAAGCACGGTGTAACATTTAATGTAACAGGGATGGCATCATTTGCTTTAGGAGAGAAAAGGGTAGTTGTTTTCTGCTCTTTTTCTATTTACCACCATCATTCATCAGCCTTCTCTCTCAGCATTTCTAATAATCATACTTAGGCTTGGAAGGATTAGACTTTTATCAGTAAATATTGATAAACATCCATTTCACTGTATACACATAAACCGACAAAAGATTATTTCCATCAATAATCAAATAATCAAAATTTACAGATAAGCAAAGTAAGAAAAGGGCTGCTTGAAAACTTATTCAGAGTTTGATTTAAGGCTGTGTACTTTGTATATTTGGACACATGATGTGGACAATTTGTGTTATAATGGTTAAAGCTTGAACTTTTTATTCTCAACATCTACTATCATTAAATAAATACCATCTCCTCCCCCCATTTCCCACGACTGTGAAAATTTAAATAGATAAAAATTGCTTAATAAACTAATATTTTCCATCAAAAGTAATAAAATAAAAATCAAGTTCCATCAAGTGCAACAATACTTCACATTACTATAGAAACTTCCAGCCAAAGATCTCAGACATTAATTAATAGGTGCATCCTTTTAGTAGCCCTCCAGTGTCGTCAGCAGTGCAGCTCCAACCTTGTAGTTACATGTCTTCATGGTAAAAGGGCAGCAGTGATGGAGGGAGCTGTGCTTAGTGATGGAGAGAGAAGTGGTTACCCCTGAAAGGCCAAGAGGAGGATGGGTGTAAACACCCACGGTTCAATTCTGGTCTCACAGAACACTGATGTAAATCAGCAGTAACTTCACTGAAGGCTGTGTAGTTAAACCAGTGTAATCAAGAGGAAAACCCATTTCAAGGAAGGAGGAGAGAAAACTGGGTGTAGGAATAAAAACTTACTTTTAGGAATCCTCATCCTTCCCTCTGCAAGAGCATGTGTAGTGAGAGATCCTTTTCCCCAAAGAAGGCAGACTGTCTTTCTGCATTGCCACATGATAGCAATAATATTGCATATCACAACACCACATGCAGATCTATTACTGAAATATTCACTGTCCTACTTCATTGTGTTTGATAAAAAAAAAAAAAAATAGGAGCTGGAAGGTTACAAGCCAATACAAGAATGATTTTGATTTTCCAATCTCTCTCTTTCAGCCACTGGAAGCAGAATCTATTACTAAAGGATCTTGACAGGGAGATGCAATAGGCCAGGCTAGCATGAGCTGCTTGGAGAGCGAACACTGCTATGGAATCACACCCTGAAAACTGAGCCTGTTTATACAGAATGCCTACAGTGTAACATTAGAAGCCAGTAAGTGCAACAATTCCATACGAGGTGGCTTGTACTTTGGTACCCCTCCCCCACTCAGGGCTAGCTAGTAGTAGAGAAAGAATTCCCCACCACAGAGAAACACAGAGACCTGATACAAAAAGGCTGTAGAGTGGAAATGCTCACCTCAAAGAGCAAGGCAACAGCAGGTGCCAGGCCATGACAAACCTGAGAAAGAGAGGGCCAAGATGAGTGGACAGCTGCTCATGAAAAATATGTAGTATCAGTGAGGACTACAATGATCCAAACACCCTGGAGAGCAATGGGAACCACAGTCATGGCTATGTCCTTTCACACACTGAACTGGACACAAACAGAACAGCAGCTCTATATAGAACTGCTCTAACCAAAATCACCTCCCCCACTCCACGAGATGAATGAACTATTAGAATCTGTCTCAAGATATGAGAGAAATAGGGTGCACAATGTAAACTGTCCCCTAGAAGGTAAAAGGGACAAAACCCCTAGACTGGAAAAGTCAGCGAGCCTGTATATGCCGAGGGATCCCAGACCCACTGCCCTCACCCCTTGGCAGCACAAAAGTAGAACACTTAGAAACCCTGTAGTTATAACAGACACTAGGAGCCAATTCTCCTCTCACATCAATGTATACCAGGAGTTACTTCACTGAAAACAGTGGAGACACACCGGCATAAGTGGGAGGAGAATCAGGCCCGAAACATGTTAGTGAGAGTACAGATCACTTTGTCCCAGGCCCTAATTTGTTCAGGATTTCACTTTAGGCACCTCCCATACATCCATAAAAAACAAAGAGCAAACTTTAAAAGTGCAGGGCAGGGGAGGAGGAAGGGTGGCAAATATTAATATAGACAAAGGAGTAGGACTGACCGTGAGGAATCTTCAGGGCTTCTCATTTTACAATCAATCAATCAATCAAAGATCAATAGTATCTGAAAGCCCCACAATCTTCCACATGTTTATCCTCACAACATTCCTGTGAAGCAGGGAAGTGCCATTATCCCCATTTTACTGATGGGGGAATGGAGGCAAAAGGAAAGTGACTTGCCCAAGGTCACACAGGCAGACTGTGGCTGAGCAGCGAAATGAACCCAGGTCTCTCAAGTCCTAGGCTAGTGCCCTACCACTGGATCATCCTGCCTCTCTACAAGGGCTTTTTCAGTGAAAAAAAGAGCACGTGTGTGTGTGTGTGTATATATATGGCAGAAGACAGTGCTCATACCTCAGTGAGCGTGTGCATCTCAGAGCATAGCAAAACCTCTGCCAGTGCTAGTGTGAAGTGGAACAAATATTTAGACTGAAGTTACCAATTCCGATCAATCTGCAGTGTGTTGAACTGGTGACCGAAATAGAATTTTATTTTATTAAGAATCTAAATCACATGCAATCCAGAGAGGAGGAACCACCTATAGTCACTATTGTTTCTATAACATAAAAGCACTCATACACAGATTCTCCTGCAAGTTATTCTACTGACATCTCAGGAAACATTAAGACAGGATTACATACATTTCATAGATTCATAGATACTAAGGTCAGAAGGGACCATTCTGATCATCTAGTCCGACCTCCTATACAGTGCAGGCCACAGAATCTCACCCACCCACTCCTACAAAAAACCTCACCTATGTCTGAGCTATTGAAGTCCTTAAATCATGGTTTAAAGACTTCAAGGAGCAGAGAAGCCTCCCTCAAGTCACCCATACCCCATGCTACATAGGAAGGTGAAAAACCTCCAGGGTCTCTCCAATCTGCCCTGGAGGAAAATTCCTTCCCGACCCCAAATATGGCGATCAGCTAAACCCTGAGCATATGGGCAAGATTCACCAGCCAGATACCTAGGAAAGAATTTTCTATAGTAATTCAGATCCCATCCATCTAATATCCCATCTCAGGGGATTAGTCTTATTTACCCTGAATATTTAAAGATCAATTACTTACCAAAATCCCATTATCCCATCTCCTCCATAAACTTATCGAGTAGAATCTTAAAACCAGATAGATCTTTTGCCCCCAATGCTTCCCTTGGAAGGCTATTCCAAAACTTCAATCCTCTGATGGTTAGAAACCTTCATCTAATTTCAAGTCTAAACTTCTTGGTGGCCAGTTTATACCCATTTGTTCTTGTGTCCACATTGGTGCTGAGCTGAAATAATTCCTCTCCCTCTCCTGTATTTATCCCTCTGATATATTTATAGAGAGCTCTCATATCTCCCCTCAACCTTCTTTTAGTTAGGCTAAACAAGCCACGCTCCTTAAGTCTCCTTTCATAAGACAAGTTTTCCATTCCTCGGATCATCCTAGTAGCCCTTCTCTGTACCTGCTCCAGTTTGAATTCATCCTTTTTAAACGTGGGAGACCAGAACTGCACACAGTATTCTAGGTGAGGTCTCACCAGTGCCTTGTATAACGGTACTAAAACCTCTTTATCCCTACTGGAAATGCCTCTCCTGATGCATCCCAAAACCGCATTAGCTTTTTTCACAGCCATATCACATTGGCAGCTCATAGTCATCCTATGATCAACCAATACTCCAAGGTGCTTCTCCTCTTCCGTTACTTCTAATTGATGCATCCCCAACTTATAACTAAAATTCTTGTTATTAATCCCTAAATGCATAACCTTACACTTCTCACTATTAAATTTCATCCTATTACTATTACTCCAGTTTACAAGGTCATCCAGATCCTCCTGTATAATATCCCGATCCTTCTCTGAATTGGCAATACCTTCCAGCTTTGTATCATCTGCAAACTTTATTAGCACACTCCCACTTTTTGTGCCAAGGTCAGTAATAAAAAGATTAAATAAGATTGGTCCCAAAATCGATCCCTGAGAACTCCACTGGTAACCTCCCTTCAACCTGACAGTTCGCCTTTCAGTAGGACCCGTTGCAGTCTCCCCTTTAACCAATTCCTTATCCACCTTCTGATGTTCATATTGATCCCCATCTTCTCCAATTTAACTAATAATTCCCCATGTGGCACAGTATCAAATGCCTTACTGAAATCTAGGTAAATTAGATCCACTGCATTTCCTTTATCTAAAAAATCTGTTACTTTTTCAAAAAAGGAGATTAGGCTGGTTTGGCACAATCTACCTTTTGTAAAACCAGGTTGTATTTTGTCCCATTTACCATTGACTTCAATGTCCTTAACTAATTTCTCCTTCAAAATTTTTTCCAGGACCTTGCATACTACAGATGTCAAACTAACTGGCCTGTAGTTACCCGGATCACTTATTTTTCCTTTCTTAAAAATAGGAACTATATTAGCAATTCTCCAATCATTCGGTACTACTCCTGAGTTTACAGATTCATTAAAAATTCTTGCTAATGGGCTTGCAATTTCAGGTGCCAATTCCTTTAATATTCTTGGATGAAGATTATCTGGGACCCCCGATTTAGTCCCATTAAGCTGTTTCAGTTTTGCTTCTACCTCAGATATGGTAATATCTACCTCCATATCCTCACTCCCATTTGTCATGCTACCATTATCCCTAAGATCCTCTTTAGCCTTATTAAAGACTGAGGCAAAGTATTTGTTTAGATATTGGGCCATGCCTAGATTATCTTTAACCTCCACTCCATCCTCAGTGTTTAGCCGCCCCACTTCTTCTTTCTTAGTTTTCTTCTTATTTATATGGCTATAGAACCTTTTACTATTGGTTTTAATTCCCTTTGCAAGCTCCAACTCTACTCGACTTTTAGCCTGTCTCACTTTATCCCTATATTTTCTGACCTCAATTAGGTAGCTTTCCTTGCTGATCCCTCCCATCTTCCACTCCCTGTATGCTTTCTGCTTCTTCTTAAATCACCTCTCTAAGATTCTTGCTCATCCAGCTTGGTCTACAACTCCTGCCTATGAATTTTTTCCCCTTTCTTGGGATACAGGCTTCCGATAGCTTCTGCAGCTTTGATTTAAAGTAATCCCAGGCCTCCTCTACCTTTAGATCCATAGGTTCTTCAGTCCAATCCACTTCCCTAACTAATTTCCTTAAGTTTTGAAAGTCAGCCCTTTTGAAATCAAAAACTCTAGTTGCAGATTTATTTTTGTTAATCCTTCCATTTAGTTTGAACTGAATTAGCTCATGATCACTTGAAACAAGATTGTCCCCTACAACCATTTCTTCTATGAGGTCCTCGCTACTCACCAAAATTAAATCTAAAATGGCATCCCCTCTAGTCGGTTCAGCAACTACTTGATGAAGGAATCCATCAGCTATTGCATCTAGGAAAATCTGAGCCCTATTATTATTACTAGCACTGGTCCTCCAGTCTATATCTGTGAAGTTAAAGTCTCCCATGATCACGCAGTTTCCATTAGTATTTATTTTATTAAAAACATTAAAAAGGGCTCTATCCATATCCAGATTAGATCCCGGAGGTCTATAGCACACCCCAAGCACTATCGTAGGAGAGGCTTTACTAGTTATCTTCCCCAGTGTAATTTTTGCCCAGACGGACTCTGTCCTATAAGTCCACACATCTTGTGTGCTCAATCTATTTTGTTTAAGTTGTTAAATCTGCCATCTTTTCATTTCAGGGATAGAAACTACTTTTAGGGATAGCCATCTTGAGATCAAGTAGTGAAGAAACATAAGGGGAGACTGGTTAAAAGTCCTTTTTAAAATAACCAAATATTTTAATGAGTGTTTTTAAATAAATACTTTAGAAACCAAAACAGAATTTTAAAAGTTCAGCTTGCTTTTCAGGTTAAAATGCAAAAAAAAAAAAAAAAAAAAAAAAAAAGAAGAAGCAGCCACCAGCATCAATCAGCTTGGACTGTGAACACATTAGTCAGTTCCCTTTCTGGTTCTCTTCTCATGGACTAGCACAGTCCTGCACAGCCACTGCTTTGAAAACACCGCAGGGGACATTTACATTAGAAATGAGCTCCCACCCCAGAGTCAGATCTCCACCACCTCCCTAAAGTTTTTGGGGAGTTAAGATCTATCTTAGTTTAAATGCAACCATTTCTTTTTCCCCTGACAAAAGTTTCATGAAATTTTGTTTTTATTAATATTACATTCCAGTGAAACTTTTCTCCCACATACTCTTCTACACTTAATTTTGGGGTTACTCATCTTTTTACATTTGCCCGCTGCACTGAATTTCAGCTAATCAATTTCCCCATTTCTTCACACATGCTCCTTTGTCAGATGACTGGTTTATTTCATTCTGATGAGCAACAGAGTGCAGACTCCCATACTTGTGCTTTTGAAGTCAAGAATAATCAAGCATAGCGATCCTTTTATTGAGAATACATTTGTTGTAGAGGCAACCTGTACATAATTATTCTGCTCAATATGTGCTCATAGCTGAAGCATGACAGCACACAGCTACACAGATTTCTACCAGGGAACAGTCACTTTCTCCCCCCACTCCCACGCCACTTTAATTTTGTCATTTAAATATTGCAATATACAAACATCCAACTTACTGGATATCATTGTAATGGCTTTGATACCAACCTGAGAGCTTTAGGTTCTGCTGCAATTGAAAATCAATGCAATCTGTTATATTAATTTTGATGGAATAAATGGGCCCAAAGAGTCAAAGGGGTTAATATGATCCTGTCACCATTCAACATTAAACAGTTTTAAACAAGGTTCGAGGTTTGGTACCATGGCAAAAACACCATTAAATATTCTTTTAACCTTTTATTAAAGATAAAGGAAAAAGAGTTAAAGCATCTGAAATATAAACTATTCAGTAAAGCTTTCTTTTTAACATCCCTTATTCCTTTTTCCTTTAGCTGAAGATAATTTTTAGAATGAAAACTGCCCTGTTTGAGTCTTTTAGATGGTAGTAAAGATAGTAATAACTGTCCTTTTTGAAGAAAAGAGAAGTTAGTTGAGACGGCCTGGAGCTGTTAAAATCTGGTCCCTTTTCCTAAAAGAAAAAACAAGACAAACACACACAAAACTGAAGAGAAAAGAACAGCAAAAATAGAAAACTTCTAGAAATGGGCAGCTTCTACGCCTGGTGTTAGTTCTCACTTGCAGCCTCACTGCTGGAGAAACACAGGCACAGCACACAGTCTGAGCAGCCACTCCAAGACTTGGCAAACTTGTACCAGCATTGGGCTGTTTAAGGCATTGCTGTTAGCTGCCTTTCTGGTCTAAGGCTCACAGCAGTGTTGAAAAATATGCAGTCTTGACTGGCTAAACCAGATTCTTATTAAACAGAAGGCAAAAGAAGAGGGAAAGGAAAGAGAAGAAATAAGGTGGGGAAAGAAAAAGACACACAATTTGGGAGGGGGGGTAGGGGGAGAGAGAGAGAGCACGTGCTAGTGAGCACACACACCGGTGGAGGTGGCAATGTCATTTGGGCCCCTCTTTCTCGTCTGTTCTGGTCAGGACAACACTCCGGATTATGACTGGAAGGCCCAGTGGTGGCTCCTGAGAGACAGTGGAGGTGACAGCCATGATGGTGAAGCTCACTCCTTCCTGTTCTCCTCTCTTTCAGTAAGCAGGTGCCCATGTTCACCAATTTTCCTTCCAAAGTCTCTCTCCCGCTCTCTCTCTCTCTTTTTTTTAAAAGGACCCCAAAAGGGAGTGATGGGTGGAATAGCATAACCCCTCATTATTTTGTTGACAAATTAGACCTAATTTTCAACACACCAATTTTGGTCCATTAATTTCCAGTCCCACATTTCTCTTGTTTACCAGACATGATTTTAACATAGTCCTTGAGTTATATCAGTAAGTCTTTTGGTTTAGACTAAATTAGTCTGTGCCCCTTTTGCAACTTTTCCCATCAACATTTATTCTGACAAGTTATTCTGACATTTTATGAACTTTTATTCACTGTCCCCACAGTTAAGCTCACAACTGGAATAAATTTGTGGCCCAATTATCAATAAAACTCCCAGGGGCAGGTCTTTCTCTGTTCTATACAGCACTGAATATTCTGAGTGCTTAATAATAATGGAAAATCTATGGGAAAGGGTTTCAGTGGTAGCATACTCAAGAAGGTTTCCTCATACTGTTCTCCAGAGAGGATGGATGCAACATCACACTCCTGGGTGCCTTGTAAACATCAGGGATTAAACCTAGGATCTCTGCCTCTAAGAACAGGAGCCTGCCTCTACAGCCTGAGCTAAAAGACACCACTCTGTTAGTCAAGGATGTAGTAGGCTCATCAATCTCTATGTGGCCCAGTCACTACTAGAACAGTACAGAGAACCACAAAAAGTGGGTGGGATTACAGATGCTTGCTCCCAATCCTACTATACTCTTCAATCTCGGTGGATACATTCACAACACAGAACTATCCATGTGGTAGCCCTGAAACCATACCCGATTCCAGGACCATCTATTCTTCCCTCTAACTCCCTGGTGGGGCTTCTCCACACTCAAGAAAGTTCCCCAATGGAGGGAACTCTTCTGAGAAGTTGGTGGAGCCATTTACTGCAGATTTACTGCCATTTGTGGTGGATTGGCAAGGAAGACAGGCCAGTGCTCATACACCCCATCCCACATCACACTCTCAACAAAGTGGATCCCCAGGCCCATGGATCGGTGGAAAATGCCATGGAGGTAGATGACCTACGACTCCAGACCCCTCAGACCCCTCCCTTCCCCCTCCCCCCCCACTGCAATGTAATTATTGTCCTGGTTTGAGAAGCATAATTTCAAGAGACAAATGAGCTCAAAGCACTGATAGCCAATAAGGGCTTGGTTGCTCCAAGCCTTTTCCTTTGTCCATTATTGACTGGATGATCCCTGCATTTACACAACACAGACCATCAGTGCGTCACAGGCATGAATACAACTGTATTTTCCCGACTGCAGCATTGAACTGATGCATTCACATGGTTACAAGAATAGACTGACTGAGTACCTCAAGCAGAGGTCAGTTGCTCTCTGAAGCACAGCATTAGAAAGGAAGTCAATTCCTTCAGCATGAAGTTTTGTTTTGAGTGGAGGTGAGGCTTCTGTGTTTTTCAGGGTGGATTTAACATTTATTCGCAAAGAAGAAGCAGCCATTCAGTCCAAATTCTATTTGATATAAAACTGCATAAAACAGACGCTGGATCTTAAATTTTATACTGTTTTACCTATCATACAAAAGCCAGCTCAATCTAACCTTTAGAAAAGATCATGAGGGCCAAGAAATTTAATATTTGCTTTGAAGAGATTGTAAGCTTAATATTTCTTTATAGTATATTAACATACAGGGCAGTATCCAAGCAAGAATTTTTTCATTATACACTTAGGATCAGATAATAGTTTGACACTTTATATAGCTCTTGCATGAAAAACATAGCTAACTGGTGCACTGTCAGAAAAGTAATGTGCTCTCAATAAGGGAGCTCTTACTAATGCAAAACTCCCACTAACTTCACTGAAATAGGAAATGCAGGATCATACCTAAAGTGCATAAAGAAAAAGAAATAATAAAGGCCACTTTTAATGGTTGATTTCTCATTTCCACACTATGCAATGTCAGAAAGATGTCCCATAAAAGCAGAATTCAGCATTTGAAAAAGATTTGTTTCAGTTAATGAAAATTCTTTTGTAGCACAAAACAGCTCCTAACTGAGTATTTCTTCCACCGCTTGCAATCTTTAAGAACAACTGTTTCTGACGTTTCTGGGCTATGACTGCAGCATGCAGTGGTAATTCTTCAAAGTCTGGAGGATCGAAGACTATTAGACAAAACCTGGCAATATTAAATTATATTGATAATATTTTACATAAGCATGAAGGGAATACTTACCACATGCAAATAGCCTGGAGTTCTGTTGCAGAGAACAAGTCAGCTGTCGACTGAGCAACATCAAGGCCATTTTACTCTTTCTTTAACCAGAAAAACCTCAAACTGGAGAGAGCAGCTTATTCCAGCTGATGTTCTGAAAAAAGGGAAAAGAAAAAATGTACCTATGTTCCCATTGATCTAATCATCATGATCTAATCATCATGATTACCATTTCATTCATCCAAATGGAGAGAGCCAGAAAGAATGTCACACAGTGGGTTGCTGCTGGAGTCTAACGGGAGGGCAAGGACCAAGAACAAAACCTGTCCGGAGTTATTTGCCTGGAGAAGAAGATGTCATCAAACCATCATCTATACCTTTTATCCCTAATAAAGGCTTACAAGTCCCATGGACGCCATAATGAATCTTACAATTTACATCAGCCACAGAGCTCACAGATGGCCTCATTATAGCAACATGAAACAAGATGAACAAGCCATGAGTTAACTGAGAGAAGGAGATTTCCCTCCCCCTTCTTATTATTACAAGGTAAAAAAAGTATTATTGGTACCTAGCTCTTATATAGCATTTTCATTAGTAGCTCTCAAAGTTCTTGAAAATGTCAGTATCATTACTGCCACGTTGCAGATGGGGAAACTGAGATACGGGCAGAGCAAGCCACTTGCCCAAGGTTACCCAGCAAACTAGTGACAGAACCAGAATTAAAACTCAGGTCTTCTAATTCCCAGTCCAGGGCCCTATCCACTAAGCCACAATGCCTCCCTGTGGTATCTTTGATTCTTGTTGGCAACTTACAATTTGTGACCCTTGTGCTACCAGGAATTGCAAATGCCAAGCAGGATATAAGATCCCCTTTATGTTATGAACTAAGGTCCACCATCTAACACTGAAAGGCACTTTTTGCACAAAAGATGACCTTTCATTTTACTTTCTCTCTCTGGTATGCTTTGTTGTGGAACTATATTGATGAGGACTTTAAAAATTGTTACTAGTCTGTGACTCTGGACAGCACTGCAGCAGCGTGGCTTGGGGCTGCTCCTGGGCGCAGCACGCTGAGGCTCCAGGAGAGGGGGGAGGCGGGAATAAGCAGTATGGTAAGTGGCCTGGGACCAGGGGGGGTTGGATAAGGGGCAGGGAGTCCCGGGGACAGTCAGGGGACAGGGAGTGGGGGCGGTTAGATGGGACAGAGGTTCTGGGGAGGGGGAGCGGTCAGGGGATGGGGAGCGGGGGTTGGATCGTGGGAGTTCTGGGGGATCTGTCAGGAGGTGCAGAGGTGGATAGGGGTCGGGGCAGTCAGGGGACAGGGAGCGGGGGGTTGGGGTCCCAGGGTGGTGGTTAGGAGGGGTTTTGGGGGGGGCGGTCAGGGGACAAGGAGCAGGATGGGTCGGGGATTCTGAGGGGGACAGTCATGGGGCAGGAAGTGGGTGGGGGTCAGATAGGGGACACAGCCTTCCCTACCTGGCCCTTCATACAATTTTGGAACCTTGATGTGGCCCTTGGGCCAAAAAGTTTGTCCACGGCTTCCCTAATGTTTCAAAAAAAAAAAAAAGTCCCTGCCAATCTTAGTTTATTAATTTGGAAAGACAATTTTTGTGTTGAAAAGAGCCCCTATGTCTTCCCTAAGATAATCAGCCTGACAATTGGTTGCACGTAGATTAGACATAGCTCAATTTAAAATCAAACCTGTTTTGAAATCTGCCAAGCTGAGAAAACACTTGTATAGTATTTGTTGTGTACTTTGGAAAAGTTAGAGACTCACTGTAACGACATGGCACCCACTTCTCATGAGCGCCTCTTCTGGTCAGATGTGTCTGTGGTCTTTAAACAGTCCCAGCCCTGGTATGGGGCTGTACCCACAGGGCTTCCTCCCTGGAGGCAATGGTTGTGTCATTTCTGGCCCCAGCTGGGCCACTAAGTAGTTTAGATCCCCTTCTGGGGGGTTACCACTGTCTGATTGTAGGCCATTTCCCCAGTGGCCTATGGGGGCAGGGGAGACCGGGCCCACTCACTACTCCAGGTCCCAGCCAGGGACCTCAAGAATAGCAGCCACACACTACCCTGTCCCTTTAACAAAAACTACTTTCAGTTCTCTCAACCACTTCCCCACAGTCCCAGCCTTCACCAGTGCTTTACCCTTAGCTCAGAGCCTTCCAGTGTTCAGGCCCAGTAGCCAGCCAGGAGCGCTTTCCCACCCCCGTCCACCAGCTCTGAGCTGTCTATGGTGCTGCAGTTCCCTTTAGCCAGCCAGGAACATCATCTATTCCTAAGGGCACTCTGCGCCAAAAAAAAATTTAAAATTCTGTGCACAGTATTTTAAAATTCTGCAAATTTTATTTGTCAAATGTGGAGGTTTCAGCGTGGCCGTGGGGAGCACAGGCCACTGGCTGCACAGAGGTGGGAGATCACTGTGCAGCTCCCCACCTGGGACATGGACTCAGCGGTGAGGCTGCACCAAACCCGGACACAGTGCAAGGACTGGACCTTCCCCAGAAACATCCCAGGGCCCTGCCCCACCATGCCAGGTGTGGGCAGCAGGCACAGCATGGTAGGATCCAAGCGTGGAGGGGCTTAGTGTGGGAGGATTCAAGTGTGGGTTGAGAGGGTTCTGTGTGGGGAAATCTGGGTGCAGGTGGCTCAGTGGGAGATCTGGGTGCACAGGGGCTTGTTGGGGGGTTCTGGGTGCATGGTAATAGGACTCTGAAGGGGGGTCCAGGTGAAAGGTGGCTGGGGCTCAGCAGGAGGGTCTGAGTGTTGTGGGGATAGAGCTCAATAGAGGGGTCTGGGAGTGGGGAGCTCAGTGGGAGAGGTTCAAATGCGCGGGTGCAGATGGTTAGGGCTCAGTTAGGAAGGGGATCTGAGTGCAGAAGGGCTCATCATGATAATCCAGATGCAAAGGGAGTGGGGGTGGCATGAGGCTTGTCGGGAAGGTCTGGGTACGAGGGGGTCTGGATGCACGGGGGTTGGGTGGATGGGGGAGCAGCGCCCCATACAGTGATCCCTCCCCCTGCAGCTGAGGAGCAATGGGTGCAGGAAGCACATGGGGAGTGCAGTTTGCAGAGCTCCCTACAGCTGGGGAAGAAATCTGGGGGTGGTTCGGACAACCCCAGATGCCACATAGGGGAAGAGGAAGTCCCGTCTTCCCCAGCCCAGCCGGGACTAGCAGCTGAGTCCGGCGCAGGATAGGAGCCACCAACCAGGTCCTCCCCAGTCCCACCCCCTGTCCCACAGTGATTTACCTCTCTGCCAGCTGCCCTGGGCACCCAAAACATACTTCTGGGGGGGTCTTATGACCGCTCTTGGGGCTTCCCTTTGCTTCCCCATCAGAAGGTCACTTTTCTGTGGGGAAGCAAAGAAATCTGTGGGAGACATAAATTCTGCACATGAGCAGTGGCACAGAATTCCCCCAAGAGTAATCATCTGCACTCCTCTGGCTCCAGGAAGGAACTGACTGGCTGCTCCCTGCAGCCTCTCTGATTGGCTTGCCCTTCGCAGTCTCTCTAGGCCACACGGAGGACTTAGCTCCACTGCTCCATCCCTGGGATGGACATGACAGGACCCTGAAGCCTCCAGCAGGAGGTCTCCAGGCCTAGTCCACGCCGTCATACTCATGATATAGATTTATTAATTTTGGATCAGGAGCTTAATGAAGCTGGAGTTACCACTTGTAGAAAGCAGAGTTACTTTGTTTCCAGCAGAAGGTTTATTTAATTTGGTCCCCTTAATGCCTATTAATATTTTCCATCACATTCCTCTCCATTTCTTCCATATAGGCTCAGATCCTTCAAAGACTTACACACCTGCTGAACTTCACACACTGTATATTCCCATTGACTTCAATGAGACTCCTCACCAGCATGTAAAGTTAAGCATGTGCTCTATCAAAATTGTACTTTATACATTGATTTTATGATATATTCTGTTTTTCTGGCATATGCCTGGGTCAAAAGCCAATGTCACTGTGGTAGGGAACTGCTTACAGGACAAAAAAGTCATGGCCCCACCCATTGCCCAACTAGTTGTTAAGCCAGGATTTTACAGTTCTGAATTATCTACTTGTTCTTTACTACTCTAATTCCTGGTTTCCTTCACATCCCTTAACTAAATTTGCTTGATAAGGCATTACCTCAGAAATATTCCTACAAAACTGATAAAACTGTAATCAGCCATTATTTTCTGCACTGATAACACACAAAACATGGCCATGAAGTTCTACCCATGGCACGAGGCTAAAATTTAACTTGGGGAAAAATAATGGATTTATTATGTTATTAGGTCATCTAGTCTAGTCCCTTTCAGGATTGATCCCTTCTGCATGTTCTGCAGTAGCTTGTCTAGGCCAACTTCCTTCTGAATTATGAGATGCTTCTATGAATGCAGATCAAACACACACCAGCTTTAGTTTTGCAGCCATATAACACTGCACATCTACTTTCTTTCCACTATCACCCCTAGCTCTTTCAGCATTATTGCTTTTCACACATCTTCCTTCCCACTAAATCTCTGTGTTACCAACTGTTTTCCCTGAACAGATTATTTTATATTTTTGCCAGCAGAATCTTATTTTATTATTTCCTACCTATCTAGCATCCTTTAAGTTATAATCTTTATGCAATGTTTAAAATTACATTTTGAGATAGTATTGGCTTTATGTAAAAGCTCCTTGAAAACAACACAAAATTATTATTACAAGAGTTTAAGAATTAAGTAGCTTGCTTTAATTTTGCTTGACAGCGGTTTTAAAACATTTTATTATTTTGCAGCCTGAGGTCAGAATATATCATAGATAAGGCTAAAATTTAATCATGGGTATTTTTAGTAAAAGTCATGGACAGGTCATCAGGCAACAGATAAAAATTCATGGCCAGTGACCTGCCCATGACTTTTTCTAAAAATACCCCTTACTAAATCTCTACTTCTGGGGCCCCGCTGTTCCAGGGGGCAGGAAGGCTGCTAAGGGAGGCCCTGCTCCAGTGCTGGGGGTTGACTGTCCCCCTACCACTGGGGAGCACTCTGTGGATGGCCTCTGTGCACCCGTAGGGCCGCTTCTCCAGCTGCCCAGGAACCGCTGTTCAGGCACTCCCCAGAGCCAGCCACACCGGCCACTGTTCTGGTGGTCCCAGGAGCCAGCTGCCCAGGGCTGCCTGAGCAACAGCTGGTGCGGCTAGCCCCAGGACTGCTGCTCAGACATTCCCTGGCGCTCCCCAGGACTGCTGCTTCCATGGTCCCCAAGACCAGCCATACTGGCCACTGCTATCCACAACTGCCAGGGCAGCTGGCCCTGGATCACTCTGGCAATGGCCAGTGCGGCTGGCCGTAGGGTGCCCAAGCCTGAAGTCAGCTGCACCAGCCGCTGCGGAAGTCACGGAATCAGTGACTTCTACAACCTTCGTAAAAGAATTGCAGCCTTAATCTTAATAGAAATATAGATCTGGAAGGTGCCTCAAGAGGTCATATAACCCATCCTCCCATGCTGAGGCAGGAATAAGTATATCTAGACCATTCCTGACAGGTATTTGCCTAAACTGATCTTAGAAACCTCAACTAACAGGGATTCCACAATCTCCCTTGGTAACCTGTCCTTCAGCTTAACTATCCTTTATCACATAGTAAAGAAAACCAACTCCCTCTCTACTTCCATTATGCATAGCTCCTCTCACAAAGCCCTATCTTTTAACTGATTGGTACATTTGCCTAAATGTTCATTAAGGAATTTTCCTCCAGGGCAGATTGGAGAGGCCCTGGAGGTTTTTCGCCTTCCTCTGTAGCATGGGGCATGGGTGACTTGAGGGAGGCTTCTCTGCTCCTTGAAGTCTTTAAACCATGATTTAAGGACTTCAGTAGCTCAGACATAGGTGAGGTTTTTTGTAGGAGTGGGTGGGTGAGATTCTGTGGCCTGCGCTGTGCAGGAGGTCGGACTAGATGATCAGAATGGTCCCTTCTGACCTTAGTATCTATGAATCTAAGTTGTGGCCATTCGTGAATCCTATCTGCACTTAGGATTTTTCTTCTAATTTCCCACTAGTATAGCACTATCAATGCAAGCAATCTCAGTATAACTCACCCTACAGGCACAAACTTAAGGGCATAGGTTTTTATTTATTTCATTATTTTTGGTTTATTTGTTGTTTTAAACACATACACCCAGTTTAGTATTGGAAATACTTTGCATTTTACTAAAACATACCCTGCAAATCTACATTTCAGAATGAAATTCACAGGATCTGTATCTGAAACAAAAAGTGCCAGAGTAAGAGGTGAAATGCACATATTTCAAGAATGAGAGAGAGAAGACATCATTGCTGCTGACTGCAGGCTTCTAGCTCATTCTTCCTGTTTAAAACACAGGAGCCTGCTTTAAATTCATGGGGGCAGATTCATTTCTCTCTTAGCTGCTGAAAAACCATTTAACCGGGAATAATGAAGTGGTTTAGAAAATTGCAACATAAGCTGTGCAGTGCAATTACCTCAAAGATCTCCACAACCATTGGGGGAGAATGGGCTCTCTTTCCTTAATTATTACTTTTTGTTGGCTGTCCTCACTTGTAAAACCTTGACTTTGCTAGGCAGGCACAGCATTTATGCCACTATGCGAGTGTTCATACCCTCAAGCTCACACACTGTTTATTTACTTCCAACACAGATCTGAGAGCAAGAAGGGCTTTTTAATTTCGTGTAGAAAATTTAGTGCTGTTGAAAGGTGGAAGACTGACAGCCCTAGACTGCAGTTCTGTCATTATCCATGGACTTAGTTCCAAGCAGGCAGCCACAATGCAAACTTCCCTATACTGTTCCATCAACACGCTTAAAAGGCAGAAGTGGAAATACAACCTCTAAAAGCAAAAGAGCAGTTCCTTTTCCAAGCACCTTGGATTGTTTATATGAAAGATATTTACCCAAAAGCTGAGATGAGTTCATTTCACAGTTCAGTATACTGTTGTCAGGTGACACTTTAATTTAAAAAAGGGAGCGCAAAGTGAGGAACCAAGGCCTGATCTACACTAGAAAATTAGGGTGACATAACTATATCCCTTGGGGAGTGAAAAATCCACACTACTGAGCAGCGTTAGTTACACCAATCTAAATTCCCGTGTAGACAGCACTAGGTCAATGGAAGAATTCTTCCATCAATCTAGCTGCTGCATCTTTATGTCAATGTGCTGCTGTAGCATTTTAAATATAGATGAGTCCCAAATCAGCTAAGATAACTGCTCCTGATCCTGGAGTCAACAGTCATGAATGGCACTATTCACAGCAAGAAGGGACATAATTAGGAGCTGGGCAAATACTGCAAAGAGGATTCATAAATATTGTTTTGAATAAACCCTGAATTTGCTAGGATGATATATACAAACCTTTTTAATACTTCTTTGCAAGAATATTCATGGTAAGACAACATGTCCCGAATAATGTACAAATATGTATACACAAGCATTCACACTGCAAATACATATCATTACCTCCTAGACAGGGAAGTGGCTTTTATGAGAGCAGTTGTCCCAACCCACAGACACAATAATCCAAAAGGAGAGAGATGTAGATGTGTCACCTGTTGTGTGCACCCTTTGCAAAACAGACTGTGTATCTGGATGCAAAACAGAATTACTCTGTGTGAATGTGACAAGAAAAAAACATGAACATTAAGTCTGCAAAAGAGCCAATAAATCTCTCTTTAAAGCATGAGGATCCCGTTGTTTTCAAAGCTAGGGTCCATATATGTAGCTAAATGTAATACACTCTCTTGTGGAAAAGAAAATAGGGAAAGCTTAAAAAACATCCCAAATCTCCCTCAGTCTTTTTATTTCCTGCTGGCTCTCCCCTTCCTCTCTTTCCCATCATAACCTTCCCCAAAAAAGCATAAAAGTCCCCCATTGAATTAAATCAGACTTCTTTCCTGTTTGTAGATGTGGGATAACACCACCATCATATTTAATTATGAACAAATAATACTGGAAAAACATCTCACTGTTTTTGTACATTTCTCAAACAGCTGGGGGTTGGGGTTGGGTCCAGCTCTCAGAATAAATTGCTTTTTCATTTAGCCTCTAGCCATAGTCATGTTCTTCCCCAGGATTTATCTGAGCAAGGGTGGGTGAACCTAATGACTTCCTGCCAACTACATCAAAGACAGACTACTTAAACAGCACTTGCCACTCATGGCCTCAAAATGCATGGCATTCATTAACATCACCACCCTTGTGAAGTAGAGAAATTTGTTAGTCTCTAAGGTGCCACAAGTACTCCTTTTCTTTTTGCGAATACAGACTAACATGGCTGCTACTCTGAAACTTGTGAAGTAGGTTATATACCATTTCACTGGTGAATAGGGAGC
Source organism: Dermochelys coriacea (assembly GCF_009764565.3). Taxonomy (NCBI): domain Eukaryota; kingdom Metazoa; phylum Chordata; order Testudines; family Dermochelyidae; genus Dermochelys; species Dermochelys coriacea. The sequence goes on from NC_050077.1 coordinate 26,070,791, forward strand.
AACTTGACAACCTTCACATGTTATTGATTAACCTTGTTACATGTTATTAATTAACATAACGAATATCATTAAAGGCTATCAGACATTGCTTTATCAATCTACTGTTAGGATTAGCAATGTGAAATCTGTTAAGAGCCCTTGTCCAGGACAGCATCAAAGAACACAAGTCAAGCGCTGTGTATGTACCAACTTAAAGCAGAAGGTCTGTCACGTGTATGACTATCTTTCAAGAGTTCTTAAGGAGAATGACACCAATGTTGTTGCTTTGCAAGAAACTCATGCTGCAGACTATAAGCAAGCTGTAAAATATAAAATTAATGGCTATGAACTCATTGCCACCATGAATGATGCAAAGTATGGCTTCACCACATACATCAGGCATGGTCTTAAGATGTCTATCCTGGAGGAATCCAGTATGTTCGTTATGGTCTGTTGTCTGATTCTTATGTCAGCAATAGAGATTCCCATGTTCACTTGTAAGTTAATGGAGAGGGGTTTATTGGCCCATCTCACCCCATCTTTGAAGTCATTCTACCAAAGGAACAGGCCAGTTTCGAACTGGCACAAAGTTACTGCAATCAGGTCCTCACCATTACTACTTATATTGAGGGTGGCTTCCAGCAGAATGTAAGAATCAAAACAGCATTGACTGATTTATCCACTGCCTGTGACACAGCATGGAAATATGAGCTATTGCCCAAGGGTCATCAAATACCATAGCACTGTGGGACTCCTGTCCACAATGTTGAGCAAATGTTGCTAGAGTGTCCTTTTGAATGGGCAGATGAGCAAAGCACATGCCCTCTGTGGTGGTTTACCTCAAGGATCTGCATTGTCCCACTTTCACTATACAATACCTATATTAATGTCTTACCTGACACAATTTTGCATACGATGATTTATGCTGATTGTCTGTACTGCAAGATGTTAAGACCTCACTGCTATCAGTGACATCCTCCCCACCAACCTCAAGATAACATAGGAATACTTTCAGTACTAGAAGCTCTGCCCCAATGCCTCCAAAAGCTTGGTAATAGCTTTTCCCCTAAATAACAAAGCTGCCAACGAACCACTTAATGTCATCTTTCACCATCAACAGATCTGAAATGAGCCCTATCTGAAGTGTAACTCTAGAGAGAAGCTTGTCTTTTAAAGCTCATCTGGAAAAAATGTGAAAAGGTAAAAGCAACAACTAGCCTCATTCAAAAACTCATAGGCACAACATAGGGTGCCAATGCACACACACTTTGAACAGCCACTGTAGCAGTGATATACTCTATCACTAAATTTAGTACACCAGTTTGGGCAGGCAGCTCACATTCCAAATCTCTGGATGTATAGCTTAATGCCACAAAGAGAATTATAGCTGGAACATTAAAATCAACATCCGTTCAATGGTTGCCCACTCTGTCATGTACATCTGGCTGCACCCAAGTTAAGGAGTGACATGTATCCGGAGAGACAGGTACAAGTGAACCATGACCAACTTGAACTTACGAATCCATGAGGCCCTCCAGAACTTTACAAAGACATGCATGAAATCTTGCAAGCCTTTTTGGCATTGGGCTAAAGCTCTTAAAAATGTCCTAGTTCAGGGATTCTCAAACTTCATTGCACCGGGACCCGCTTCTGACAATAAAGTTACTACATGACACCAGGGGGAAGGGAGGCATGGAGCCCAAGCTCTGCCACCCCAGGTGAGGGTGGAACTTGGGCTTCAGCCCCAGGTCCCAGCAAGTCCACAGCTTGAGTACTGCTGTCCTAATTCACTCTGGAGGCACACTGGAAAGAATTCTGGGTAATACTAATGTCTCAAACAACATCTGATTGCCAACCCAAAAAAGAACTTTCAGGCTTCAATCTATGCCAGAAACAATGATCTGAAACTGTTCAATGTGGAACATAGCATGGCAGATGCTGTCATCTCTTACACCACTGGAAGATGAGAGACAATGTAACTGTGGACACCAGTCACAAACTATGGACCACACTATAAAAAATAGTGCCCGTGTCAATCTTTTGCTGGTGGTATCTCAGACTTACACCAAGCCACTTCTGAAGCTACTCACTTATCTGGACTTGGCTATTTGAACGTTGTTAATCACTTCTTTTGCCATACAAAGATGATGACAGGTGAATACATCAAGCAGAAAGTAAGCAAGCAACTTCCCTGAGGATCACACATAGTTATTAGCAGAGCTAAGGATGGTACCTAGAAATCCTGACTTACTGCTCTAACCATTTTAAAAAACCCTAATGTAAAAAATATGGCAGTATGTTAGCTGAGGGTATTTGGGGATTGTTTAATTGTAATTCACTCAGCCACAGGAAGAGAGTGAAGAATTCAGCAGTCTGTGTCTGTGCAACAAAAGTACAATAATAGATCACATGTTAAGTCTTTTTCCTTCAACACTTTTTCTCAGGTCATTCATGGTGGTTATTCTCTGTCTGCATGTCCAAAACTGGCAATGAATGGCACACTGGTAAAATATGGCTCCCACTTGCAAAGACCGAGCCTGACTGTGAATTTAAAAAAAAAACAGGCAGGAAGCCATCTTCCAAAGTTCCACATGCTCCTTCTGTCAGGAGTCTTCTCTCTCCATTGGTCAGACTCTGAGAAGTCTAATTAAAATGCTAATTGAATTATGTACCTTTGTGCAGCTTTTTTTAAAAGGTGTGTAAAGTGGTTTTTAGAATTTTTTTTAAAACCATCTTTTTCTTAAAAAACAATTAATATGAAATGTACCAAAGGTGAAAACTTTCACACTGAATATTCAAAGCCCAGGGAGCTACAGGTAAGGTTTCCTTAAAACCCACACTGCGGGAAGTAGGAAAATCCTACCAAATGGGAGTAACTTTGAACTGGAGGCAGACATCTTCCTTCTAGCATCCATATGAGCTCTGTGTATCAAGGAGGTTACAGACTATACTTCCTGGAGGAGGGATTCCTCTCTTACCACCCTGCTGCTAGCAGGCTGGCTTACAGGACAACTGACACAGTTGCTGGTAAAAAGCACTTTATTTCCCTTCCCACAGCCATATATATACAGCACTTGTTTATTCCTTTTCTGTTGTTTATCACCCAATGTTCTCATCATTCTTATCTTTGGGTTCCATTATCTTGTGGTGGTAAAGACTCTCAGGTGCTGCTTATCTCATTAGTCCTTAGTTCAGCCAAAGTTTAGTCCTCAGTCCAGCCAAAATCTTCTGGCCTTGTCCTTCAACTTGCCACCCGCAGCCCCGCCTCTTGTACTGTTATTTTCCATTACTTGGCACACATTTCTAAAACATCTGATACTCAGCATTTCCCACATCTCCTCCTTTTTGTTTAAAAGCAGCTTGAATCATCCGTGACATTCCCCAACGCATACATTGAACTATATATGGACCACACAAACAAATTATACCAATACAGATACCAATTAATAAAAGAGTGTGCTGTAATGATGTTATCCATATTGTGTTCTAATTTTGCAAATAATTCATGAACAGAGTGAGAATGATCTGACAAATTAACACAACACATACCCTCAAAATCTTCACATCCGTGTCCATGTGCTAATAACAAAAATTCACTTGCAGCACTATTATATAAAACTGCATAGCAAATGCTATCTACATCGATTAATAACTCAGTTAATATTTCAAAAATTAGATTAAACACACTAATTTCTCTAAATTAAAAGCATTTTCCATAATAGCAACACCAGGGATGCTTAAGCAATAGAAAATCAATCGCAGCTCGATTATCTAAAATGGCATCTCTTAATTCCTGTTGTTCCATACTTAAAAGAGCAATTGCCTGTGATGTAGCATTAAGCACTTTAACAGCAAAACAAGCTAATGCATTCAAAGTTTGCACCGTATAATAAGTTGCAAAGCCAGGAATGCCTGCAACGGCATTCAGCAAAGCCAAATATTCTGAGTGACTATATAAGGTAACATCGGCGGAACACGTATTTTGCAGGGCCGTGCTTCGCCGATTTCACTGCTGATTCTTTCCGGGCAACAAAAGGGTCATTCGGCTAAAACAGCACAAGGTATTATGACTTAGATTAGCAGGAATATAACTAAAGGTTCGTGCGCCGCAGGTAAAAAACCAACCAGACGGCAAAATAATATGTCCATAATTAAAAGAAACATTAACCGCATTAGTACAATTCAAAAAGGGGGGCACTTACGGTTTGGCAGCCCATGGGTACTTTTCCGCGTGTGCAATTAACCACTCGCGCACACGTTACATTATCTGCCCCGGCTGGGTACGGGGTATGTAAAGATAGGGCCCCAGGGGGCAAGGAGTAATTGGCAGGGCCCCAATTTGCCATATTCGAATACTGTGAAGACAAATTGGCATAAGCTGCAAGCATGGTGTGACTGCCAATTTCTTCGGGATGATGACATATGGGCACAAGACAAGTGCCCAGTAGTTCCCCGGCTGCCACAGAATCAGACAAACAAAAGTGTGTGACATTGGCTATCAATGCTAGACGTTCCCATAGGTTATACGTCATTCGCACGCGTAGGGGTACAAGGAGTCCCCCCTGTAACCCAAGCAATAACACTATAACAATATCGATAACCCACATCCTCATTCTGGAAATAAACAGGATATGGCCACAAGCACAACCTCCTCTGATGCTTCCCCTCCAAGCGTGGGACCTTGTTCTCCAGGCGCCGGGTTCAAGGGCGAGCGAGGTTGCTGTAGCCATGGCCGCACCCACTTAGCAGGTATCCACCGAGGACCTTCATCAAGGGAGACACAAGCATAACCCCGTCCCCAGGTTAGCAATTGTGCTGGCCCCTTCCATTGTTGAGAGGCATAATCAAACCATTTCACCTTAGGTTTCTTCTGCTCATGTTCTATCCCAATACTTCCTAGATGTCTTTGCATTGGAACATGATTGTTATCAGCACTACTAGGTTGCAACCAATTAAGGACATATACCGCTTTAGCTAATCGCCCAGCTGGTGTCTGAACTACTGCATCCTGTCCAGTTTGTGCCTGCTTATCCAACATTCCTTTCAAAGTACCATGAGATCGTTCAATAATGGCCTGGCCTGTCGAATTGCCTGGCACTCCTGTTTTGTGTATTATCCCCCACATTTGCAAAAAGGTTGCGGTGCGCCTGGCCACATACCCAGCTCCATTATCTGTTTTTATCGATCGGGGCACCCCTAATGCAGCAAAACATGCCTGCCAATGTTTTATCACTTCCTTACTGCCCGTGGACACGTGGAGTGTAGCCCAGATAACTCCAGAGAAGATGTCTACTGACACATGGATGTATTTCTGCTTTCCGAATTGGTTATATTGGGTGACATCTGACTGCCATAATATTAAAGCCTCTAGACCTCGGGGATTAACCCCGGCGGGAAAGGTGGGTGTCAACCTATTACATTCTGAGCAAGAGGCTACAATACTTCGGGTCTGGGATATAGGTAGAGAGAATTGTCGCGCTAGGGCTTTCGCTGATTGAAGGAAAAATCCATGAGACAGGCGAGCTTGCTCAAACCGATTGGGTACTACCACAGATCCCACCAGTGCATCCGCCTGATCGTGCTTAAGTATCCAGGCAGGCCAGTATGGCTCCTTATATGGCCTACAAAGTATGGATACTTTCTTTCATTGAGTCGATGCCAAAGGCGCAAGAGTATCTGTTGCAATGCTGGATTATGAACCTTTCCTAGCATAGCTCTCTCCAACCTGTTTACTAACCCCACGGCATATTTAGAATCGCTCATCACGTTGAGCGATTCTTGGTTCCAGTGATCAAATGCCAAAAGTATAGCTAGGAGTTCTAATATCTGTACCGACCCCTCGCTAATAACCTTCTTATGGGCCCAAGTATGTCCATCCCACCAGACTATCCCTGCTCTCCCTGTTCGCCCAGCCGCATCAGTAAATACTGTTATTCCTGTCACTGGATTCTCCTGTCTCATAAGGTGTTTTTCCAACTGCAACGGGGAAGAAAACAGGCGGTGGGGAGGGTAATGACAACTCAATTGTCCCTGATAATTTGCTAGGGCAACAGCAAACACAGTGTTATACAGCAACAGATGTGTAATCATCGTTTTTGAAAATGGCAACAAAATCTGATGCGGATCAATTCCTGTCATTACAGTTACTCTTTTCCGCGCTTGCACTATTAGCATGGCTATTGCTTCAATTCTGGACGTTACCGTATGCACATTTTTACACGGTGGAAATATCCATTCCAAACCGACTAGGGGGTCTTTATCCCTTGTATCCCACTGAAATAATAGCGCTTCCAATACTGCATCTAGGCTAAAGACCGCTACCACGAAGGGTAAGTTTTCCCGATATCTCCCGGAATAACCCTCCCCCACCTTCTGTCCTATTCGTTGTAATGCTTGCTTCTGTAGTACCGACAGTTGTCGTTTATCTCCAGGGGCTCTCCCCCCTTCTAATAAAGGAAGAAGAGGAATTATATCCTGATTTGTGATGCCACAAAGGGGGCGAAGCCATTGCAGTTCACCTAGCAGTTTCTGTGCATCATACAGTGTGTGCACATGCGGAGAGATTTTCAACTGCTGGGGGCGTACGGTGCAGTCAGTGATCCGAAGTCCCAAATACAAAAAAGGGGCTTTAGTCTGAACCTTTTCTGGGGCCACAAACAGACCAGCTTCTGCTAACGTGGAGGTGATCTGTGTTATAATCATGGGTTCAAAAGCTACGGGTGCCGCAAATAAAAGATCATCCATGTAATGATATATTTTCCATTGGGGATATTTCACTTAGATTGGGCGTATTGCCCATGCAACGAAGAGCTGGCAGATGGTAGGGGAATTTTTCATTCCTTGGGGCAAAACCTTCCACTGATACCGTACGGAAGGTGCTTCACGATTTACCATCGGAATAGAGAAAGCAAAGCGCTCTCTGTCTCTCGGGTGTAATGGAACAGTAAAATAATCCTTCAGGTCAATGATTAGTAATGGCCACCCCGATGGGAGCATGGATGGGGCAGGTAAACCGGGCTGTAAAGCACCCATGTCGACCATAATAGCATTAATGGCACGCAAATCTTGGAGCAAGCGCTATTTTCCTGATTTCTTTAGGATAGTAAATACAGGTGTATTCCATGGACTAACCGAGGGTTCTAGATGGTCAAGACGTACTTGCTCCTCTACTAGTTCTGTTAATGCGGCAAGTTTTTCTGTTGTCAGCGACCACTGAGCAACCCAAATTGGCTCATCGGATTTCCATTCCAATGCCAGGGTTGGCCGCTCCTCAGTGGCCGCTACTAGAAAGGAGGGGAGCTGATCACTACCCCCCATTGACTCAAGCAATCCCTCCCCAACAGCCAAATAGTTGTATCGACAAGGTAAGGGCGGACTGACCCCCTTAACTTATTATCGATTACATCAGTAATATCAATAAAAAATTCACTCAGCATGGGCTCACGCTGTTCGCCAATGCCCTGAAGAGCTGTGGTTACCGGTCGAAGTGGCCATGTCACCGGCCAACCCTGCAGGGGCAACACTGTCACATCTGCCCCAGTATCGATAAGGACCTGATGCTCGAAAGAATCACCATCTGGGCCCTTAAATTGAACTAATCTAGTGGGACGATCTTGTCCCACTGACAAAACAAATGCCGTTGTTAGTGGTGTGGGGTCTACCTGACTGGACGACCCGAAGCCTCCAGTTCCTCTTATCTGGGGTGACTTCACAGGAACATTCGCACGAAAGGGTATTAATTGTGCAATTTTGGTTCCGGCCATTATTGTAATAGGCGGGCATATAGCTCGTACCATAATCCCAATGTTCCCTCTATAATCAGCATCAATTAGCCCTGGAAGCACAAAAAGCCCCTGTAAGGAGGCGGATGATCTACCTATTAACAATGCGCTTAATCCATGCCCCAACGGTCCAGATGCCACCGATGGAACGAGCGTCACCCTATCATTCTCTAGGGAGACGTCAGCGGCGGTGGCCAAATCAACTCCGGCACTGCCGGAAGTTGCCCCGCGGAGGCTGTCCAAGCAGCCGGCGTATTGTTTGTCCTCACGCCCTGCCGGCTGGCGCTCCGCAAGGCATTTCCCAACCCCGATAAAGGGGTCCCATCTTTTTTAAACCGGGAGTGACACTCAGTAGCTTTATGACCGAATTTTTCACATCGATTACATGTCCCGGGAAATGGGGAGGGAAGTGCATTGTTTTGTGGCTGACCTCTTTTCTTGGGGCAATCCTGTTTTAAATGACCCATCTTTCCACACTGATAACACGCCCCCCCCCCTTTCCTCTACGCCAATTCGACTTGGAGGTATTCAAGGCTACCGCCAAGGCGCGTGCATGAATCTTTGCCTTATCCTCCTCCTCCACCAAAGGAGCACGAGTGCAGGCTTCAATCATGTTGACTACGGAGGCCGATTTTGGTAAAGTCACCAAAATCTTCTTACACGTGGGGTTAGCATTTTGAAGGGCTAAATCTACCCCCAATGCTGATCTGGCGTCTGGTGTTAAATTAGGGGCCCTATCCAATGCCGTCCTTAGGCGGTCCAAAAAGAGGGCAAAAGATTCGCCCACTCCCTGCGTGACTTTTAAATAGGGAGGTGAAGGGGTGCCCAAATCAGGGAGCTCTTTGAATGCCTCCAATGCTAGAAGCTGAGACTGTTGTAATATTTGGGGTACCAATCGCGCCTGTAGCTGAGGCTCTTCAAATCGCCCCTGTCCCAACAACATGTCTATACTTGCTACATGGAGAGGGTCGTCCTGGGGTCTATCTAAATTAAGCACTGCCGCGTGCTCAGCCTTCTTTCTCCATGAATCCTTCCATAATAATCTCTGTGTGGGTGTTAACAACATATCTGCAAATTTCTGGGCGTCAAAGGGACACATCGCTTGCCCCGAGAATATTTGTTCTAATAACGCTTGTACATATGGATTTTTCAAGCCGTACGCCACAATAGCTTTCTGAGCCTCCCTCATCAATTTCCAGTCTAACGGCACCCAAGATTTAACCCCCTCCCTTGATACCAATACCGGGAAAGTAGCCGGCATGGCATCCAAAAATTCCCCTTCAATTATAGCATCCTTTATCAATCCATGCCAGCGCTTAATTGGGTCAGGAGATCCCGCTCCTCCCCCCCCATCCCTCCAAATCACCCCCGTCCCCCGTTCTTCTTGCCCTCGTCCAACTGAAGAACACGTAGGTGGCAGAGGTTTCACTTTTTGTTGAGCCGGTTGCGGAGCGGGGGCATAAATTTTGCGATATTCTTCCTCTGCTGTCGGTCGCAACTCTCCCCCGGGAGTGAGGTGCTCCGTACAATCATAATACCCACACAACCTACAAATATGGGGCAAACGTGAGGGGTCAGGTATGCCGTGCTCTTGAAGCTGTTGTAGCAGATGCGATCGTGACGATCCTTGTGGTCTGTTTTCCTTTATATCCAGCTCATCCATCATCTGTTGAGCTGCAATACCTTCCTTATATAACCACCGAATTATCTGGTCCTGCGTCAAGTTATCAAACTCTCCAGTTTTAGGCAAGTCAGTAATCCGAACTTGTCGGGGAGGGGCTGATGGCACAACCGCGGGCGGCAATCCTGACCCCCCTTGTAATGGGTTCTCTGGATTGCCCGATGACAATTCCCCCGACACAGGCTGATCCACGGCCATCGGTTCGCCCCGATCTGAGTCGTCATCTTTCAAGGGCAACGGTACCTCACTGGGGTCCAACGGCGCCAAAGGAATCATAGGCGTTGTTTTACCAAAAAAATCTTTCGCTCCTACCGTGAAGGCCCCTTTCGCTGATGATTCTAATGCCTCGCGTAAGGCAATACGCGCCCCTGCCTGAGCCGCTGCGGTGGTAACGGCTCGATGAACAGTCCGCCAGATAGGGCTCAAGGCAGCAGCTTCTTTATTTCCGACCCCCACAAAGTCCCACAGGTCTTCCCCCACTGTTTTCCACACCGAGGAGTCAAACACACTCTTTGCATTAACCAGGAAACCCCGTCGCTTTCCCCACCAAAGCAATTTTTGCAGAGCTTCTGGGGAAAATTTTTCTCCCTGGTTATTAAGCAGATTGCTTAAGACCTTAAACACGGCCTGCTCATCTGCTGATGCTGCCGCTCCCATTATGAGAGATATTCCCCGCCGCTCACCTTTCAGTGGGAGCTCCCCCAGCCTCAGTTGGGCGTCCCGGTTCCTCACCCGAACGGAGGACACCGGCAGCGGCGGTCCCGGCTATTTCTTCCTCTGTCCGTGGTATCAAATTCACAGAATTCTATCACGTCGGGGTCACCATTTGTTGCTGCTAGCAGGCTGGCTTACAGGACAACTGACACAGTTGCTGGTAAAAAGCACTTTATTTCCCTTCCCACAGCCATATATATACAGCACTTGTTTATTCCTTTTCTGTTGTTTATCACCCAATGTTCTCATCATTCTTATCTTTGGGTTCCATTATCTTGTGGTGGTAAAGACTCTCAGGTGCTGCTTATCTCATTAGTCCTTAGTTCAGCCAAAATTTAGTCCTCAGTCCAGCCAAAATCTTCTGGCCTTGTCCTTCAACTTGCCACCCGCAGCCCCGCCTCTTGTACTGTTATTTTCCATTACTTGGCACACATTTCTAAAACATCTGATACTCAGCATTTCCCACACCACCCACCAAGCAATCCATAGAAAGGTAACAAGACAGCCTTGGCAGAGTTAAGGTGTAACGATGCTGGTTCTGGTGGGACCCAACTGAGTGCACCAATTCAGGATAAACTGCTTAAAGCAGGGCAGTTACAGCCCAAGGCTAGGGTTTCTGTGCACACCAAGGCAAACCAAACCAGCCAGACAGAGAGGACGTTGGTCTCACCCCACCAGCTAACCATAAGTCACACAAGCAATTCCCTTAGGCACTCCAGTTTCCCAGTATCACCATCAGTGCCACTAGTTATGGGGACAAATGGTTATGAAAACCAATATCTCACTAAAAGAAAAGAGCTTCTCTCGATCCCAAATGACCAAGCCTCAGACCCAGGTCAATAATATACAAATCAGATCTTACCCATAAATCACACTGTTGCCAGTCCTTTAGAATCTAAAATCTAAAGGTTTATTCATAAAAGGAAAAAGATATAGATGAGAGATGGAATCAATTACATACAGTAATGGCAGAGTTCTTGGTTCAGGATAGCAGCAGTGAGAATAAACTGCAGGTTCAAATCAAGTCTCTGGAAGACATGCACAGCTGGGATGGGTATTTCGGTCCTTGGTTCAAAGCTTCAGTGTAGCAAAATTCCTCCAGAGGTATGAAGCAGGATTGAAGACCAGATGGAGGAGCTGCAGCAACTTTTTATATTCTCTTGCCATGTGGTCTTTCTTTCTTTGTTCCAAAGACAAGCTGTCCATCACATGGCATGGAAAAACCTCAGAGTTCTGTCCATAGGCATGTCCCTGCATACTTTGCTGAGTCGCAAGGCGTGTCTGCCTTCTCTCAATAGGTCAATTGTATAGCTGATGGTCCTTAATGGGCCGTCAAGCAGGCTAGGCAGAGCTGACACCAATTTGTCTGGAGTGTTCCCTAGAGGCATAGCACAAGTTTGAAATACACACAGTATAGAACCAATATTCATAACTTTAACTACAAAAATGACACGCATATAGACAGTATAATCATAACCAGCAAACCATAACCTTGTCTTAGACACCTCATTTGACCCACTTTATACAAGATTTGGTGCCACTACAGGACCTTGGTTGCAACAATGTTCTATATGGTCCCAGTTCAAGTCAATAACGTCACATAAGGTGACAGCCATTATTTGCAGAGAGAGTACACAAGTCGGGAAAAACACATGAAGGTAAAACGGCAGAAACTGGCAGTGAGAAAAGTTAAGCTACACACCCGTTACATTTGGCAACCAGATTTTTTTGGTGCCAACCAATTCCTAATTATGTGATTTTGGGTTTTTTGGGGTTGTTTTTCAGTCTCACAACTAAATCCATCGCAGTTTTAGAGTTCTGCACTTCAATGGCAAGTATATATCAAACAGAGTACCTCCAGGACTGACCATGAATAGACTACAATGCCAACTCAATGATCAGGATTCCTATTGCAACTGAGCCATGTTCAGTGGAAGGATTCCACTCAGTATGTGCTGGGCTCATGGTGTGACAGTCCACAGCCATCAGCATCTCAGAGAGAACAGGATTCCTCAAGGCCTCTCAGCATTAAGAAAGAGGGGGAGACACCTATCTGACAAAGTTTCCCAAGGAATAGTCAAAAAGCCAGCACAAAAAAGAACCACTAGAAGCAGAGTGTTCTACTTTGGATTGCACAGTTCACCAGAAGCATTATCATCAGCATCATTAATACTGTAATGAGCAATGACTATCACAGAATGGAAACATACATTCCCACAGGGTACATCCACATTGCACCTGGGAGCATACTTCCCAGCTGAGGCAGACAGACAGACAAATGCTAGTTCTACTTGAGTAGTGTCACTGGGGGTAGCACAGGCAGCAGCTTGGGCTAGTCCAGGGGTTCCAGGCAGGTTTGTACTCAGGCAGCCAGCCCAAGCTGCTGCCTTACTGCCATTTTAGCCATAGGTACATTTTGCACAGATATTTACTTTTGACTATTTGTTCCTCTAATAGTCTTAAAGGTTATCTGTAGAACAGGATATAATTGGGAACGTCACAATTGCATTTAGGGTGACCAGATGTCCCGATAAAATTGGGACTGTCCCGACTTTTAGGTCTTTGTCCTGCATCACAATGCCATTTGTCCCGATATTGCGGCTTTGGCCGCTCCGGCCTTTTTTTTTTTTGCTTCCCCCGTGTGTCGTGATATTTTCCCCGTTAAATCTGGTCACCCTAATTGCATTTGAGTTCTCAAGTACGTAGGTTGTCGTATTTACAAACAAGCCTGAGTTTTTGTTCTTCCTATGTGCTTATTCACTTTGATGTTATTGATCAAACACTCTTTCCCACCACCACCCTGCAAGATGTTTACCATTCAGAAAATAAGTGGGCCTGTTCTGCTCTTCACAGTCTAGACAGTGAGGAGCAGCAGCAGATTTGCCATGGTAGTGACACACAGGTGAACATAGCAACAGTAAGGACACAGTGACATGGAAGGGCTTTGCAGAGTGGCTGCTCACACCCAGTCTAGGTGCTCAGACATGGAAGCTGATCATACAAGTTAACTAAGCAGTGAAGACATATCCTAATGGATCACACCATTAGAAAAATCTCCCCCACAATATTCAGTCTAACCGTATGAAGGCTTTTGACCTGGTCAGCAGAAAAAGTCTTTTCCAACTGCTAGAGAGATGTGGTTGCACCGCATTCTCCTCAGTGTGATTCAATCCTTCCCCAGTGGCATGATGTCTACAGTTCAGTATTATGGTGACCAACCTGACAGCTTTGAAATCTGCAGTGGTGTCAAACAGTAATTTGTTTTGGCACCAACACTCTTCAGTACATTCTTCTCTCTGCTTCATCATGCTTTCTAACCTAGCACCAGGGATACATCACCATACCAGATCAGATGGAAACCTCTTCAACTTTAGGTTTCAGAGTAGCAGCCGTGTTAGTCTGTATTCGCAAAAAGAAAAGGAGTACTTGTGGCACCTTAGAGACTAATAAATTTGTTAGTCTCTAAGGTGCCACAAGTACTCCTTTTCTCTTTCTTCAACTTTACAACACTTAAGAGCAAAAAACAAAGTCAAAGTCCTGCTGATAGAACTTTTTTTCCACCAGTGACTCAGTGCTCATCACATACGCAGGAGTTCCAGCACCTTGGCAATAGCTTTGCTCTAGCTTGTGATGAATTTTGACTAACCATCACTCTAAAGACAGGTTTTCAGAGTAGCAGCCATGTTAGTCTGTATCCACAAAAAGAAAAGGAGTACTTGTGGCACCTTAAAGGCTAACAAATCACTCTAAAGAAGACAATGATTATGGCACAAGGTGTGTCAAATGCATCAGATGTTTTAATAGCTAGCTCCACACTAAAAGTTGTGCATAGGTTCTGCTATCCAGGATCAACTTTGGATAACTTATCTTTAGGTGACAAGCTTAATTCTTGCACTAGAAAGGCAGCTATCCCTTTTGGCCCACTGACCAAGTGCATGTGGGAAAACAGGAAACTAACATTGAACACCAAGATATGGGTCTATCAGACATGCACTCTGAGAATGCTGCTGCATGGTAGCGAGACCTAGACCTAGACCACTTACTTACAGGCACGAGAGAAGATTAATCACTTTCCACACTTGCTGTCTTTCTTGTATTCTAAATACCAAGTGCGAAGCCAGAGTTCCTGACACCAAAGTACTTGAGAAAGCAAAATTGCCAACTCTAATGTTTTCTCCAACTCAGACGTTTCTGTTGGCTTGATCATTCTGTTGGCTTGTACTGGATGGACACTGGATGCATTCCAAAGGATCTCTTTTATGGAGAACTTGCAGAAGATCCAAGGCCACTAGACCAAACTAGGCTTAGGTTCAAGGACGTTTGCAAGCAGGACTTGAAAAGTTTGAACATCAACACTGCAAGCTGGGAAGATGCAGTTAGCAACAGGCCACAATAGAAGGTTGTGCTGCACCAGGGAGTCAAAGAGGCTGAAGAGCGGTGTTTAAGAGAGAGGAAAACGAAGAAGGTATCAAGGGCTAGTAGCACACCAGTTTCATCCTCTGGTCCTGCAGTTTTTGCCTGCATTATTTATGGCAAGGACTGTTGCTTGAGAATTGGACTTTTTAGCCATTTGTGATGCTGCAGCATGACATGCAGTAACTGAACTGCTTTGGTGCTTACACCATCGTTTTTCGAGACGGACGGCCGCCATATAACCCATTGTATCACCCTGAACTATGCCTGGCTTTTGTTGGTGCTTATATTCTTCAAATACTTGGCAATAATTATGTCTCCACCATGCTTCTTATCTATTTAACCAGAATATTGTAGTAAAAATAGTAAAGATATGAAACTTCATTGAAATAAAATATGTGAGATGGGATTCCCAACAGAACAGTAAAACCAGTCACAAAATATCCTAAATATTCTAACCCACTGAGCTAATGAACTACTGCTTAAAGGAATGTTAGTGTGGAAATTTATACCATCTTTATGTCAACTAATGCCTCACTTATGGGGAGTGTCTTTTCAAACATACTAAGCAGAAAAGAAGGTAGCTATGCCATTGAAATCAATGAGGCAAGGCCTCCACTCTAAGGGCATGGCTACACTGGAAACTTCAAAGCGGTGTTGCGGGAGCGCTCCCATGGCAGCACTTTGAAGTGTGAGCATGGTCGCACGCAAGCACTGGGAGAGAGCTCTCCCAGCAATCCACCTCCACAAGGGGATTAGCTCAGAGCGCAGGGCTCCCAGCGCTCAGAGCCTGTCCACACTAGCGCTTTAAAGCACTCAGACTTGCTGTGCTCGGGGATGATTTTTCACACCCCTGAGCCAGCAAGTTAGAGCGCTATAAAATGTAAGTGTAGCCAAGCCCTAAGGCTTTGTGTAGACTAGGATTTAAAGGTGTGCTGTTTGACTGGTTTAAGTATCACAATCTAACACTTTAAGACTCATCCAGACAAGACAAGTTATACTTTAGCATATGTTTAGACAGCAAACCATCCACAATGGGGACCATCTTTTTGTTAAATGTTTATATAGCACAAGCATGCCTTAAGGCCTGCTGCAGTACAAATACCAAACAACAACAAGCCACCTAGTCAAGTTAAGGTCTAGTCTACATTCTAGGTTTCAACTTGGTCAGTTTAGCAAGTACAATTTACTTATCTTTAGAAGGTGCTCGATAGATTGAGCTAGTTAATATGATCTAACATCACATCTTTAATCCAAGTCTACATAAAGCCCAAGGGAGGGAAAAAGCCTGAAGCCTAAATTCAGACGTATTAACTTGAAGCCCTGAGTTATTCTGAGTGATAACACTTTGTGGGAGAGGCGAGGTGTAGTAACAGCTTTATCACAACGAATAAACAGAATGAACTGGAAAGAGGTAAATGCAGAAATACTGCAGAAGTGGAAGTAGTGTATTGGCTGTAGCATTAATCAAAAGAACACAGTCTGACTGGGTACCTGATCGGAACAGTTTGCTGGAATTATAAGAGCCTTGTGCAATATGGAAATTATAAACCAGGTTTTCATTTCATCATCTGATACCCCTTATCAACAATACACATACTTCTTTGATTATATTAGACTGAGAGTAAAGTATCCTGTGTCTGGATCAAATCATGTCTACTGGAACAAAGAAAATAGCCCAATTGAATACTAGTATTCAATTTTTCCTAACTGCTCAGAAGCCACTCAATAGAAGTTAGTGGTGCCTGGACTTTTGCTGGGAGTTTTAGTGAACCAGGTGTGTGTGCTGTGCAGAATCTGTATTTATGTGGGGGAAGAAAGGACCAAGAAACATCAAGGACTTGGGGGCAAGATGGAAATAGGGATGGTTAGGATGCAGGCTGGAGACCCAGAGACTGAGGGTCTAGAAGGAAGAAGTTGGTAGAGAGAGGACGTAGGCTTCATATAGTGTGTGTCAGCACAAGAATGCAGACTTAGCACTAATAATCCACTAAAGTAGTATACATAATGGAAATAAATAAGGGGCTGGAGGAATTGGCTGATGCGATTACAGAGCCATTGGCCATTATCTTTGAAAACTTGTGGCGATCCAGGGAGGTCCCGGATGATTCGAAAAAGGCAAATATAGTCCCCATCTTTAAAAAAGGGAAGGAGAACCCAGGGAACTACAGATTGATCAGTCTCACCTCAGTCCCTGGAAAAATCAGGGAGCAGATCCTCAAGGAAACCATTTTGAAGCACTTGGAGGAGAGGAAGGTGATCAGGAACAGTCAACATGGATTCACCAAGGGCTAGCCATGCCTGACCAACCTGATTGCCTTCTATGATGAGATAACTGGCTCTGTGGATATGGGGAAAGCAGTGGATGTGATCTCTTGACTTTAGCAAAGCTTTTAATACAGTCTCCCATAGTATTCTTGCCAGCAAGTTAAAAAAGTATGGATTGGATGGACTATAAGGTGGATAGAAAGCTGGCTAGATTGTCGGGCTCTAGGGGGAGTGATCAATGGCTCGATGTCTAGTTAGTAGCCGGTATCAAACGGAGTGCCCCATGGGTCTGTCCGGGGGCCAGTTTTGTTCAACATCTTTATTAACAAACTGGATGACAGGATAAGTTGCACCCCCAGCAAGTTCACAGATGACACTAAGATGGGGGGAGAAGTAGATACCCTGGAGGCTAAGGATAGGGTCCAGAGTGACCTAGACAAATTGGAGGATTGGGGCAAAAGAAATATGATGAGGTTCAACAAGGACAAGTGCAGAGTCCTGCACTTAGGACGGAAGAATCCCATGCACTGCTACAGGCTGGGGACGACTGGATAAGCAGCAGTTCTCTAGAAAAGGACCTGGGGATTACAGCGGACGAGAAGCTGGATACGAGTCAATGTGCCCTTATTGCCAAGAAAGCTAATGACATATTGGGTTGCATTAGCAGGAGCATTGCCAGCAGATCGAGGGAAGTGATTATTCCCCTCTATTTGGCACTGGCGAGCCCACATCTGGAGTACTGCATCCAGTTTTGGGTCCCCCACTACAGAAGGGTTGTGGACAAATTGGAGAGAGTCCAGTGGAGGGCAAGAAAATGATCAAGGTGCTGGGGGACACATAACTTATGAGGAGAGACTAGGGAACTGGGCTTGTTTAGTCTGCAGAAGAGAAGAGTGAGGGGGATTTAACAGCAGCCTTCAACTACGTGAAGGGGAGTTCCAAAGAGGATGAAGCTAGGCTGTTCTCAGTGGTGGCAGATGACAGAACAAGGAGCAAAGGTCTCAAATTGCAGTGGGGGAGGTCTAGGTTGGATATTAGGAAACACTATTACAATAGGAGGGTGGTGAAGCACTAGAATGGGTTACCTAAGGAGGTGGTGGAATCTCCATCCTTAGAGGTTTTTAAGGCCCAGCTTGACAAAGCCCTAGCTGGGATTATTTAGTTGGTGTTCGTCATGCTTTGAGCAGGGGGTTGGGACTAGATGACCTCCTGAGGTCTCTTCCTAATCTTCTATGGTTTCAGAGTAGCAGCCGTGTTAGTCTGTATTCGCAAAAAGAAAAGAAGTACTTGTGGCACCTTAGAGACTAACAAATTTATTAGAGCATAAGCTTTCGTGAGCTACAGCTCACTTCATCGGATGCATTTGGTGGAAAAAACAGAGGAGAGATTTATATACACACACACACACAGAGAACATGAAACAATGGGTTTATCATACACACTGTAAGGAGAGTGATCACTTAAGATAAGCCATCACCAACAGCAGGGGGGGGAAGGAAGGAAAAAGGACACTAAGCTATCTAAACTACTATATGCCACAAGGGGCCACAACAATGGTTCCCGTAACCCACCCAGCAATATTGTTAATCTATCCAACTATACTCTTAACCCAGCGGAAGAATCTGTCCTATCTCGGGGCCTCTCCTTTTGCCCCTCCACCCCCACGAACATGATACAGTTCTGTGGTGACCTAGAATCCTATTTTCGACGTCTCAGACTCAAGGAATATTTCCAACACACCTCTGACCAACATATTAACCCACAGAGACCTTCCTGCCAACACTACAAAAAGAAGGATTCTGGGTGGACTCCTCCTGAAGGTCGAAACAGCAGCCTGGATTTCTACATAGACTGCTTCCGCCGACGTGCACGAGCTGAAATTGTGGAAAAGCAGCATCGCTTACCCCATAACCTCAGCCATGCAGAACACAGTGCCATCCACAGCCTCAGAAACAACTCTGACATCATAATCAGAAAGGCTGACAAAGGAGGTGCTGTCGTCATCATGAATAGGTCAGAGTATGAACAAGAGGCTACTAGGCAGCTCTCCAACACCACTTTCTACAAGCCATTACCCTCTGATCCCACTGAGAGTTACCAAAAGAAACTACAGCATTTGCTCAAGAAACTCCCTGAAAAAGCACAAGAACAAATCCGCACAGACACACCCCTGGAGCCAGGACCTGGGGTATTCTATCTGCTACCCAAGATCCATAAACCTGGAAATCCTGGACACCCCATCATCTCAGGCATTGGCACCCTGACAGCAGGATTGTCTGGCTATGTAGACTCCCTCCTCAGGCCCTTCGTTACCAGCACTCCCAGCTATCTTCGAGACACCACCGATTTCCTGAGGAAACTACAGTCCATTGGTTATCTTCCTAAAAACACCATCCTAGCCACTATGGATGTAGAAGCCCTCTACACCAACATTCCACACAAAGATGGACTACAAGCCGTCAGGAACAGTATCCCCGATACTGTCACGGCTAACCTGGTGGCAGAACTTTGTGACTTTGTCCTGACCCATAACTATTTCACATTTGGTGACAATGTATACCTTCAAATCAGCGGCACTGCGATGGGTACCCGCATGGCCCCACAGTATGCCAACATTTTTATGGCTGACTTAGAACAACGCTTCCTCAGCTCTCGTTCCCTAATGCCCCTACTCTACTTGCGCTACATTGATGACATCTTCATCATATGGACCCATGGAAAAGAAGCTCTTGAGGAATTCCACCATGATTTCAACAATTTCCATCCCACCATCAACCTCAGCCTGGACCAGTCCACACAAGAGATCCACTTCCTGGACACTACGGTGCTAATAAGCGATGGTCACATAAACACCACCCTATATCGGAAACCTACTGACCGCTATTCCTACCTACATGCCTCTAGCTTTCATCCAGATCATACCACTCGATCCATTGTCTACAGCCAAGCGCTACGATATAACCGCATTTGCTCCAACCCCTCAGACAGAGACAAACACCTACAAGATCTCTATCATGCATTCCTACAACTACAGTACCCACCTGCTGAAGTGAAGGAACAGATTGACAGAGCCAGAAGAGTACCCAGAAGTCACCTACTACAGGACAGGCCCAACAAAGAAAACAACAGAACGCCACTAGCCATCATCTTCAGCCCCCAACTAAAACATCTCCAACGCATCATCAAGGATCTACAACCTATCCTGAAGGACGAGCCATCGCTCTCTCAGATCTTGGGAGACAGACCAGTCCTTGCTTACAGACAGCCCCCCAATCTGAAGCAAATACTCACCAGCAACCACACACCACACAACAGAACCACTAACCCAGGAACCTATCCTTGCAACAAAGCCCGTTGCCAACTCTGTCCACATATCTATTCAGGGGATACCATCATAGGGCCTAATCACAGCAGCCACACTATCAGAGGCTCGTTCACCTGCGCATCTACCAATGTGATATATGCCATTATGTGCCAGCAATGCCCCTCTGCCATGTACATTGGCCAAACTGGACAGTCTCTACGTAAAAGAATGAATGGACACAAATCAGACGTCAAGAATTATAACATTCAAAAACCAGTTGGAGAACACTTCAATCTCTCTGGTCACTCGATCACAGACCTAAGAGTGGCTATACTTCAACAAAAAAGCTTCAAAAACAGACTCCAACGAGAGACTGCTGAATTGGAATTAATTTGCAAACTGGATACAATTAACTTAGGCTTGAATAGAGACTGGGAATGGATGAGTCATTACACAAAGTAAAACTATTTCCCCATGGTATTTCTCCCTCCCACCCCACCCCCACTGTTCCTCTGATATTCTTGTTAACTGCTGGAATTAGCCTACCTGCTTGTCACCATGAAAGGTTTTCCTCCTTCCCCCCCCTGCTGTTGGTGATGGCTTATCTTAAGTGATCACTCTCCTTACAGTGTGTATGATAAACCCATTGTTTCATGTTCTCTGTGTGTGTGTATATATAAATCTCTCCTCTGTTTTTTCCACCAAATGCATCTGATGAAGTGAGCTGTAGCTCACGAAAGCTTATGCTCTAATAAATTTGTTAGTCTCTAAGGTGCCACAAGTACTTCTTTTCTTTTTAATCTTCTATGATTATCTAAATACATACATACGCACACACCTTCCAGCAACAAATTTGCTTCTTAGTAATTAAACCCTTCAATTTGTCATTTTGTAAAAAGCATTCAAAGTAAATTCTTAAAATCTTAACAAAATAGATATTGTAATCCCTCCAATATATACACACAAAAAGTTCATGACACTTACATTGCTTGGATGAAAATATGTAAGTTTAAATTGTACTTCCCTTTTATTCCCTTTAAAGCAAGCTACTGTTAACTACATTGTTGAGAAATAACATTGATGTCAGCTCCCTTCAGTAACTGCCAAAAGACCAAAGATCAATCAGAGAAAAAAATCTAGCAGCAACTCTGCAGTTCAACTGAGGAGAAAAAACAGCCATCTATTTGAAATATATCTAGCTCTTACAAATTGCCCGTGCTCAATCTAAACCCAGGGTGAGGTTGGGGAGAAAGATGGCCAATTCAGTTCAAAACAAAGCCACATGACTGCATAGACTGGTACCTGCTCTGTCACTTAACACATAGGTGTAGCATTTTAACTCACAACTGTATAAGCTCCAAAATTAACTCAATGAATGTTCTTGTCCAGAAATACAGTACTGATGGATCTAGAACTGGAATGTACTCATTTCAAATGAGCTGCTATCTTCCAAATACTGTATCTTCCTTATAACTGTGGGATTAAAAAATAGCATGCGTCTCTAAAGATTAGCTCTGTAACGCATCATTTGTGCTCTGTCTTATAATGCCACAGCTGTAATATCAGGGAACACAATTCCTACAAAATATCTAGTCTTATATTTGTTTCCTTGATATCCTGCACAGTGAGCATGCATGCATGAATGCATGTATGTGTATATAATTAGCAATCATAATGCACTGTAGTATCAGCTCCCGATGGTGCATTCATTCTCTGAACTGTGGAGTTAAAGAGAAATACATATGCGCACACAATAAAAGCAGTGACTATGTAGTAACAGTAACAAAAACCAAGAGCTGGCTGTCTTGCTAGATGCACTGAGAAACACAGCAGACTTGAATGCCACTGATGGGTTGCCATGGCAACAAGGGGGCAGGGGTAGAAACAAGAGGAAAGATGAACCAGTGTGCAGTAAAAGGCTGAGCTATTTCAGTTTTAAATCACTGTGACAGCACTTCAGCAGAGCTACTACATGGTTGCTGTGGTAACAAATAGGAGAAAAATCACAAAGGAAATCTGTAATTATTACAAGGGAGATAGTGACTTACCCAGTTCAGTAATCAGCACATTACAGTGATTCAAGCTGCCATGAACTCCTAACCACTATGGAATAATGCAGGATCATCAAGCCATACCTGCTGCAGTGCCACACCAGAATAAAATGCAAGCAAGGTCCAGTCTTGGTTGCTTCACACTATGTCTCAGCAAGAGAGTTTTCTAACAGCTCTAGGTAGCCAAGTCCAGCTGCTTTGCATTAATGAGCTTAGACACATGCAATGTTAGAAGGGAAGAAAACCATGGACCTGGATTCAAGAAGGAAGAGGAATTAAACTGTATACCATGCATGATTTAAACATCACTACACTGTTTTTTAATTCCCTCCTCAAGACCTCCTGTGATAAATGGCCAACTGATAACATCCAGACTTACTGCCAGTAGGAATACTGATACCTATAAGGAAGGGAACCCCCTTCTGCACAGAGCCAAAGGAGGTTGTTTCTCCCCTCTGCTTGGCCATGCAACCATTGCTTGGGACCTCAATTGCTCCTTGGTAGCAGCCAGGGAGGAAACACAGAGGGAGGCAGTATAGATCCCTGCTATGTTGTCTATGCCATGTGGAAGTCCAAATAATGAGCAAGACATGGTGACTTAGAAAAAGAATCAGCCTGTGCTCCACTCTAGGAACTCTGTGAAGGAGTATAGAAAAAGAAAAAGAAAAAGAAAAAGCAAGAAAAAGCAAAGAGTGGTGATATTACATCACAGGAGTAGCACGCCACTCTATCCCTCCACGGAAATCATTGGAAATTGATCAACCTTTTGTGCATACATGTATGTGTGCACTGTACATATGGATTTTCTTTAACATCACAAAATATTTAAGTGCACCACATCTAGTAACCCTTGACTACTTACTATGCAGTTGTCTTTGGCAATAATCTCTGTACTTTAAATACAAATCTTTATTTCACATATCCAGCAAGGCTTTTTTTTTTAAAAAAAAAAAAATCAAAAACAAATGTGTTAAAAAGAAAAAAAAGTGTCACAATGCATCCGATGAAGTGAGCTGTAGCTCACGAAAGCTTATGCTCTAATAAATTTGTTAGTCTCTAAGGTGCCACAAGTACTCCTTTTCTTTTTGCAAAATTTTATTATAAGCTAAATTGTTCACTGATGGATAATCCTAGTGATTATGCACATTTTGGTTCAGTATGTCTTATTTGTTCAACATGTATGGAATTATGAAGTCTAAACTGGTTGCAGGTCTGATGTGTTCTTCTGACCTTTGGACAGAGCCAAGGAAACGCCAAAAACCCTTGGGCTGAAGCTCTAGTGATAGTAGGCTTTCAGTAGATAGTAGAAGATCTTTGGGGTTCTTATCACCTTCCATGTGAACTACAGGCCACACGGCCAAATAGTAGACACATTCCACATGAAGACTATTAATCAGAACAATAAGTCTTGGAATACAAGGGAAGTTCCAGATAACTGGAGGAAAGCCAACACTGTGCCAATTTGTAAAAAGGTTAAACAGGATGTAAGCAGAGTTTGAATGAGCTCTCTCATGACATCTTGTTATGAGCAGGAGGAAGAGGCTTCAGGAGCAGATCGTATTTGCATAGACATGCTCAGTCACACTGCAGATGGAGTTGCTTTGCTGAAATGATCCATTGTGACTGGTTTTGTGTTATAACTCACTCTAATTGCAGGGGCAATTAAATGTTATCCTTACCGTACGAGTAAATGGCAGCAAAACTGTGTTTAGAATGCCCTGATTGAAGGGGTTACTAACCTAAACTGAACCTCAGTTGCTATGCAGGAGAAAGGGATGCCAAATCCCAGTGAAGATGAGAGTGAGTGGGGACAGATGTTCTACCTGGTGATGTGGGCTCTGCCTCAAGAATCCTAGGTGCCTTTTGACCTGCTCCTCCCTAGTATTTAATGACAGAGCTGATGAGACTCAATTGAGAGTCCTTGTTTCCAGTGGTGATTTCTAGAATTGACATCACTGCAGAGCAGGTCTAGGAGCTAAGCCTTAGACCAGAGGCGGGCAAACTTTTTGGCCGAGGGCCACATCGGGTTTCCAAAATTGTATGGAGAGCTGGTTAGGGGAGGCTGTGCCTCCCCAAACAGCCAGGCATGGCCTGGCCCCTGACTCCTATCCGACCCTGCCCCTGCTTCTCGCTCCCTGACGGCCCCCTTGGGACTCCTGCCCCATCCAAACCTCCCTTTTCCCTGTCCTGTGACGGCTCCCCCGGGACTCCTGCCCCATCCACCACCCCCTGCTCGCCCCCAGAGCCCCCCACCCCTGACTGCCTCTTACCGCCCATCCAACCCTGCCTCTCCTTCCTGACTCCCCCCCACCCCCCAAGACCCCTGCCCCATCCAACCCCCGTTCCTTGCCCTCTGACCGCCTCGACCCCTATCCACACCCCCGGCCCCTGATCACCCCATCAAACTCCCCTGCCCTCTATCCAACCCCCCACCCCCACTCACTGCCCCCTTACCACGCTGCCTGGAGCACTGTGCAGCACAGAGCATCGGGTCAGTCCAAGCTCTGCAGCTATGCTGCCTCAGGAGCTCGCAGCCCCCCTGCCCAGAGCATTGCGCTGGCAGCGCAATGAGCTGAGGCTGTGCGGGAGGGGGAACAGCAGGGGAAAGGCCAGGGGCTAGCCTCCCGGGCCAGGAGCTCAGGGGCCAGACAGAAGGGTCCCGCAGGCCGGATGTGGCCGGTAGTTTGCCCATCTCTGCCTTAGACCATAGGTGGGGCACAGTGAAAGACAACACAGAGACTGAACTGACTGTGAGGTTCCCCACTACCTGCTGAAATCACTAAAAACTGGATTAAATGGTGGAACCTCATTGGTGATGTTGTGGGAGCAGCAAGTGGCAACAGAGAAACAATAGAAGCAGAAGGAGCAGCAGAGGCTTTGCTCAGTGCCTCCCCCCACCTCGCACACCCCAAGGGTGGGAGGTACACTCTTAACACACCTCAGAGTCTTTTGCTAATCAAGGACAGCCATCTGAGAGTGAGATACAGCAGAAAGATAGGAGAGTAATGTGGTAAAAGGACATTTGTTCATCAGACTTTTTCTCAACAAGGTGGGAAACTGAGACAAAGGACCCCGCGTGCTTATGTTTGCATGCTTTTGAATGTGGTTGTGCTGTTTTCCCAAATTAATGCTTGGCTCCCTTTCTCTTTTAATAAAAAGTTTTCTTTTGTTACACAGAGTGTCAGTGCATGCGAGTGGGGAAGTATTGCCTCTTAGAGGTTCCCAAGAGTGGCATTCAATTTTCCCAGATTACCGGGTGGGGGCTTAAACAGGTTCTGTTTTGTTTTGTTAAGAGGAATCCCTACATATTGAACCCAGCCCTGGCTGCTGCCGACTTCACCTGGCAGAAGGGTTACAGGGATGATCCAGGTAATTATAGGCCTATCCGTGTGACATCATTCCAGGCAAGATAATGGAGCGGCTCATATGGCACTCAATTAAGAATTAAAGGAGGGTAATATAATTAATGCAAATCAACATGGGTTTATGGAAAATAGATCCTGTCAAACTAACTTGATTTATTTTTATGCTATAATAAGTCAGGTTGATAAAGGTAATAGTGTTGATGTAATATACTTAGACTTCTGGAAGGTGTTTAGCTTGCTACCGTATAACATTTTGATTAAAAACTAGAGTGATATAAAATTAACATGGCACATAATAAAAGGATTAAAAACTGGCTAACAGGTCTCATAATATCATTGTAAATGGTGAATCATCATCAAGTGGGTGTGTTTCCAATGGAATTCCAGAGAGATGAATTCTTGGCATTACACTATTTAATATTTTTATCAATGACCTGAAAGAAAACAAACTAATCACTGATAAAGTATGCAAGTAACACAAAAATTGCACGAGTGGTAAATAATGAAGACACAGGTCTCTGATACAGAGTGGATTGGATTACTTGGTAAACTGGGTGCAAGCAAAAAATGTGTGTTTTAACACTGTAAACGTAAACATATATATCTAGGAACAAAGAATATACTAACAAGATGGAGGAGATTACCCTCAGAAGCAGTGAATCTGAAAACGATTTTGGGGTTGTGATGGATAGTCAGCTGAACACGAGTTCCCAGTGCGACACTGGTCAAAAGGATGCATAACCACGGGAATCTCAAGCAGGTGTAGAGAGGCTATGTTACCTCTGTATTTGGCAGTGGTGCAACTGCTGCTGGAATACTGTGTCCAGTTCTGTTGCCCACAATTCAAGAAGGATGCTGATAAATTGGAAAGGGTTCAGAGAAGAAGCCACAAGAATGATTAAAGGATTAGAAAAGATGCCTTATAATGGTAGACTCAGGGGCTCAATCTATTTATCTTAAAGGGAAGGTTAATGCAGGACTTGATTACAGTCTACAACTAACTGCGTGGGGAACAAATATTTGATAACAGGCTTCTCAATCTAGCAGAGAAAGGTAAGACATGATCCAATCACTGGAAGTTCAAGCTAGACAAATTCAGACCGGTAATAACATCTAAATTTTTAACAGTGAGGGTAATTAACTATTGGAACAACTTACCAAGGGTCATGGCAGCTTCTCCATCACTGGCAATTTTAAAATCAAGATTGGATATTTTTCTAAAAGATCTACTCTAGGAATTATTTTGAGGATGTTCTCTAGCCTGTGTTATACAGGTGAGTCAGATGACATGATCACAATGCTTCTTTCAGGCCTTGGAATCTATCAATGGTATCACAAATGTCAGTCATTTGCCAGAACTATACCAAGCAATCCACAGATCACAGGTTTCAGAGTAGCAGCCGCATTAGTCTGTATTCACAAAAAGAAAAGGAGTACTTGTGGCCCGTTGCCAACTCTGTCCACATATCTATTCAGGGGACACCGTCATAGGGCCTAAATCACATCAGCCACACTATCAGAGGTTCGTTCACCTGCGCATCTACCAATGTGATATATGCCATCATGTGCCAGCAATGCCCCTCTGCCATGTACATTGGCCAAACTGGACAGTCTCTATGTAAAAGAATAAATGGACACAAATCAGACGTCAAGAATTAGAACATTCAAAAACTAGTAGGAGAACACTTCAATCTCTCCGGTCACTCGATTACAGACCTGAGAGTGGCTATCCTTCAACAAAATCTTCAAAACCAGACTCCAGCGAGAGACTGCTGAATTGGACTTAATTTGCAAACTGGATACAATTAACTTCGGCTTGAATAAAGACTGGGAGTGGATGGGTCATTGCACAAAGTAAAACTAGTTCCCCATGTTATTTCTCCCCCCCCCCCCACCACCACTGTTCCCCATGTTATTTCTCCCCACACTGTTCCTCAGACGTTCTTGTTAACTGCTGGAAATGGTCCACCTTGATTATCACCATAAAAGGTTTTCCTCCCGGTCCCCCCCCCATTCCTGCTGGTAATAGCTCATCTTAAGTGATCACTCTCCTTACAGTGTGTATGATAAAACCCATTGTTTCATGTTCTCTGTGTGTGTATATAAATCTCCCCACCATATTTTCCACCGAATGCATCCGATGAAGTGAGCTGTAGCTCATGAAAGCTTATGCTCAAATAAATTTGTTAGTCTCTAAGGTGCTGCAAGTACTCCTTTTCTTTTCACAGATCACAGGCATTCAAGATGATTTGGATCAAATACTGATGTTAATCCCTTACCCCTTTTATTCTAGTGCTGAATGCTGATTACTTAGTTGAATATCTATTTAATCATATTAGTTATTCCATTCATTATTATTAATACAAATAGTTAATTTATGGAGACAAAAGCCGCTTGCTTATACTGGCTGCTGGGAAAAATAAAAGCAACTGTAATATTGGCTTTATAGCGAATCAAGTAATTAACTACACTATGAAACTACTTTAATCACTAGCTAAGAAGAAACAAATATTCCTGTGCAGACAGAAGGTTAATTTCATGACCGTATCAGCTAGCAGAGAGTGAGGGGGACTGTGAGGAGTTGGGAGTGGTAGGTAGTTATACCCACAATCTATAGAATGCTGGGGTTTCTCTGAGAAATTTACTACTAAATTTAGAGTTATGTGGCTGAACAGCCAGGATAATGACTCCCAAAATGGGCTGTATGAAGACAGTATTATGAAGGAGATATTACCTCTCCAGTGGCAAACACTCTGCTTGATAGGGTATGGCTTAATTCACTAAGTTTTATAAGGCAATTTGAAATCTTTGTCTAGGAGGTGCTATCAAAGCATTATAGGAATAGTAATTGTTTATTATTATTATTATTTACATTGCAGTAGCACCGAGAGGCCCCAGTCAGGATAGGGACCCAGTTGCGCTAAGCACTGTATAAAACACAGCTACCTGCTCCAAAGATATCACCATCAAATTCAACACTAGAGACCGATTTTATAATTCCTGCACCAAAAGCATCAACGAAAAAATTATATCTTCCTACCCATCTCAAGCTGGAACATATGTTCTGAAAGAAGGTGTGGCTGCTTGGAATCCTTTTTTTCCCCTCCACTGTACATTTTATCACATGCATTTTCTACACCAATGTCTATCGAGATGCTTAGGTTCCCCTATTACCATAATATTCGAACATCTCAGACTAATGTATCCTTAACAACCTTGTGAGGTCAGGAAGCATCATCATCCCCATTTTCACAGATGGGGATCCAATGCATGAGATATTAAACAACATACCCAAGGTCACACGGAAAGTCTGTGACAGAGCAAGGAACTGAACTCAGATATGCTGAGATCCAGTCCAGTAATCTAAAGGACTATCGTTCTTTTCATGATTTCAACAAAACTATGGGTCATAACACAAACCAGCCATTGACTTCAATCCTAATTTATCAGGACTAATGTTAGTAACAAGTCCTGTTTGAGTAGCAGGTTGTAGGAAAGAACATAGTCAACCAACGAAAGTAGTAGTGCAGTCTCAAAACAGCACACTGGATTTTTCCAGGGAAACTTACAGTACATTTTCTGCTCTTATGAATTGATCCTTCTAGTTATTATGTTCTTATTCAAAAGCACACTTTTCTATCAAATTAATTTATTCTTTCATACATGCATCAGTTTCAGTGTATTATCACAAGAAGCATGCGCTAAAAGGAAGAAGATCAAGATCTAGAAAGACTGGTACACAGTAGCAAATGAAACACAAGGTAACTATGAAGACTGGTTATTTTTACCCCCAGTAATATAAGGTCTAGCCATGTTACTGATTGCTGTGATATTTACAGACACATGATTTTACTATAAATGACCAGACATACTAGCAAAGAAAATGATGATTTATTTTATAAGCCTTAAATAGGCAGTGGCACAGACACATTAGAAAGCAAGAGCCAGAGACTTGTTAGGAAATACAAAATGTTCCATACCATGCACAGAACCATAACACTTGAGTAAAACAAAATACCCAGACATAGCAGCTCCTGGGGGTAGAGGCAAAATGTCAAAAACATAAATGTCATATATGCCTTCAAGAAATAGAACACATCAGCATCAAGCAGTAGATGGCAAAGCAAACTGGGACATTCACCGTCACATTCTGTTCATAATTTAAAAACACTGACTTGCTAAGGGACTAAAAAGTAAGCCCTAAGAACTCCAAACTTTTT
Source organism: Dermochelys coriacea (assembly GCF_009764565.3). NCBI lineage: Eukaryota > Metazoa > Chordata > Testudines > Dermochelyidae > Dermochelys > Dermochelys coriacea. Next base: position 26,100,567 of record NC_050077.1, read on the forward strand.
GAGGAGGAAATGTGTCACTCATTTAAAATGCCTGCAGTCCTTGAAAAGGAATGAGCATCTTGTTTTCACTGGAGTATCAAATCAACATTTACATACTGACAACGACTACAATCAGAAAAAAAGAAAAGGAGTACTTGTGGCACCTTAGAGACTAACAAATTTATTTGAGCATAAGCTTTCATGAGCTACAGCTCACTCCTTTTCTTTTTGCGAATACAGACTAACACGGCTGCTACTCTGAAACTACAATCAGAGTGATCTGATTATAACTAATCAAAGCCCACACCACCACAGGCGTCTCCCATAAAGAGGCATACCACATACACTAACAGCAGGTAGACAATCATTTCTATTTATGACTGCTCCTGAAACAGAAAACCAAGCCTTTAAAATTCCTGCAGCAAAGGGATTGCAGAACTTTATGGCCCTATCTTCCTTAATCTGCTATTTGACTCCTTGAGCCAAGTCACCGATTCAGGGAAAGGAAGACACACCTCTGGACAACTTATAAATTTGTCTTTGTGGTCACTAATAAAGGACTTTCCTGTCCCTCAGCATCCTAGCAGGAGATAGGATCTGTTATTATGATTACTCCTGGGGGCATTCTGTGCCAAAAAATTAAAAATTCTGCATCAACAAATTACAAATTCTGCACACAATATTTTAAAATTCTGCAAATTTTATTTGCCAAAATAAACTACATAATAATGCCATTTTCAATTATTTTGGTAATTTATTTCAATACCCGTCAGCAAGTATGTCTGTAACAATACCGGCACACAAAAATTCCTTCAGGAATAGAGAGTTAAAGAAACCCCTAGGACAACCCAGTTCCTATTTTTCTGCCCCCTTCCCTCCTCCAAAGCCCAGCCGGGCCAGACACCCACAACCCCTTCCCCAAGAGCCAAGCTGCGGGGCTCCCCCTTGTCCAGATACCCACATCCCTTTCCCCCAGCCCAGATATTTGCACCCACTCCCCCTACCCTCCAGAGCCCAGCTACAGGTCCCCCTTTTCCCAGATACCCACACCCTCTCCCCTCCAGAGCTCAGCTACGGGGCCCCTCCAAGGCCCAGATACCCGCATCCCCTCCCTCCCAGATTCCAGCCGTGGTCCCCCCAGGCCAGACACCCACCCCTCTCCCCACTCAGAGCCCAGGGATCCAGAGGGGGAAGACAGCCTGATGCTCAGTCCCATGCTTGCACGGAGTATCCTGCCTGCTGCCCTCTCCTTCCCTCAGGGCATGCTGGGAACTGCAACTGACAGGAACCCTGTAGCTCCTGCTCCCTCTCCCTCCCCACCCAACACTGTCTTCTCTGTGCAAGCCGGACTCTGCAATGTACAGTGGCCCCTAGTGGCAGCTAGCAGCACTGCAGCCCATTTCTATGGGGGGAAAGGAAATTCTGCATGCACATTAATTTCTGCAAAATTCTGCATTGCACAGTGGCGCAAAATACCCCCTGAAGTAATTACGGGGAGCGATGAGGCAGAAAAATCACATGCAGAGGGACCCATGGCCCAATACCACTTTCTATTACACATGTGCAACCCTATTAAGCCAATTAGCTTGTATGCATAACTAAGAGCAAGGTCCCTAATCACTATAGTCTACCAACTTAGGTTATCCTCTGTAATAATCAATACCATAGCTATCCTAACTAGTTTGATCACTGGCTTAACTGTAAACTATTGCTATGAAGTCTTTCAGTGTAGCTAGAAGGGAATATATGAGATAATGCAGACACTGGCTAAAAATTAAGTTGGCCTGGCATATTCTTTGCACTTTACAACTTAAATGTTTAGATGGTGGCATTTTTCCTTTACTCACTGGCACAAGAGCTACCAAAAACAAAACATACCTACTGCAGCTCACAAACAGGAATTACTACTGTAAACAGCATGCAATGTTCTAGCAAGTAGAAACTTCGGAGAAGAGTTGGGACCTTATTTGGACTAAAGTGATGAGATGACCTCAGAGAAAGGCACATCAGAAAATGGAGGAGAAAAAAAAACCCAACGATGTTGGATTGCTCAATTTCAGTGGATACCCAAATAGCCACAGTGGTAAAAAATGTATTCTTTCATCTATGGCTGACTAGAAGACTGTGTACCATACTACAGAACTCAATATGGAAGATTTATAGCTGAACTAATTTTCAGGAGGCAACTGTCCTCTCTGAAGAGAAAATAAGCTTAGTGAATGCTGGAAATTCAGTGCAATCAACCTCAGTACATCATTAGGAACCTGTTACTTTCCAACAAATTTGAGGGATGGATGTGTGTATGTATGCATGGCAGGGGCAGGTTTGCATAGTGTCACTCAAGTATCAGCTATATGATATAATTCACTCAGACATAAACAAAACCAGTGGCCCAGTCTCCGTTTTAGGACTAATTTGGAGTTACAAGTGTCAAAGCCATTTAGACAGTAGCTACTTAAAATTAACGTCAGAGAGGAGATAAGTCTTAAACCTTTTTTTTTTAAAAAAGGCTAAACAATGTGAACAGATGAACTAAAGGGCTACACAGAAGTCAGGTAGGGTCTCACATACCTATACTTCTAACATTATCTCATCATTGCCCACGTATAACAATTAGGCCAAAGCTTGAGATTTTCAAAGTTAGACACATATCTGTTCTATTAAATTTAATGGAAAATGTGTCTAAATCCCCTAAACTATTTTGAAAACCTCAACAATCATCTCCAGACTCCAGCTGATGAGACTGCTTGGAAGGCAAAATTAAATTAACATTGAGCTGTAGCTCACGAGAGCTTATGCTCAAATAAATTTGTTAGTCTCTAAGGTGCCACAAGTACTCCTTTTCTTTTTTGCGAATACAGACTAACATGACTGCTATTCTGAAACCTGTTATTATGCAAGGCACTGAATTTAGCCGTATGGAGTGGAAATCTATCAACTTCATGAAAAAACTCGTACCAATTCAATAAGGTACTTAAGCTCATGTGCAACTTTAAGCATATGAATAGTCTCAATGAGATAAATGAGACTACTCATGCTTAAGATGACTCATGAGCATAAGTATCTCACCAACTCTTGGCCATAGGGCAGAACCTCACAAATGTCTGGAAGACTCAGTGGAAATTAGCAAATACTGCTAATCAGCAAGGGAACAAATAAAAATGCTTGGAAACTAAATCCAAACTGCACTTTATTCACTTACTTGACAAGTGTAGTTTAACTATCATAGTGTAATTATAAGTGGTCTGCAGTACATTTTGACAAAATAATTAAGATGGTATTACAGCTGCTAACAAATCTGATGAAAAATGGGAATAAAATGGTCTTTTTTGTGTGTGGGAGAATTACAAGGTGCATGGACTAGGCAAACATGAAATAGCCCAGCTCATATTTTAGTTTCTGTTTAGCCACCTAACTCTTTCAAAAGCAGCACATTCATGTCTACAATGCTTTGCCAGTTCATTTCATTTTTAATCTTTTTATTACATTTCCAGCCAATTTAATATACTGTCACAATAGCAATCTCCATCAAAGTCCAGATAATGAGCTGGGAGGTTATTTCTTCCACGCTTCTTCATTTCTTCTTATGACATCAGTATCAATGTTTGTAATGAAACATCAGTTCATATATTACATTATTTTTGGCAGCAGGAGAGTTTGTTAACTCTTTAATAAGTCACAGGAAGACAAAAAATAAAATGCATCAATTAAATTCTACACTAATCAAATTTAACATGCAAGACTGGAGTTTTCAAGCACATGTAGCAGGGAGGGGTCATCCTAGCCCCTGCATACCTTAAGACTTTGGTAACTGTCCACTGCTCTTTATACACAGTAGCCTATATCCCAGTTTACCAAGGTACATAACAAGTTCCAATTTGATATGAAAATAAGAATGTATTCAATGCCTATAATTACACATTTGCTCTTAGGACAAAACCCAAACCCAGCAGATCTCAATAGCCACAGAAGATATTTCCCATTTCTGAAAGTAAACACCCTTTCTCCCATGGTTGCAGAATGACAGATCAGATGTACAATGGCTGACAAGAGCTGCCCATTTCCCAAGAGAACAGTCTGCGTTCCACCCACAACATGGCGATAACTGAAGCTTTGAGAAGTGTATCCGCATGTGTAAAATACCTATTTTAATTATAGATTTATAGCAGTTAGAAATGGAGATGGCCTGTTTGGCGAGGCTGTCCAGCTCCCTGCTAATGCAGGACTGATCCCTGCAGTACATTCTCCTAGTGATGTTTGTCTAGTCTACTCATTTAAATGTCAAAATAATGGCACTGTCTCCCCTTCCCTTGAAATGCCGTTACACATTTCAGTTAGTCAGGGCAGGGAGTGGGAATTATGGTGTATGGTCAATTAAATGTAGACATGGAAAAAACAGAAGCTTTTTAGGGGTTTGGGGGAAAATATTGTCGACTCCTAAGGAGCAGCTACTTGAACAACAGTCAACTCATACATGTTCAGAGATGTTCATTACATAGATGTTTGCTATTCAAACAACCTTGATTCATCTTCCACTACAACATCAGACTGTGACAGCACTCACTATGTGCCACACAAACCTTTTCCAAGCAGGTTAGTTCGAGCTTCAGTCATTTACATCAATTGAGAAAACAAATGGACAGACATTGGCAGCTTTGAATTCAGTTCAAATATAAATCTATATTGAGGCCTCTGTCCAAACACTTACATACATGTCTAACTTTACTGTAAATCAGTAAGCCTGTTGAAATCAATGGAGTTACTCATGGTAGAAAATTAAGTAAGTGGGGCCTTAGCTCCCAAAAGTGCTTTAGAATAGAAATGTTACATTACGCTGTGACAGATAATTTTTTTCCCTTTGCTGCACCTGTTCATCAACATTTATACAGCATCTTCCATGCCAAGGTATTTAAGTTTGGGTATTTACATTCTGCCAACTGAAATTTAGCTGAATCAGACTTTAGGGTTTCTAGTCTCTCTTTTAATGAAAAGCCCTTTCCCCCTCAAGATAGATCATGCGAATTTGTGTAATAGGTTTCAGAAAAGCAAATAACCCACAGTTGACTTAGGGCTTGTCTACATTACCCGCTGGATCGACAGGCAGTGATCGATCCAGCGGGGGTCAAATTATCGTGTCTAGTCTGAAGCAATAAATCAACCACTGAGCGTCCAGGGTGAGAGGCACAGGTGGAGTTGAAGGGGGAGCACCAGCCATCAACTTACTGTAGTAAAGACGCCACGGTAAGTAGATCTAAGTACATCAACTTCAGCTACGTTATTCACATAGCTGAAGCTGCGTAACTTAGATCCACACCCCCCTCCTCCCCTCCAGTGTAGGCCAGGCCTTAGAGACATCATGTGGGGATGAAAAGCTTTCTGCAAGAGGAAGGAGGACAGTGTGATAGCCTAGAGATACTGCAAGAGACTGTCTGGTAGGTTTAGTATTTTTTGAGTAAACATTAGAAAAGACTATATTTATTTGCTGATGTTCCCATGAGAAATAGACAGCTGCCATATGTTTGACATTTGTTGTGTTGCAAGTGGAATCCACCTTTAAAGCTCTCATCTCAATCCACTTTTCTTGACCATGACTTTTAAAGGGAAAGATATGAATAACTGCAGAATTTCCTGGCTAAATGAGATGATTTTGGTAGCAGGAAATAGGATATAAAATAAAGTTTCCAGTCCTTTTTACAAGTCACTTCATGTATTCAAACTTGATTCTGCTAAAGATTCATGGTTCCAATCACAATTCTTTCACCATATTCGTTTCAATTTATTCTAAGAGAAAACCTCTTAAGCTGTGTTTTTACAATGAACTCTAGAGAGCAGGCTCAGTCCATCCCTAAACTGGAGGGGTGCCTTACAAAGAACTAATTTCTATAGTCAGGAGAACAGAAATCTCAAAATAATCTATGTGCTGCTGTGGAATGCAATACAAAAGAACAATTACAGACAGACATTTTTTATTTGGAGGCTAGATAAAAGAGGTGGTAGTATAGAGGAGAAAAAAGTCTAGGGAGAACTGAGTATAGGAACTTAAAACCACAGAAAAAGGAGGGATATTGAGTGGAAAAAAGGCAGCCAACATTCTGAAGTTTTTCTTATGCTCCAAGAGCCTTCCTTTACCTCACACTGCTGACAGACTCTCCCTATAAGAACTGTAACACCCAGATTATGTAGATTCCTGAATTAGGACCCAATTTAACCTCAGGCACATACTTAAATGCTTTGCTGAATAGGGATGGACTGCTGAATCAGAGGCCTTCATGAATTCCAGAGTCAAGCCTTTTTTACTCTGGTCAGATTAAAATTTGACATTTTCCGCACTACGCAGTGCTGTAGCCATGTTGGTCCCAGGATATTAGAGAGACAAGGTGAGTAGGTAATATCTTTTATAAGAGCTCTGTGTAAACTCAAAAGCTTGTCTCTCTCACCAACAGAAGCTGATTCAATAGAAGATAACACCTCATTCACCTGGTCTCTTTAGTTTTCTGCACTGTCAGACAAGCCTGTCCCAATTACTTGATTATCATTTTAGAAAGGCACTGATGAACAACGGTAATGTGGCAATCTTTCTAAGATATTGAGCTACATTCACTGTCAGTGTGACTCAATGTGGCTTCAGAGAAGTTCCATAGGGATGAATTTGGCCTGTTTGGACAGTGGAAGAAATAAGCCATTAGGTTTGGCATTTTAGTTGTTACAGACTCTGCAAAATGGAACTTTTATTTTTCAATGACAGTATGCTGAAACAAACAGCCCCAGTGCAATGGGTCAGAAGAGCACTTTCCTTAAGGATGTTTCCTTTAGTTGTTCTTGGATTGTATTTAACTTCTCTTGTGCTCAGCTATGCAGTGGGAGCATTGTTGTAGACTGCTCAAAAAAGAAAAGGCGTACTTGTGGCACCGTAGAGACTAACAAATTTATTAGAGTATAAGCTTTCGTGAGCTACAGCTCAGTTAGCTCACGAAAGCTTATGCTCTAATAAATTTGTTAGTCTCTATGGTGCCACAAGTACTCCTTTTCTTTTTGTGAATACAGACTAACACGGCTGCTACTCTGAAACCTGCTCAAAAAAGAAAAGGAGTACTTGTGGCACCTTAGAGACTAACAAATTTATTAGAGCATAAGCTTTCGTGAGCTACAGCTCACTTCATCGGATGCATTTGGTGGAAAAAACAGAGGAGAGATTTATATACACACACACAGAGAACATGAAACAATGGGTTTATCATACACATTGTAAGGAGAGTGATCACTTAAGATAAGCCATCACCAACAGCAGGGGGGGGGAAAGGAGGAAAACCTTCCATGGTGACAAGCAGGTAGGCTAATTCCAGCAGTTAACAAGAATATCAGAGGAACAGTGGGGGGTGGGGTGGGAGGGAGAAATACCATGGGGAAATAGTTTTACTTTGTGTAATGACTCATCCATTCCCAGTCTCTATTCAAGCCTAAGTTAATTGTATCCAGTTTGCAAATTAATTCCAATTCAGCAGTCTCTCGTTGGAGTCTGTTTTTGAAGCTTTTTTGTTGAAGGATAGCCACTCTTAGGTCTGTGATCGAGTGACCAGAGAGATTGAAGTGTTCTCCAACTGGTTTTTGAATGTTATAATTCTTGACGTCTGATTTGTGTCCATTCATTCTTTTACGTAGAGACTGTCCAGTTTGGCCAATGTACATGGCAGAGGGGCATTGCTGGCACATGATGGCATATATCACATTGGTAGATGCGCAGGTGAACGAGCCTCTGATAGTGTGGCTGATGTGATTAGGCCCTATGATGGTATCCCCTGAATAGATATGTGGACAGAGTTGGCAACGGGCTTTGTTGCAAGGATAGGTTCCTGAGTTAGTGGTTCTGTTGTGTGGTGTGTGGTTGCTGGTGAGTATTTGCTTCAGATTGGGGGGCTGTCTGTAAGCAAGGACTGGTCTGTCTCCCAAGATCTGAGAGAGCGATGGCTCGTCCTTCAGGATAGGTTGTAGATCCTTGATGATGCGTTGGAGGGGTTTTAGTTGGGGGCTGAAGGTGATGGCTAGTGGCGTTCTGTTGTTTTCTTTGTTGGGCCTGTCCTGTAGTAGGTGACTTCTGGGTACTCTTCTGGCTCTGTCAATCTGTTTCTTCACTTCAGCAGGTGGGTACTGTAGTTGTAGGAATGCATGATAGAGATCTTGTAGGTGTTTGTCTCTGTCTGAGGGGTTGGAGCAAATGCGGTTATATCGTAGCGCTTGGCTGTAGACAATGGATCGAGTGGTATGATCTGGATGAAAGCTAGAGGCATGTAGGTAGGAATAGCGGTCAGTAGGTTTCCGATATAGGGTGGTGTTTATGTGACCATCGCTTATTAGCACCGTAGTGTCCAGGAAGGGGATCTCTTGTGTGGACTGGTCCAGGCTGAGGTTGATGGTGGGATGGAAATTGTTGAAATCATGGTGGAATTCCTCAAGAGCTTCTTTCCATGGGTCCAGATGATGAAGATGTCATCAATGTAGCGCAAGTAGAGTAGGGGCATAGGGAACGAGAGCTGAGGAAGCGTTGTTCTAAGTCAGCCATAAAAATGTTGGCATACTGTGGGGCCATGCGGGTACCCATCGCAGTGCCGCTGATTTGAAGGTATACATTGTCACCAAATGTGAAATAGTTATGGGTCAGGACAAAGTCACAAAGTTCTGCCACCATGTTAGCCGTGACAGTATCGGGGATACTGTTCCTGACGGCTTGTAGTCCATCTTTGTGTGGAATGTTGGTGTAGAGGGCTTCTACATCCATAGTGGCTAGGATGGTGTTTTTAGGAAGATCACCAATGGACTGTAGTTTCCTCAAGAAACTCAGCCTGGACCAGTCCACACAAGAGATCCACTTCCTGGACACTACGGTGCTAATAAGCGATGGTCACATAAACACCACCCTATATCGGAAACCTACTGACCGCTATTCCTACCTACATGCCTCTAGCTTTCATCCAGATCATACCACTCGATCCATTGTCTACAGCCAGCGCTACGATATAACCGCATTTGCTCCAACCCCTCAGACAGAGACAAACACCTACAAGATCTCTATCATGCATTCCTACAACTACAGTACCCACCTGCTGAAGTGAAGAAACAGATTGACAGAGCCAGAAGAGTACCCAGAAGTCACCTACTACAGGACAGGCCCAACAAAGAAAACAACAGAACGCCACTAGCCATCACCTTCAGCCCCCAACTAAAACCCCTCCAACGCATCATCAAGGATCTACAACCTATCCTGAAGGACGAGCCATCGCTCTCTCAGATCTTGGGAGACAGACCAGTCCTTGCTTACAGACAGCCCCCCAATCTGAAGCAAATACTCACCAGCAACCACACACCACACAACAGAACCACTAACTCAGCAACCTATCCTTGCAACAAAGCCCGTTGCCAACTCTGTCCACATATCTATTCAGGGGATACCATCATAGGGCCTAATCACAGCAGCCACACTATCAGAGGCTCGTTCACCTGCGCATCTACCAATGTGATATATGCCATCATGTGCCAGCAATGCCCCTCTGCCATGTACATTGGCCAAACTGGACAGTCTCTACGTAAAAGAATGAATGGACACAAATCAGACGTCAAGAATTATAACATTCAAAAACCAGTTGGAGAACACTTCAATCTCTCTGGTCACTCGATCACAGACCTAAGAGTGGCTATACTTCAACAAAAAGCTTCAAAAACAGACTCCAACGAGAGACTGCTGAATTGGAATTAATTTGCAAACTGGATACAATTAACTTAGGCTTGAATAGAGACTGGGAATGGATGAGTCATTACACAAAGTAAAACTATTTCCCCATGGTATTTCTCCCTCCCACCCCACCCCCCACTGTTCCTCGGATATTCTTGTTAACTGCTGGAATTAGCCTACCTGCTTGTCACCATGGAAGGTTTTCCTCCTTTCCCCCCCCTGCTGTTGGTGATGGCTTATCTTAAGTGATCACTCTCCTTACAATGTGTATGATAAACCCATTGTTTCATGTTCTCTGTGTGTGTGTATATAAATCTCTCCTCTGTTTTTTCCACCAAATGCATCCGATGAAGTGAGCTGTAGCTCACGAAAGCTTATGCTCTAATAAATTTGTTAGTCTCTAAGGTGCCACAAGTACTCCTTTTCTTTTTGCGAATACAGACTAACACGGCTGCTACTCTGAAACCTGCTCAAAAAAGGTGACAGTCCAAAGTTTATCCTCTCACCCATAAAGTATACATTATAAGTGAGACTTGAATGTAGGATTTAATAATAAAGTAATTTTACTAGACACTGCCAAGTCAATATCCTTTGATAATCTACTGAAATGTTGAACAAGAAATACTGCAGCCTGCACCTCCTCCCTTGCTGCTTCTAGTTAATCAGAAGCTGAAGTTTTATGACATGCTTTGGGAACACCATTGCATGCCTGCAATGCCAGCTTACTAACTGGAATGTAGAAATCCATTATATTAGAGCCATTTGTGGATTTTGACCACATTTAATGTGGTCAAAGGTGGCCCCCCGCCACATCCTGTGCTCATGATAGTGGCTCATCAGCCAGTGCTAGCTGCAGTGAAGGGAGGGCTAGCCCTGGCTGCCTCTCAGCAAACTTAGGGCGGCTCAACTGGGTGGCTGAACTTGCTGCCTTGTGTTTGGCAAGGGGCTGCAGACCTTGGGGAGGAAATCTGGTAGCGCAGAGGGAGCTTGTTCCTCTTTAAGTCTCCATGTCCTCAGCCCCACAGCCAGAGAGCCAGTATGGCAGGCACAGTGGCTCCAGAGCAGCCAGAGGAGGCAGCAAGCTCTGTGGTTCCCAGGCTGCTGTTGCTGATGCTCTGCCAGACCAGTAGGGTGCAAGCAGCACTCTGGCAAACTGTTACTGTCAAAATGAGGGATGGTGCTCTGTACAGAGCAGCAGCAGGAGGAAACTGGATTTCTTTATCTTTTTTATTAAAAATACAACAACAAAACCTTATCTATCTCATCTGCTGCCAGGTCCCTGGGCAATTGACCCCTTTGCCATCCCCCTCCCCTGGCGGGCCTGACTGCAGAGACTGAGGGCCTGATTCTGATCTCAGTTACAGAAGTGTAAGTCCACAGTTACTTCTCTTATTTACTGAGATCAGAATCTCACCCTTTGGGTTGAAATGGAGACATTGCACCTGCATGTGTGGTCATTTAATAATTAGGATACTGATTACAATTAAAGAACAAGAACAGTTGCTCACTTCCTGTGGCTGCAGAAAGACATGAAAAAAAAAGTTTTTCTGGCTTTAAGAATGGGAAGAAAAAAATAGTACTAAAAGGTGTGTCACCTACAATTATTCCACCAAAAAGAAAGCAGCTGGGAATGGGGGAAGGTCCTTTCATGGATTGGTAACTGGTTAAAAGACAGGAAACAAAGGGGAGGAATGGTCAGTTTTCATAGATTCATAGATACTACGGTCAGAAGGGACCATTATGATCATCTAGTCTGACCTCCTGCACAACGGAGGCCACAGAATCTCACCCACCCACTCCTGCAAAAAACCTCTCACCTATGTCTGAGCTACTGAAGTCCTCAAATTGTGGTTTAAAGATTTCAAGGAGCAGAGAATCCTCCAGCAAGTGACCCGTGCCCCATGCTACAGAGGAAGGCGAAAAAACTCCAAGGCTTCTTCTAATCTGCCCTGAAGGAAAATTCCTTCCCAACCCCAAATATGGCGATCAGCTAAACCCTGAGCATATGGGCAAGATTCACCAGCTAGATACCCAGTAAATAGCAGTGTCCCCCAGCGATCTATACTTGGACCAGTTCTATTCAACATAACCATAAATGATCTGGAAAAGGGGGTAAACAGTGAGGTGGCAAAATTTGCTGAGGATACTCAAGATAGTTACCTCAAGATAGTTAAGTCCTACGCAGACTGCAAAGAGCTACAAAAGGATCTCTCAAAACTGGGTCACTGGGCAACAAAACGGCAGATGAAATTCAAAGTTGATACATGCAAAGTAATGCACATTGGAAAACATAATCCCAACTATACATATAAAATGATGGTATCTAAATTAGCTGATACCACTCAAGAAAGAGATCTTGGAGTCATTGTGGATAGTTCTCGGAAAACCATCCACTCAATGTGCAGCAGAAGTCAAAAAAGCAAACAGAATGTTGGGAATTATTAAGAAAGGAATAGATAATAAGACCAAAAATATCATGTTGCCTCTAAATAAATCCATGGTACACCCATATCTTGAATACTGTGTGCAGATCTGGTCGCCAAATCAAAAAAGACCTATTGGAATTGGAACAGGTTCAGAAAAGGACAACAAAAATTATTAAGGTTATGGAATGGCTGCCGTATGAGGAGAGATTAAAAAGACTGGGACTTTTCATCTTGGAAAAGAGATGACTCTGGGGGGATTATGATAGAGGTCTTTAAAATCATGACTGGTGTGGAGAAAGTAAATAAGGAAGTGTTATTTACTCCTTATATCACAAGAACTAGGGGTCACCAAATGAAATTAATAGGCAGCAGATTTAAAAACAAACATAAGGAAGTATTTTTTCACACAATGCAGTCAACCTGTAGAACTCCCAAGACAATAACAGGGTTCAAAAGAGAACTAGGTAAGTTCATGAAGGATAGGTACATCAATGGCTATTAGCCAGGATGGACAAGAATGGGGTCCCTAGCCTCTGTTTGCCAGAGGCTGGGAATGGGCGACAGGGGATGGATCACTTGATGATTACCTGTTCTGTTCATTCCCTCTGGGGCACCTGGCATTGGCCACTGTCGGAAGACAGGATACTGGGCTAGATGGACTTTTGGTCTGACCCATTAAGACCGTTCTTATATTATTTAACTGCACTTGCTTTTTAAAATTGCCAAGATTGAAGCATCACTTTGAAGCAGTTGCCCAAATTTTGACTGTCCCTTGTAAACCCATTGTCCAAGTCATTGTATATAACAAGGCGCTCTCATCTCTCTCATGCAGTAACCTGAGGAAATAAATTATTCAAGCAGGAATCTTGGGTTTTCACCCATCTCTTCATTCTGGACTAATTCTTTCTCTGTGTCCCCAAACACAGACACACACACATTTGGTGATTCTAGGTTTCAGAGTAGCAGCCGTGTTAGTCTGTATTCGCAAAAAGAAAAGGAGTACTTGTGGCACCTTAGAGACTAACAAATTTATTAGAGCATAAGCTTTCGTGAGCTACAGCTCACTTCATCGGATGCATTTGGTGGAAAAAACATTATTTCCTTCACTGTCACACTTCTCCACCCAGGTAACAGGTAAGGTCCAGGGACACTCATGTTCCACTCTCCTCGCCTTCCCACACTGCTGACTAGACAAAGCCATCAGCTCACAAGGCTGCCTAGGCTCATCCAAACTTCCCTTACCAAGCACCTTGCCACTCCCCACAGATCCCCTGCCCTGCCTGTGTCTCCCCCTCTCAGCTGGGGTCTCAGCTCCCACTGTGCTCAGCGCTGCCCTTGCTGTCCCAGTGGGGGTAGGCAGCGAGCTCGCTGCTTTCCTCAGCATAATATGAATTATTTCCCCTAATGCCCCTACTCTCCTTGCGCTACATTGATGACATCATCATCATCCGGACCCATGGAAAAGCAGCCCTTGAGGAATTCCACCATGATTGCAACAATTTCCATCCCACCATCAACCTCTGCCTGGACAAGTCCACACAAGAGATCCACTTCCTGGACACTATGGTGCTAATAAGCGATGGTCACATAAACACCACCCTATATCGGAAACCTACTGACCGCTATTCCTACCTACATGCCTCTAGCTTTCATCCAGATCATACCACACGATCCATTGTCTACAGCCAAGCTCTACGATACAACCGCATTTGCTCCAACCCTCAGACAGAGACAAACACCTACAAGATCTCTATCATGTATTCCTACAACTACAATACCCACCTGCTGAAGTGAAGAAACAGATTGACAGAGCCAGAAGAGTACCCAGAAGTCACCCACTACAGGACAGGCCCAACAAGGAAAATAACAGAACGCCACTAGCCATCACCTTCAGCCCCCAACTAAAACCTCTCCAACGCATCATCAAGGATCTGCAACCTATCCTGAAGGACGACCCATCACTCTCACACATCTTGGGAGATAGGCCAGTCCTTGCTTACAGACAGCCCCCCAATCTGAAGCAAATACTCACCAGCAACCACACACCACACAACAGAACCACTAACCCAGGAACCTATCCTTGCAACAAAGCCCGTTGCCAACTCTGTCCACATATCTATTCAGGGGACACCATCGTAGGGCCTAATCACATCAGCCACACTATCAAAGACTCGTTCACCTACGCATCCACCATGTGATATATGCCATCATGTTGCCAGCAATGCCCCTCTGCCATGTACATTGGTCAAACTGGACAGTCTCTACGTAAAAGAATAAATGGACACAAATCAGACGTCAAGAATTATAACATTTAAAAACCAGTCGGAGAACACTTCAATCTCTCTGGTCACTCGATACAAACCTAAGAGTGGCAATTCTTCAACAAAAAAATTCCAAAACAGACTCCAAGGAGAGACTGCTGAATTGGAATTAATTTGCAAACTGGATACAATTAACTAGGCTTGAATGGAGACTGGGATGGATGAGTCATTACACAAAGTAAAACTGTTCCCCCTGTTATTTCTCCCCCCACCCCAACCCCCCACTGTTCCTCAATTGTTCTTGTTAACTGCTGGAAATAGCCTACCTTGCTTGTCAATGAAAGGTTTTCCCCCCCCCCCCCCCCCCCCCCCCCCCCCCCCCCCCCCGCTGCTGGTGATGGCTCATCTTAAGTGATCACTCTCCTTACAGTGTGTATGATAAAATCCATTGTTTCATGTTCTCTGTGTGTGTATATAAATCTTCCCTCTGTATTTTCCACCAAATGCATCCGAAGTGAGCTGTAGCTCACGAAAGCTTATGCTCTAATAAATTTGTTAGTCTCTAAGGTGCCACAAGTACTCCTTTTCTTTTTGCGAATACAGACTAACACAGCTGCTATTCTGAAACCTGTCTATTGATAAGTAAATTCTTACCAAACAGAAAACTATCAAACTAAATTTCCTTTTCTTCTAGGCTCTTCCCTTTCTCTGGAGGTAATAAATCGTTTCACCTTTCTAACAGCCCCAGATTCCCTTATTTCAATATAACTAGTTTGAAATGTAAGGATGTAACCATACGCTTCCCAGTTTATGGCTGCTCCCGCTGCTTAGCCAAAGGCCTTAGCTTAAGAACAGGTTTCGGAGTAGCAGCCATGTTAGTCTGTATTCACAAAAAGAAAAGGAGTACTCGTGGCACCTTAGAGACTAACAAATTTATTTGAGCATAAGCTTTTGTGAGCTACAGCTCACTTCATCGGATGCATTCAGTGGAAAATACACTGAGGAAAGGGCCTCAGACTGTCACAGTGAAAGAAGGCCCTTACACAAGCAAGCAGTGATTTTAGTTTTCTTTTATACCTCTATAACCAGCTAAATAATAAACATATACCTACATTCCTAAAGTATAGGCCTTTACATCTATATCCTAACACTGATTTCTAAATAGCTTTTTAAACTAGCATATTAACTTCCTCTAACCCCAAGCAAGGCAACCATTATTTTAAACACAATCAGACCTACCCACTGAGCTATTCAGAATTTATTTCCCCCACTACACTTCCTGGTGTCCCAATTTTAATTCATGCACATCAGAGAGTCATTGAAATAGCATCATGTAATAGAATATGTCGTCTGGGCCAGGGGTAGAAATACAGGTTACAAGGAAGAATGGATTTGCCAACCCACATTTTAGGCATAGAATGTAAAGTGGCGCTGCCAGATTAATTTGAAAAATAATTGCCCATGCTACAAACAATATCTTTGTTCACTCTGCTTGTATGATTTATTCTTCCCCTCCCACTTTGTTGTCAGTCTTTGGTGTTGGGGCTGTGTCTCACTATATATTTGTGCAGTGTCTAGCACAATAGGGTCAAGATTTAGCTCAGCTTGGGTCTCTAAGTTCTATCCTAATAATTTATATTACCAATAAACTACACAAGAGATTGCAGGTTAGGAATGAGGTGCATCTGCAATGCTATGCTATCAGGAAGCTTATACAATTCACCTGCACAGTCCTCCGCTTTGGTAGCAGTAAATATTTATTTTATGGCAATGCCCAGGGGCCTCAGTCGGATTGGGGCCCCATTGTGTTGGATGTTGTACAGAAGTACACTGTTCTTTCACTTTCCTGACATTACTGATTCCTACTTTTTGCATTCCCCTTAGTGATTTGTTGCAACACACAAACAGTTCACCCTTTCTGCATTCATTAATGTACTAAGCACGAGCTCAGATTTTAGTGGGCACGATGCTTAAAGGGGAAAGGGTACTGCTAAATCTTGTTGAATACAATCAGTCTTCTGGGATCCCAGATTACAGGAAAATGAACTAGGCAAGAGTCCAGGCAGTGCCAGGATACCAATTTCCAAAAGCAGCTTTTCTCTTCGTTGATATGAAGATTACAGATGGACGTCAAGTTGACACCTGAAAGTTGATTCAAATACCCCAATAAAGTGCAAAAATGGAGCACTGTGAAAATACTTTCATTGCTCTATTTCCCTCCCCAGGTCCCCACTTACTGTTCTTTCTATGTGACAACCACTAACTGATCAGGCTACAATAGAAAAAACAAGGTTGCAAAAACCAGTCTCATTTAGTTATTAATAAAGAGAATATTCTAATTTGAAGGGAGTTCTGAAGAAATTCTGCACCCACATTTAGTTTATGGAGTAAAAAAAGAATTTGTGCTAGACAGAAGTATGTACCTCACAGAAATGTTCACATTCTTTGATGATACTCCTCTACTTTCGAGCCCCCCAACCTATATGTACAAAACTATCACACATATACATACACCACCTTAGGTCAAGTGATTTGGAAGTACTGGACAACTTAGATATCTGAACTGGCTTTCCTGAACCTGCACTTACCATGAGAGATGAAGGTCACAGGTGAGAGCTCTGGTGGGACAGATTCTCTCCCTTCCTTTTCTGTCCATATCTCCCAGTTTTCTCTCTCCTCTTTTCCAACCTTGTTTTCCATGTCACCAGCTCTTTCAATCTAGAGAGCCTATCCCTGCAAAGGTCCAACACATGCTCTTCCAACCTCTCCTGGCCCCTGTAGAGAGAATGTCTACCTGCAGTATCTCCTGTCTTATATAGTCAAATGCCAGATCTACATTAGCCTTTTAACTGGAAAAGTCTCTCACGGTTGCAAAAACTGCTTCAGCTATTCTACAGGTGGCAATGAATGGAGAAGCAGACAGGATTTCAGGTGGCCCCCAACACAAAGCCTGCTCAAAGCAAATTTATGAGACACAGTGGTAAAAACACTATTGCGTTGTCTCCATTAGCACTCCCACTGGAGGAGCTGGACCAGTGTTAGGAACAGAAAAATTTGTCAAAAGAAGGAATAGTGTTGCCAAGACTAGAGATGGGAGGATTTATCAAAAGAGGTTCGAGGCCTTGAGAAGGTATGTGTGGAAAAGATCTGCCCACATGACTCTGGAAGGACACTACACTGCAGATAATCTGGAGGACTTCAGGAAAAAGTTTTGTTCTGGCCCCATCAATAGCGTAGGAGGAGAGAAGGCAGAAGGGAAATGAAGGGAAAGTGCAAGTAAAATGTATTGAACATTTCTGAATGCTGTCTGTACAAGACATTTACAATCAGAACAAATCAAGCTGTAACAAGCCACATTGTCAATGGATCAACGGGAAGACTCAATCCAATTTTCTCAGTTGATGCTGAAAATTTCACAGAGGAATGCAACCCAAACTACAACAATCAAAGGATGTGCAATTTTTTCAGGATCACTGTCTCCTGCCCATGCTGTTATTTTATTTGGAAATGTTTCACTGAAAAACACACAGCCGTATCTCCCTTATGCAGACTGTCCCAGCAGCAGCTCTTGGGTCTGCTGAGCTGTGCAATAGTTCAATTGTCGTCATTCATGTTACAAACGGGGCAGGGTTTAATTATGCTCCAAGAATAAATCTTAGCAGATGCCAAGTGAGTATTGCTCAAAAAGTGATTACTCAGCCTCTTCACTATTATCCAATCAATTTCCCTCCCCAGATTTGAATCATGGAAATATTCCAAGATGAGTACTGGACATATGCCAATTTTCAAAGTTCAGTCATTTCGAGTAAACTGTGTAAAAAAGTGTGGCAATTTTTTATTTTTTTTATCCCGGGGGGGAAGACTTCATCCTCACAGTTCAAAAGAGCTAAACATATTTCTACTTAAACTTGCAGAAAGCAATTGACCTTTTGGCTGAGAGCCGACATGGAAACTTTTTTTTTTCCCCCCCAGTAATACAAGTAAGCAAACACACAGATAACAGGATTATAAACAAACGTCTTGCAACAATAATTATAGCTATACACCTAATATAGTAGTTTTTCCATGTCCTATTGCCCAGCCAAGGAGACACACCACTGCTCTTCCCCACTACATCAAGACTTCAGGGAGCAGGGCCAAACAGAAGTCAGAAATCGGGGGGGAAGAGGGGTGCATGTGTGTGCAAGAACGTGACCTTCCATGCCCCCACACACATCACTTCTATCCTCAGCTCACCCTTTCTCTTCGGGTTCCATGGCCTCCTCTTCTACGCTACCAGCACTCCCGGCTATCTTCGAGACACCACTGACTTCCTGAGGAAACTACAATCCATCGGTGATCTTCCTGAAAACACCATCCTAGCCACTATGGATGTAGAAGCCCTCTACACAACATTCCACACAAAGATGGACTACAAGTCGTCAGGAACAGTATCCCCGAGAATGTCACTGCAAACCTGGTGGCTGAACTTTGTGACTCTGTCCTCACCCATAACTATTTCATATTTGGGGAACAATGTATATCTTCAAATCAGCGGCACTGCCATGGGTACCCGCATGGCCCCACAGTATGCCAACATTTTTATGGCCGACTTAGAACAATGCTACCTCAGCTCTTGTCCCCTAATGCCCCTACTCTACTTGCGCTACATTGGTGACATCTTCATCATCTGGACCCATGGAAAAGAAGCCCTTGAGAAATTCCACCATGATTTCAACAATTTCCATCCCACCATCAACCTCTGCCTGGACCACTCCACATGAGAGATCCACTTCCTGGACACTACGGTGCTAATACACGATGGTCACAAACACCACCCTATCTCGGAAACCTACTGACCGCTATTCCTACCTACATGCCTCTAGCTTTCATCCAGATCATACCACACGATCCATTGTCTACAGCCAAGCTCTACGATACAACTGCATTTGCTCCAATCCCTCAGACAGAGACAAACACCTACAAGGTCTCTATCAAGCATTCTTACAACTACAGTACCCACCTGCTGAAGTGAAGAAACAGATTGACAGAGCCAGAAGAGTACCCAGAAGTTACCTACTACAGGACAGGCCCAACAAAGAAAATAACAGAATGCCACTAGCCATCACCTTCAGCCCCCAACTAAAACCTCTCCAATGCATCATCAAAGATCTACAACCTATCCTGAAGGACGATCCATCACTCTCACAGATCTTGGGAGACAGGCCAGTCCTTGCTTACAGACAGCCCCGCCAACCTGAATCAAATACTCACCAGCAACCACACAACACACAGTAGACCACTAACCCAGGAACCTATCCTTGCAACAAAGCCCGTTGCCAATTCTGTCCACATATCTATTCAGGGGACACCATCATAGGGCCTAATCACATCAGCCACACTATCAGAGGCTTGTTCACCTGCGCATCTACCAATGTGATATATGCCATCATGTGCCAGCAATGCCCCTCTGCCATATACATTGGCCAAATTGGACAGTCTCTATGTAAAAGAATGAATGGACACAAATCAGACGTCAAGAATTATAACATTCAAAAACCAGTCGGAGAACACTTCAATCTCTCCGGTCACTTGATTACAGATCTAAAAGTGGCAATTCTTCAACAAAAAAAACTTTAAAAACAAACAGACTCCAACAAGAGACTGCAAATTAATTCCAATTCAGCAAACTGGATACAATTAACTTAGGCTTCAATAAAGACTGGAAGTGGATGGGTCATTACACAAAGTAAAGCTCTCCCCCCACTCCTCACCACACTGTTCCTCAGACGTTCTTGTCAACTGCTGGAAATGGCCCACCTTGATTACTATTACAAAAGGTTTTCCCCTCCCCCCACCCCCGGAGCTTTCTTGCCTTTATTCCTGCTGGTAATAGCTCACCTTACCTGATCACTCTCCTTACAGTGTGTATGGTAACATCCATTGTTTCATGTTCTCCTTATATATAAAACTCCCCACTGTATTTTCCACTGAATGCATCAGATGAAGTGAGCTGTAGCTCACGAAAGCTTATGCTCAAATAAATTTGTTAGTCTCTAAGGTGCCACACGTCCTTTTCTTTTCACAGCTTCCCAGTTCCAGACAGCTTCCTTTTCAACTAGCTTCCTTCTCACAACCAGCTTTGCTCCCTTTCTGGAACACTTACCACAGGGCTACCTCCCTGAGCACTTAGCCCCTTGTTCCAGGGACCCACCCCCAGAGTCAGCCCCTCTTCTCCATAGTTCCTCTTCCCAGGCACAGCCTGTTCCAGTCATTCCTCTTTGTGCTCCAACAGGCCTTTATAGCCCTAGGTGTAGCCAGGCCTCCTTTAATTGGCTCATTGTGGCCTACCTTCTCTGACCCAAGCGAGCTGGCATTGGTCTACTCACAAAGATCAGCTACCCTGTGACAGGCACCAAAGTGTGAAAATGTTGGCTTGTGGTAAAAGTGGTTGAAAACATTTAACTGTATCCTATTGTGGAGGGATGTGGTAGCTAGAGAGTCCGGCATTGAGGATATCTTGCAGCAACAGGACTCCAGTCAAACAAGGGTCTACTGACAATATTAGACTGAAGATTGGGGCCTGAGATCATTACTAGGGCACATGTGTAAACTCAGAAGTAAATTCATTGAAAAAATAAGAGGAAGTGATTGTGTAGGTTATTTATACGTTTGCATCTGAGTTCAGAATTCTGAATTTCCCTTGCAAAAGCTAAGACCATCCCAACATTAAGAAAGCAGTTTGCAACAAAATGCTAACAGCAATAGCTGCTACAAGAGAAAAAGACCCCTGAACTATAGTCTTGGCAGGTAAAGCATCATTCAAAAATCTGGTAAATTTTGCAGGCCTTACAGAATAGCTGTGTCCTGGCATTGATTTCTGAACTAAGATTTAATTAACTGAATCAGGGGTATAAAGCTCTACAGAATAAACATAGCCAACTCTGTGGCACATGGATGAGGAAAGTTTGAAAAGGTCAGGATTTATTTATGTTTTTGGGTAAATTAACTATATGTGTTTTTTCAATGATGAGATTTACTGATTAAAGCTCCAATACATGGAATCTTGAGCTTTCTTGCCTTTAAACGGCCCAGAATCTTGCCACAGAAAAGGAAATGAGCTGCAGTTCCAAGGACTTACACATTTTAGACCCAGAGGCAAAAACACAAGCTTTATGCAGCACAATAAAGCCACTCATCTGAACAAATGCTTCTTTTTCGTATTAATATTCAGACATATACCTGTGACGGATCCTTTGAAAGGTCTGTGCAAGATAATCTAAGGCAGGCGAGCTATTTGGGTTTGAGGGAAATTCTGTATCAGTAACCAAAACATTGTGAGTTCATATACCTGATCCTCTACTTTCTCTTTGTGCAATAAACAATTTTGCAGCACGCCCAGTAAGCACAGCACTTTAGCTAGCACGCTGTAGCACTGTCTTTTATAAAAGCCAGCCTCGTAACTAGGAGCAAGATGTGCATCCTTGATACTATAAGTGAAAAGCTTTCAGCAGTGTCTCCAACATACATTCACTAAGGCAGGTGGTGAAAAATTCCCTGATCTGACGTAGTAGAAGAATGAACAGATTCAACAGCCTGAGCTGGAAAAGCAGCTATACAGGAACATTTTCACTGCAGTGCCTGTCACTATGGCAGCTACAAAGTACTATGGAGAGAAAGACTAAAATCCACACACAATAGGGACAGAGGGATTTACCACTGCACATCCATGTGTCACAGTCCAAGGAACCATGTGATCATTTATTCTACAGTGCTGCAATATGTAATTTCATGGAACAGAATGAGAAACTAACAACACTGCAATAGCCAGTTTGTCTGATCTGTCGGTCACATTTAGCAAGTCTATGCAAATGTTTACTAAAATATTAAAACAACATTTTTAAAAAATTCAATGGAGTAAACTTTCTTACCATCTAAGCGCACAAGCTACTCTGATTTTCTGCATTTGTGGGTGGATTTCAAGAGGTAGACAGATGGCTGTGGTCTTTTATCACAAAGCTAACAAATGCAATGGGTTTAGCACAGAATGTGCCAAAAACCATGCCTTCTAAGGTCCATTTGCACCAGGGAGCACATCCCCACAGGGCACTAACCCAATTTACTATACAGGAACAGGTTTCAGAGTAGCAGCCGTGTTAGTCTGTATTCGCAAAAAGAAAAGGAGTACTTGTGGCACCTTAGAGACTAACAAATTTATTAGAGCATAAGCTTTCGTGAGCTACAGCTCACTTCATCGAATGCATCGATGAAGTGAGCTGTAGCTCACGAAAGCTTATGCTCTAATAAATTTGTTAGTCTCTAAGGTGCCACAAGTACTCCTATACAGGAACAGGCACACAAATGATTAACCACCTCCTAAATGTCCTGTTTGTTTTGCTAGGTTTCTAAGTAGTACCTGCCTCCCTTAAGGATGGGGGACTGAGGGAGACCTGAGGAGCAGGATCCTACTTTTCCAAAGGGGGTGGGGTCAGGAACTAGCACTGAGGCATGATACAGACTCCAGCTCCCATAAATCAGAAAAGAGGTTAAAAGTTACAAAGAAAGAATTTATGACAATATTTTGACTTTTAGCCATTTTCCAGGCCGTGGAAAAACCCAGAACTCTTATTTTAGTACAAATAACATATGCCCACCAACAACGTTGTTTTTACCTTTTTCCTGCCCCTCAGACAACGGGACTATGTTCTGGGTGCACTATTGTGATCTAATAAAATACATCACAAAACACGTGCAGTCTGGGATAGATGACTTGAACCCTGAATCACTGAAAGAGTATGTCACTTGCTGATAGCAGCTCCAGCATCTAACAGAAACTTGTCAGTGTACAAAACAGTCCATGAAGAAAGGAGATTTAAAATAAATCAGAGAGATGGAACAAGATAGTTGGCATTGTCTATGAAAGGAAGTAGCTGTTCTATAAGTTATTTATTTATCCTTTCCAAATAATAGGCCCACCATATTAACTATCTATGTGGTGGATTAATGGCCCTTTAATCTACATACTCTAGAGAGACAATACCGCACTGTACTTAAAGTTCTTCTCTCTCCAGGGACACAGCAGGAATAGTCCTACATATGATTAACAGCTGCCCTCACTGGTCTTTCTCCTATCAGATGAAGATAAATGCCCAGCTCTTCTACTACCAACTATGCCCATATGGAAAAAGATCACAGGGTGTTTGGTTCAGACTCCCATAGTATCTAGAAGGCTGATGATCACTGGCACAAAGATCTTTCTTTTGGGGAATAACACACACCATTCAATGAGCCTCCTTGAAGGAAACCATGGTACTGATAAATTGGCAGTTGCAAAGTATTTAGTTCCTTCAGTTTAGAACCTTCCTGGATATACCATATACTTTATACTATATAAAATAGTAATGGGAAAATGCCTCACACCTTCCCTTGGACTCTCTTCCATGAAGATTTAGTCTCCCTACAAGATATCTATGCTCTTTATAATATTACACACATACACACTTAAATTCACACCAAGAGTGAAGAGAAGGAGTTAATTCATTAAGTTCAAAGCAAGAAAGCAGATGTCCTAGCTTTGTTTGATGGGAACTGATGTTGTACAGCCAATAACTGACAGGTTTCAGGACAGGGGTGGGAAAACTACAGCCCGGGGGCTGCATCCGGCCCTTCAGACATTTTAATCCGGCCCTCAAACTCCCGCAGGGAGTGGGGTCTGGGCTTGCCCTGCTCCGCACAGCTCCTGGAAGCAGAAGCATTTTCCCTCCTCCACCTCCTATGCATGGGGCAGCCAGGGGGCTCCGCACTCTACCCCTGCCCCAAGTGCTGCCTTCGCAGCTCCTATTGGCCAAGAACCGCGGCCAATGGGAGCTGCAGAGGAAGCACCTGCAGACAGGTCAGCGTGCAGAGCCGCTTGGCTGTGCCTCCACGTAGGAGCTAGAGGGAGGACATGCCACAGCTTCCAGGAGCTGCTTGATGTAAGCACCGCCCAGAGCCTGCATCCCTGACCCCCCTCACGCCCCAACCCCCTGCCCCAGCCCTGATCCCCCTCCTGCCCTCCAAACCCCTCAGTCCTAGCCTGGAGCCCTCCTGACCCCCAACCCTCATCCCCAGCCATCCAAGAGCCTACACCCCCTCACCCCCATCACCCTGTCCCCATCCCTATCTCCTCCTGCAAACCCTGAACACCTCTTTCTGACCCCACCCCGAGCCTGCACCCCCCATACAGAGCCCTCACCCCCTCCCACATCCCTTCTGTAGCATTCATAGCTCACCATACAATTTCCATACCCAGATGTGCCCTCGGCCAAAAAGTTTGCCCACCTGTTTTAGAATATAATGACTTTTACAGATAACTTCAATATATATAAATGTGATCAGTCAATCTGTTGGTTCCAACAAATTTACGTGCAATGTTTCCATTTGATTAAAAGATGGGGGATTCTTAAGTTTGACTTTAAACTGAAAAACAAAGAAAAGGGGATTTCAGGAGATGGAATTGCCTGCCTTGGGAAGCAGGGAACCCCTCAGTTTTACATCTAATCTTGCCACTGATTGTGTCATCTTGAGTAGTCATTTTGAGTATGTCTACACTGCAGGGTGTATTGTATCTTGGCTCAGGCACATGGAGATGCATGTTAGCCAAGCCCAGCACATGGGATCGTGTTAGCCAAGCCCATCACAGCACAACCTATGCTGTACTTGTGTATCCACATACACACGATTCACAGTGGCACTGCAATTACAGATGTTTGGTGCTCGGATTTATGGGGCATATCCCAGGGTTCCTAGCACCTCACCAACTGGATCTGCTCTTGGAATAGGTTTGCAGTGTATTGTGGGGGGTCTTTGTCCTTGTTGGACCCTTGTGCAGAAGTGGTTTTTCTCCTGGATCTATTTCTGGGACTCTGCCCCCCACTCCACTGTGGTCTCCTCTGGTGCTGGAGGAAAGCATGCCTCTAAGTAACCAGTCTTCCTCAAGAAGAAACGGATGGGTCTTCGCTTCACATATTTGCTGCAGAGCATGACCCCTTGGCAAGAATTGGCAAAGCTCACCAGGCATGTAACTATGCCACAGCAGCCATCAGTACCCAGAGGAGAAGCAAGGGCATCAACCCCACAGCGCTACTCCCCTCCCCTGAATCACATACACTGGGTAAGGGGCCACCATGTAAGAAGGGGACGGCACAAAGATCACTGCCAGCACCCTGCAGCAGCTCTCGGGGTGCCAGCAGCCTCACCACCTGCTGGGTGAGCAGAAGGCGCCAGCAGCCGCTACCCCCGGGGGTTAAAGTAAACACTGTAAGGAGGACAGGGCCAGGGGCAGAGGCAGCTCCCCCCTCCTGGGTTTTAGTTGGGACTGTGAAGAGGGCAGGGATGGAGACAGAGAGCCCTAGGGTTGAAGTAGGGGCTGGGGAAGGCAGGGGTGATGGGATAAGCCCAGCAGGTCCCCCCCCCCCCCCCCCGGGTTGAAGTAGGGACTGTGAGGAGCAGGACACAGGCAGAGGGATAAGCCCGGCAGCCCCCCCCTCCGGGGTCGAAGCAGGGGCTATGAGAAGGGCAGGGACCGCGGCGGGGGTATAAGCCCGGCGGCCCCCCCCGGTTGAAGAAGGGGCTGTGAGGAGGGCAGGGACGGAGGCGGGGGTGGGGGGGATAAGCCCGGCCGCCCCCCCGGGTTGAAGAAGGGGCTGTGAGGAGGGCCGGGACGGAGGCGGGGACGGGGGGATAAGCCCGGCAGCCCCCCCGGGTTGAAGAAGGGGCTGTGAGGAGGGCAGGGACGGAGGCGGGGACGGGGGGATAAGCCCGGCAGCCCCCCCGGGTTGAAGAAGGGGCTGTGAGGAGGGCAGGGACGGCATCAGGCGGGGGGATAAGCCCGGCAGCCCCCCCCCCCCGGTTGAAGAAGGGGCTGTGAGAGCAGGGACGGAGGCGGGGGTGGGGGGATAAGCCCGGCAGCCCCCCCCCCCGGGTTGAAGAAGGGGCTGTGAGGAGGGCAGGGACGGCGGCGGCGGGGGGATAAGCCCGGCAGCCCCCCCCCGGGTTGAAGAAGGCTGTGAGGAGGGCAGGGACGGAGGCGGGGGTGGGGGGATAAGCCCGCAGCCCCCCCCCCGGAGTTGAAGAGGGGCTGTGAGGAGGGCAGGACGGAGGCGGGGGTGAGGGAATACCCGGCAGCCCCCCGGGTTGAAGCAGGGCTGTGAGGAGGGCAGGGACGGAGGCGGGGGTGGGGGATAACCCCAGCAGCCCCCCCCCTTGAAGCAGGGCTGTGAGGAGGGCAGGGACGGAGGCGGGGGCGGGGGGATAACCCCAGCAGCCCCCCCCCGGTTGAAGCAGGGGCTGTGAGGAGGGCAGGGACGGCGGCGGGGCGGGGGGATAAGCCCGGCAGCCCCCCCGGGTTGAAGCAGGGGCTGTGAGGAGGGCAGGGACGGCGGCGGGGGTGGGGGGATAAGCCCGGCAGCCCCCCCGGGTTGAAGCAGGGGCTGTGAGGAGGGCAGGGACGGCGGCGGGGGTGGGGGGGTTCCCAGAAACAGCTCGCGGGGGGGGGAGGGGCGGGTTCTGAGCAGTGCCCGGCAGGCTCCCCACAGGGCTGAGGGGCGCCGGGCCAGCAGACTCCCCCTGCCCCGCACGGCAGGGAGGTTTGGGGATGCCCGGCCGCCCCGCTAGGGCCGGCTGCTCGCAGCCTGCCTCCCCCAGGGCCTGGACCTCCCGCCCCAGCCGTGACGTGCGGTCCCCCCACTCCGCACTCACCGCGGGCGGACCCTTCACGGCTCCAGGCTGAGCAGACAGAGCCCCAGGGCCCCGCGGCTCACTCTCGCCTTAACCCGCACTCAGCCCAGCCCTGCTCGCCACAGCCAATCCGCGCCCCCGGCCCCGCTCCCCGCCCGGCCAATCGGAGGCTGCGGCCCGGGCAGCCTCCCCCCAAGGGGCGGGGCGCGCGCGCGCGCGCGCTGGCTGGCGAGGAGGCTCGCGGAGCGTGGGCAGGGGCGAAGGGCGAGCGCTGCTGGGGGGGGGGGGGGGGGGCGGGCAGCCCGCCCAAATCCACTCTGAGCATCGCCTGGGGGCAAGTGCCTCGGAGGCGCCGGCAAGGTGCTGAGCACACCCAGCTCCCCTTGAAGCCCGGGGGGGGGGGGGGGCTGGTGGCACTCAGCACCGCAGCGCGGGCCCTTAGGCAGTGGCACGGCTCGCTTAACTAGCAGAAAAGAAGCTGGCTGGTGTTACCGCGCGTACCAAGTCTCAGGAAGGGAGAGGGGGCGAGGCAGGAACTTGGCAGCCTTTAGGTGCTTGGGCAAGCCCTTGGCTGGAGTTGAAATGACACCCGCCCAGTGACCTACTGCCCCTGCTCCTCACTTGTCCCAGCTGGATCATACAGGCCCGCTCTCCTGCCAGATTGGTAGGGGTAGGTGAGCAGAATCAGCTCAAAGAGGAGCTGAACTGAGCTGAACCCTGATGGCATCTTCCCCCCCAAAGGAAGCTCTGTTCTGAAGCAAACCTGATCTTAACCCAGGTTCTTAAATCGTGTGTTTTTCAGGGTAAGCAGTAGCAGGCCTCACATGCACATATTGATTATATATGTCAAGTGCACCCTGCCCAGAATAGCCTGTTCATTTCTGGTCACCTTTCAGAGACAACTGACAAAAATGACTAGATACACAAAAAGCCCGACAAGGTAGAAACTGAAAGGATTTGGACTGTTTAGACATGATAGGAGGTGCATAAAATAAGTAAATGAGGTGCCCCTCTTTACCCTTCTTCATCATGATACAACAAAAAAAAAAAAGGAGGGGACATGCAATAAAAATGAAAGGAACCAAATTTTACCACTATTACAACAAAGGGGTTAAATGGTTTTTTTGTTTGTTTTACATAATGCATAATTATCCTATGGAACTCATCATTATAAGATCTCATGGTGACCAAGAGGTCAACTAGATTAATACAAATATTAGATCTTTCTCTAAATAATGAGAACATGCCCAGTTATAAGATATTATACTTATTTCTACAACGGATATATCCCCTTATGTTTCAGAGCATAAGCCAATCACTATCTGATGGGGTTAGAAAGAAACTTCCCCACGGGCAGGTTTTTTCATAGTTGTCCCTTAAAGAGTCCTACAACTTCCTTCTTCATCTGAAGCCTCTGCCCATCAGACAGGATACTGGACTAGATGGATGACTAGTCTGATGCAGCATGGAAACGCCTTGGTTCTCATGCATAAAAGTTAATGGTATGACCCATGGAGATCATAAATATCTCTGAACACAGAGGGGTCTGAGCAGCATGGTCACCTCTCAATCCCCTATTTGTTTCTTTGTTTGTGAACTTTAAAACCATTTTCCAGAGCAGTCTATGGGTTTCCGCTGTTGTAAAAGAAAGGCACAAGCCTCCACCAAGGTTTTGCAGTTTATGTCTATACTTTTACATCATTGCACACCATTGTATTAGACTTTAGAACTAACCTTTGTTCCCGGGTTGGCCAAACCTGATTATAAATCTGGATGAAGAAACTGGAGAAAGAGGTTTCTGCAACTGTGGGACCATGTTTAGGCTTCCCCTTTGAGTTCTGTAGATTCTTTTAGGCCCGTATCTTACAAAGTCTTAAGCATAGGTAAAAGGAAGAAGAATACTTGTGGCACCTTAGAGACTAAACAAGCATAGGTGTTACCTTGTATACATGGGTGGTGGGTATAATAGGACAGGTTTAGGCTTCCCTGGCGCTGCCACCGACCTGCCCGGATAGCTGGGCTGCGGTGGCCCCACCCCTTCCCTGAGGCCCCCCACCACCTGCTGCTGCTGCTGCTTGCCTGCCATGTCTCCTCCACTCCACACACTGCTTGGAGGTCCCCGCTGCTCGCTGCATCCCTCCTTGTCAGGGGTGAGGGGAGTGAGGAGGCTTGTTTAGTATGGAGATGAGAAGATTGAGGAGGACATGATAATAGTCTTCAAATACATAAAAGGTTGTTATAAAGAGAAAGGTGATAAATTGTTCTGAACCACTGAGAACAGGACAAGAAGTAATTGGCTTAAATTGCAGCAAGAGCGATTTAGGTTAGACATTAGGAAAACTTTCCTAACCATAAGGGTAGTTAAGCACTGGAACAAATTACCAAGAGAGGTGGTGGAATGTCTGTCATCGGAGGTTTTTAAGAACAGGTTAGAGAAATATCTGTCAGGGATGGTCTAGATAATACTTAGTCCTGCCTTAGTGTAGGGGACTGGACTAGATGACCTACTGACGTCCCTTCCAGTCCTACATTTCTATGATTCTGTAAGCATAACTTTATGATCATTGGGTACATTGACTTTGTGCTTAAGTCTTTGCAGGATCAGAGACTTGGATCCAATTCAGCTCCCACTGAAATCAATGGAAGTCTTACCATTGACTTTAATAGGGAATTAATTGGGCAGGATAAAGTGATGAGCACTAAGCGGGTTTTCTAAAAAGCCCCTTATTTTGTTTTACTGGTAACTGTTGGTTTTCTTGCAAATCTCCTGTACTCTTTCATATCTTCAAGGGAGGGGTTAAATTACATTCTGTGGGCCACAAACTGGCCCATTGCTACTTGTGCTAACTATCCAGAGACACTGGGGTATTGTCCAGAAAAAATACACTTCCTGAGAAGGGGAGGGTGCACTAGCTGGTTTTTTGAAACCCCAAGGAAATCCTGAATTGAATAACAACGATCCCTGCCTCTCTCCTTCCTCTTCTTCTAATAAACAAATTGTCACAAGAGCTCTAGGAGACATAAGAAAATTCAAAGAAGTTCCAACAGGGGTGCTGTGGTGGGCCAAATTTGATTCTCTTTTATATTGTTATAAATCTGGATTAACTCTATTCACGTCAATTACAATGTGTAGCCAAAAGCAATATTTGATCAGTTTTTTAAGGTTTTGTTACAAAAAAGCAGAAATAAAATATTAATTCAAAGAAAAGAGTTATGTAGTACACAGCATGCATCCCTTGCACACTGAAGTCAGTTGCAAAACTCCTACTGAATTCAGTGTCAATATTTGGAAAATATCTCATGCGTACACTCAAACTTGGCACCCTTTTATAGGGCCATATTTAAAAAATAGAGCAGTGTAAAAACACACAGGGCCAAACTGACTTCACTTTATACCAAGAATGACTTTGATTCATGGTGTCTCCATGAGTACATGCTGGAAATCAACAGTGATGCTACACAAGGACAATGGAGGGGAAGAGGGGGAAAGATAATAAAGAAGAGTCTCAGACAACAATACCTAAAGATTCACTGAGTGAGCCAAGGCCAGAATACATTATATAAAGGGTGAAATAAGCCTGAGAAGATTGCAACATAATTCAGTGTCATAAAGCCAAACCTTTGCAGGTCCAGATCAGGAACTGTTAAGATGTTATATAGCTCTGCAACATTATTAAAAATGAGAGAAGCAGAGTACAAATGCAGTACACAAATAGTTTGTGGCCCTTTCCATCAGTCTATCTGCTTTTGATTCTAAAATATTCTGAATTATTAATAATGCATTATGTGTATTATAGTAGCACCCAGTCAGGCTTAGGGGCTGCATACTGTATATACATAAGACACTCCTCACCCTAGAATTATTATTAACTAGAAGAACAGAAGAGGAAAGTCACTGAACTGAAAGAATTGCTGTGCAGTACATATTACACCTTCGTCACACAAACAAAATCCCACACAGACGATAGAAAGGAGTGTGCAGTAGGAACTCACCTTACTGAAGCAGCAGGGGTTATTATCTCACATCTCACCTTTCCAACGCCAGTAGAACTGACTGAAGCAAGCAGTTTGTAGAAATACAAATACATGTAGATAATTTTATTGCTGCACTTGGCTGCTGATGTTGCTGTTAATAGAAAGAAAAGGAGTACTTGTGGCACCTTAGAGACTAACAAATTTATTAGAGCATTAGCTTTCGTGAGCTACAGCTCACTTCATCGAATGCATCCGATGAAGTGAGCTGTAGCTCACGAAAGCTAATGCTCTAATAAATTTGTTAGACACTAAGGTGCCACAAGTCCTTTTCTTTTTGCGAATACAGACTAACACGGCTGCTACTCTGAAAGCTGTTAATAGAGACTCCATATGCCACCTGCTGGAAGAAATCTCTCTCGCTCTCAATTTTGAAGAAAACGGAGCAGATTATCATCTTGTGAAATCCTTGATGTCAAAGGAGCTGATGATTTACCTCAATTTATGTTGTTTTACACCAGCTGAGAATCTGACATATTGTTGGATTTGACCCCTGAAGTCATCATCATTTTACTGCATGCTCTTGACCTGTAAAGAATCTAAAACATAGGAGGAGAATTCAACAGGTCTTTGACAAAAATGCCGGAAGAAAACGTAGCTGGGGGATTGAGGATGACAAATGGATATAAACTGGTCATTGGGAAGTTTAGACTTGAAATTAGATGAAGGTTTCTAACCATCAGAGGAGTGAAGTTCTGGAACAGCCTTCCAAGGGAAGCAGTGGGGGCAAAAGACCTATCTGGCTTTAAGATTAAACTCGATAAGTTTATGGGGGAGATGGTATGATGGGATAACATGATTTTGGTAATTAATTGATTTTTAACTATTCACGGTAAATAGGCCCAATGGCCTGTGATGGGATGTTAGATGGAGTGGGATCTGAGTTACTATAGAAAATTCTTTCCTGGGTATCTGACTGGTGAATCTTGCCCATATGCTCAGGGTTTAGCTGATCGCCATATTTGGGGTCGGGAAGGAATTTTCCTCCAGGGCAGATTGGAAGAGGCGCTGGAGGTTTTTTTGCCTTCCTCTGTAGCATGGGGCACGGGTCACTTGCTGGAGGATTCTCTGCTCCTTGAAGTCTTTAAGGACGAGGACTTCTATAGCTCAGAGATAGGTGAGAGGTTTTTCACAGGAGTGGCTGGGTGAGATTCTGTGGCCTGCGTTGTGCAGGAGGTCGAACTAGATGATCATAATGGTCCCTTCTGACCTTAGCATCTATGAATCTATGAATGATAAAGCATCTTTAAAAAAAGTAACAGTGGGTCAGATCCTCAGCTAGTGTAATTTGGAGTAGTGCTACTGCAATTAGTTGACTGATTAAAGCAACGAGGATCTGGCCCTTGACCTGAATTATCTTTTCAATTCCTATCCTCCTGTCCCCCTCCCCACCGCATCTGGGAGTAGACATGACTGAGTGAGGCACTAATCTGGGCATTTGTATACTGTTGTGCTACAGAGAAATACAACAACATGCTCACATATTCCCCATTTCCTCTGTTACTTTATCTAGGCTAGCAGAGAAACTCCTTTTGGTTTACCCTGTTGGAGTCCAATTGACTTCCTCGAAAAAAACGGTTACCTTCTCGTAATTGTTGTTCTTTGAGATGGTTGCTCATATCCATTCCAATTAGGTGTGTGCGTGTTTTGTTTTTGCTCTTTCTGACTGGTGTCAGTTATAGTGCAATGAAATAAAATAAATGTCCAAGGTAATTGAGGCACTCAGGGTCAGATCTTGAGCTGGTGTCAATTGACAGAATTGTTCTTCAAGTGCTTGCTCATATAAATTCCAATTAGGTTTGTGCGTACTGCGTGCACAGTTCACCGGAAGGTTTTTCCCCTAGCAGCACCCATCGGGTCAACTCTGGAGCCCCCTGAAGTCGCACGTTCATGGCACCGCATATAGGACCCTGCCAACCTGCCGCCTCTCCAGTTCCTTCTTGCTGGATACTCTGACAGAGAGAAAGGCGGGTGGGTTTGGAATGGATATGAGCAACACATCTCGAAGAACAACAGTTACGAGAAGATGAGTAACCGTTTTTCCTTCTTTGAATGCTTGCTCATATCGATTCCAATTAGGTGACTTGCAAGCATAGGCACCAATTTTTTCTGGCGCCAGTGGGAGCTTGCACCCCCGGCCCCACCCCAACTCCACCCCTACCCCATTCCAATCCCTTCCTGAAAGTCCCCGTCCTAAATCCACCCGTTCCCTACCCTATTGTACTCCTTCCTCAAATCCCTGCCCCGGCCCTGCCTCTTCCCTGAGCATGCTGCCGCAAAACAGCTGGGAGCTAGGGGGAGAAACGGGTATGTGGCACACTCAGGGGAGGAGGCGAAGGCGGAGTGGAGGCAATCTGGGGTGGGGTGGGGAGCTGCTGGTGGGCGCAGAGCACCCACCAATTTTTCCCCGTGAGTGCTCCAGCCCCGGAGCACCCACAGAGTTGGTGCCTAAGCTCCCAAGCCTTACCTTGGAGGTGGGGTCGGAGTTTATGGACTCGCCGATTGAAGCACAGCCCTGCCAAACACTGCATCATCCCTGGCATGCTGGGTGATGGCGTAATGTGAAGTGAAGGCATGGACCAAAGACCACGTAGCCGCTCTGCACATCTCCTGGATTGGTATCTGGGCTAGGAAGGCCACTGAAGAAGTCTGAGCTCTGGTGGAGTGTGCGGTCAGAGCGAGGGCAAGGACCTTAGCGAGGTCATAAAGCCAGATATCATTGTGGATCACAATGTATCCTGTATCCTTTGCATGGACACTGGGAGGCCTTTCATCCTGTCCACTACAGCAACAAACAACTGGTTCGACTTATGGAATGGCTTAGTTCGTTCAATATACACCACACATCCAGGGAATGAAGCCTCTGCTCACAGCTATTGGCATGGGGTTTCGGGAAAAAGACCGGAAGGAATATGTCTTGATTGGTGTGGAAACTCGAGACCACCTTCGGTAGGAATGCTGGGTGGGCTTGCAGTTGCATCTTATCTTTGTAGAAAATGGTATATAGAGGGTCAGATGTGAGAGCCTTGAGCATGGACACCCTCCTGGTTGATGTTATTGAAACCAAAAAGGCCACCTTGTAGGAAAGGTAGAGGAGTGAGCATGTATCTAGGGGCTCGAACGGGAGCCCAATCAGCCTCGAGAGTACCAAGTTAAGGTTCCAAGTGGGGGTGGGTCAGCGAATACGAGGATATAATCTTTCTAACCCCTTGAGAAACCGCCGAACCATTTTGTTAGTGAAGATGGTGCATCCATGCTCTCCTGGGTGAAAAGCTGAGATGGCAGCCAGATGAACCTTTATCGAGGAGTGAGACAAGCCTTGCTGTTTCAACTTTAGGAGGTAGTCCAAGATGAAGGGTTATCGACGATTGTTTTGGAGGGATTGACTCTACAAGCACCAAATCGCAAATCTCTTCCACTTGGCTAGGTAAGTCACTCTATTTGAAGACTTTATCTGCTACCTA
This sequence comes from Dermochelys coriacea, assembly GCF_009764565.3. Taxonomy (NCBI): domain Eukaryota; kingdom Metazoa; phylum Chordata; order Testudines; family Dermochelyidae; genus Dermochelys; species Dermochelys coriacea. The sequence continues at coordinate 26,135,149 of NC_050077.1, forward strand.
GAACCACCTCCTAATGGGGGTCTGGAGCATGTAAGCTCTAGCAGTTCAGCCATGGCAACTTCCAAGCTGTGAGATAGCCCCCCCCCCCCCCGCGCCTTCCTTCCGCGTCCCTCTTCAGGCACCCCTTTCACAAGCAGCTTCTCATCCAGAGTATGAATCCTCCTATTGGCGGGGCTGTGGAAGAGGTTCCACCGGATTCAGGGGAAGGGGTTTTACTCCTGGTATTATCCTAATACAGAAAGTAAAAGGGGGCCTCATACCCATCTTGGAGCTGTGCAGCCTCAACAGGTTAATGAAAAAACTAAAGTTTCAAATAGTCTCTTTGTCCACTATCAGTCTGTCCCTGGATCCAGGAGATTGGTATGCCGACCCTCGACTTGAAGGATGCATATTCCACATTTCCATAATCCCGCCTCACAGGCGCTTCTTAAGGTTTACAGTCAGGAGTTCCCACTACCATTCACAGTACTACCATTCGGCCTATCGTCGACACCTTGGGTGTTACCAAATCTATGTCAGTCGGGGCCGGCTTTTCTATAGAAAGGCAGGTTCAGGTATTTCCTTACCAAGACAACTGGCTAGTCAAGAGCTGGTCCAGAACACAAGTGGATCAATATTTCTCCCTCATAAAATATACCTTCACACATTGGGTCTCCTCCTAAAAATGCTCAAAAGTCAACGCTCACTCTACTCAGAGAATAGAGTTCATACGGGCAGTGCTAGACTCAGCACAGCCAGAGCATTCCTGCTCCAATCCTGCTTCCAGGCCATTCACGACATCATACAGGACCTCAAACAATTCCCCATAGCCAGTGGTGAGCTGGAGCTGGTTTGCACTGGTTCGCTAGAAACCGGTTGTTAAATTTAAAACCCTTTTAGAACCTGTTGTTCCACGAGGGACACCCAGTTCTAAAAGGGCTTCTAAATTTAACTGGCTCAAAAGTGACGCCTTAGGCATCGACTCCAGGGTGCTCCAAGGCTGGAGCAACTAAGGGGAAAATTTGGTGGGTGCAGAGCACCCACCGGCAGCTCCCGCCCCAGCCCCAGCTCACCTCCGCTCCACCTCCTCCCCTGAACGCGCCACCCCGCTCTGCTTCTCTGCCCCCCCAGGCTTCCCGTGAATCAGCTGTTTGTGCGGGAAGCTGGGGCAGCTGAGAAGCAGGTGGCGGCTTCCAGCTCAGGCCCAGGGAGGTGAGGTGAGTTGGGGTGGGGGAGCGCGAGAGGACTACTTAGCACTGCAGCAGGTAACCCGGGGGGGGCAAGTGGAACGCTCCCCATCCCAGCTCACCTCCGCCACCCTCGGCCTGAGTGTGAAGCCGCTGCCTGCTTCTCAGCCCTACTCCCGGTTTCCCGCTGAACAGCTGATTCACAGGAAGCCAGGAGGGCACGGAGAAGCAGAGCAGAGCGGCGTCTTCAGGGCAGAGGCATAGCAGAGGGTGAGGTGAGCTGGGGCTGGGCCAGGCGCGGGGCGGGGAGCTGCCAGTGCAACGCTCTGCACCACCAAATTTTCCCTATGGATTGCTCCAGCCCCGGAGCCCCAGGGAGTCAGCGCCTAAGGCACCACTTTTGATTGTGATCATGAGGGGAGCGGCCGCTCCCCCATCCCAGGAACAGAGGGACCTGCCAGATGCTTCCTGGGAGCTACCCCAGGTAAGCACCGCTGGCAGGTTCCTCTGGCTCTTAGGGGTGGGGGAGACACCCACTATAGATGGCCCACGAGACCCTCCTGCCCGGTTCTGGGGGCAGTCAGGGGATAGGGGAGAGGGGTGGATGGGGGCAGGAGTTTCGGGGGGCGGGGGTGTGTCAATGACCACCATCGTGAGGTGAGGGAGGGAACCAGTTAAGATTTTGGCAGCTCATCACTGCCTATAACCACAGTAAGGAGTGGTCACATGGCATCTTGCACGTATGTAGTGCAACATGCGAGGGCTCAGACTCAGACTCTCCAAGCTTGCTGACATCGTGTAGCGACCAAGCAGGCACAGTCTAGACATGGTGGTGACCCTTCCACTGGACATTCTCAAGTCTCTTTACTGATGACTCAACCTGCACTTGGCATGAGCAGGGGGTCACGTGTTTCCAAACCCCACCATGCCCTATGTCTGACCATCAAAGCTTTGGCCATGGGGTGAGGAGCACAGAAATCAGGGCCTCTGGTTTCAGGAGGAACTGATGCTTCACATCAATGTATGGGAGCTCAGGGTGGTCCAGCTGGCAAGTTAGGCCTTTCGGCCTCTCCTGGAGGGCAAGTGCATATCGGTCCTGACAGACAATACAACAGCGATGTTTTATATCAACAGACAGGGGGAGCACCCTCCTTTCTCCTATCAGGAAGCCCTCAGCTCTGGGAGTTCTGCATAGCACACTCCATACTTTTGGAAGCGTCCTATCTTCCAGGGTCACCGAATGTACTAGCAGACCACCTCAGCAGGTCTTTTCATAACTATGAGTGGTCTATCTGCCCAGATGTGATAAACAATATCTTCCAGCGGTAAGGAGTTCTCCAGATCGGTCTGTTCATCACAAGGGCCAACAGGAAGTGCCTACAATTCTGCTCCTTCCTAAACCACAGCCCGGCTTCATTGGTGGACGCATTTCTCCTTCCATGGAAGGAGTCCCTGTTCTATGTGTCCCCCCCCATACCACTGATTCACAAGGTTCTCCTCAAATCTGGAACAATAGAACTTCAGTGATCCTGGTGGAACCCAGCCTGGCCACATCAGCATTGGTACACCACACTACTGCAGCTATCGGTGGACACTCCAATCACACTACCCCTAGTTCTGGGCCTCATCGCTCACATCATGGAAGGCTTTGACACCCCAGTCTCGAGTCTGAGGCAGGGAAAGAAGAGGAAAATTGGATCAAATATTCCATCTCTACCATGCGGAGGACACAACGGTCTGAGGTGATTTGGGACCATGCTCGGTAGAAATGAGATAGACATTCCAAAAATGGAAAGAAGGATCCAGTTGAGAGGTTGGTATAGACGCCCTCAGGCACATCCTCAAAATGTCTGCCTAGGGCCTGGTGGCTGCCTGGATGACCCAGATCCTCTGTTATCCCAGAATCCTTCCTTGGCACCTCCCAGACCAAAGCCGGTGTGCTGCGTGCCGATGATGAGGAGCCCCATCCATGCTTCCATTAGTAGCAACTTTAGTCTGTGATCCCTCTCCTTCTTCGTGCAGAGGTAAAAGCTCCTACAGATCTTGCACCTGTCTGCTTGGTGGGACTCCCCCAAGCACTTTAGACAAACTGAATGCAGGACACCCTTTGGCATAGGCTTCTGGCAAACCCCACACAACTTACCCCGTGTCCGAGGCACGCGCTGGGTCCGGGAGAGGGACAGGGAAGCGGGGGAGGGAAACAATTCCCCAGTACCCCAAGTCCAGATGTCTAACTACAACAATTTTAAAACTATTTACAGAAAATACGCTAGAGGATCGCTCATTGAAGATGAGAAATGAAAACGTTCCGACGACCGCCACCAATGGTAACAAGGAACTGGAGAGGTGGCGGGTCAGCAGGGACCTCTATGCAGTGCTATGAGGCGTGATTCCAGGGGTTCCAGAGCTGACCTAAGAGGGCTGCTAAGGGAAAAACCTTCTGGCGAACTGTGCACACGGCACACACCTAATGGAATCGATATGAGCAAGCACTCAAAGAACAACTCTGGCAATTGACACCAGCTCAAGATCTCACCCTAAGTGCCTCAGTTACCTTGGACATTATTTTATTTCATTGCACTATAGCTGACACCAGTCAGAAAGAGCAAAAAACGAAACAGCAAGTTAGGCTCTTTAATGCTCTGTCCTTGGACATATGCTTGCTCATACAGAGGAAAAACAAACCACACTATTTATGATTTTCCATTGTATGTTTCATTGATTGCTGGAGTAATTTTGTGTAGACCATTATCATATTAGTAAAGTCTCACCTCCCATGCAGACTGGCACAGTGATGCTATAGGAGTCCTTTGGGTTCTGGAAAGGCAACCAAAGTTAAGTGTGAGAGGCATAATGTTGCTAGAACCAAATCTGCTGTTGCAGTTGTGGATGCCAATGGGGAACCTGTCCAGTAGAACATCTCCTGAAGAGCAACATGCACTCAGGTGCAATCTCAGTCTGAGAAAGTCAAGGCATTGCCTGAACATCACCAAAGAACCACTGCCTTTTCTCCCCTCCCTCCACTAACATAACACTGGGCTCAGTCCTTGGCTAGTATAAACTGCATAACTCCTCTGAAGAGATTGGACTCTGCATGGGAAAAGCTGTCCACCTGCATGGAGCTGATTGCTGGATTAGGGTTATAAGTAATAAAGAGATGCATCCTTCTGGGACATACTAAGGCTCCATTCCTGCAAAGAGATCAATATGGGCAAGCCCCTGTGCCTAAAAACAACCTGCCCACAGGGATCCATGACAGGATCAGGACCTCCGTGCTGTGTACTCTTTGTATTGATTATGTTTTCTTTCTATTTAAAAGTCATGCCCATAGATCACTTCTGGCCCTTTGCAATAACCGATAAAAAACCACCACTACCATGGACCGGCTAAGCCATACTAAATAACATGGACAGCCCAACTCCCACTGCACAGAGGCAGCTTGGTGTGGTGATGGCAGGGTCCTTCTTCCTCTTGCCATTGCATCCTTCTCTTGCCAGCTTGCTACTCTGAGGCTAAGGAGAAGCTGAGCGGCAGTCTCACTCTTCAGCTGTTTCCTAGAGCCTTAGTTCTATAAGAGGCAGGCTATCTGGGTATAATCAATAACAACAGTATGAAGCAAAGACACAAAATATTTACTTGTCTGGGGCTCTCTCAAGCATAGCAAGCAAGATATGTACTTTCCACAAGAGATTCATCATTGTACATACTTTAAAAGATGCAGGAGCTCATTTATATGAAGCAATAGTGTGCAAAATTCTGATACCAACACAAACACCCTGCATTTGATCACAGGGGGAAAAAGCACTACATACCTGTTCCATAACTGGCGTTCTTCGAGATGTTAGGGTTAACAAATCTCCTTTGTTCTTTGAAAGTCATTGTGTAATCCTCTCTCTTGGGGGAATGCTTAACTGACAACAACGTTAACAGCTTCCTTCAGGAAGCTTTGACACTTTGCATTCAAGACCCCAACCTGGTTGTCTTTGAGTAGTGCTCATTGGTCATTAGCTGGCACCAGCCAGCCAAGCTCCATAACTGGAGCTCAGCTGGACCTTAAATGGAGAGGGAAACGTAAAAGGGTGCATGGGTGTTTTTCTACTTTTCATTATAGACCTCTTGGATACAAACAGACAGGACTGGAAGAACTTGGGCCTGCTTTGAGGACCCACAAGACGGTGTGTTTATTGTAAAGCGGATGTGGTCACAAGTTCATCACCGCAACAGAAAGCCCATGGACGGGGTGCTGAAGGACTGCTCCTTCCAGAGCCATACTCTGGGGGGGGGAGGGGTTGGGGGAGAGGAAAGGAGGGGAAATCTCTGGTTACCTGATTAGCAGCAGTGTAGGTCTTTATTGTTTTTAATGTTTTCTATGTATTCTTTTTAACCTTAGAGATAAGCAGGCCCTCTAGAAAGAGCTGTGTGGTAACTATAATTGTGGCAGTCACACGGTATCCACCTTTTATAACTTGTTCTTCTAGATGTGTCGCTCATGTCCATTCCAGTGTAGGTGTGTGCTCGCCCAGAGCACCACTGCTGGAAAGGTTTTCCCTCAGTGGTATCCATCAGGTCAGCTCCACAGCCCCCTGGAGTTGCGTGCTCATAGTACCCGTATAAAGGAACCAGCAGCCCCCTCAGTTCCTTCTTACCGTTTGTAAGTGGCAGAGCAGGGAATAAAACTGACGAGATCCTAGCTCCAGACCACTCACCTCCACAAAAGCATGCTTTGTCTCTGACATCTCTTGCAATTTCTTTCGTCTTCTTTTGTAAGTTCTGTACAGGCACAAGTCTCATCTTATGTGAAAGGACACTTCTTTACAAACATTATAGACTCCACTAGGACTACTTGTGTACATAAGAAAGAAAGATTTGGGCCCCTAATTAATTAGATTTATAAGGGCCTGATTAGAACCTGGTGTGATGGGGCATACATACCCCACAATACACAGGCAGGGAAGGAGTTAGTTACCAGCAAAGGGACCCAGGCAGAGAGCACATCTGGCCAGTTAGTGTGTTTACTTCCAGGCTAATTGGGGCAACGCTTAAGCAGGAAGAGGGCAACAGGCCATCTGGCTTCCTTAGTCTGAGGAAACCCCAAAGCCTAAAAAGGTGTAGAAGCTGTTGATAATCTTGCTATCAAAGGGCCTTGGAAGGAGTGAGAGGGCTTGAGGAGACGCCTTGGGGCGGAGAAGCTTGTTTTCTTTGGGACTTCCCGATTTATCTGGCCTTCTGCTACACATTCCCTGTCTCACACAGATCATATACTCTAACCCCTCTTGGCCAAAATGGAAGTCTTAAGGAAAAATCTCCAGCCTATGGCCCCATAAAGGAAGTGAGACATTGTTAAATTCTTGCCAACACCTATGACTTCCTTCATTCCTGAGGTGGTAGTGACATCTAGTGGTTAACATTCCCCCCACACCTAAAAGTGGGGCACATCTGTGATTGATTTACTACTTAGAGCAGAGTTCTAATTTAGAGAAGAAATGATTTACCAGTACCCATTCCCAAGCTGATGAGACAGGGTAGCCTACCAAGCTGGTTACTGAGCCCCGCGCTAAGCAGAGCTGCTTGCTGTGAGTTTCCTCCCCTTGCTGCTGGACTGGGCAGATCTTGAATTCTGAAGGCAGCTGGGCTGCATGAGTTTGCAGAATGGCATCCTAAGCAAACCAATCAATAATTGCTGAACAAAGCAAGAGAAGCCAGCGACAAACAGCAAGGCATCAAATACAAATTGTCAAACCCCATCTAAAGGTACCAGGCCATCATTTTCAAATGTGGGTGCCTAAACCTGGACACCTAAACGCATATTTAAAACATGTAAATGTGGCTTGTTTCAGATAGGGGCTACAGCTGCTCAACCTATTTATTTCAGTGGAAGCCATGGGTGCTCAGCACTTTTGGAGAGCAAAAAAAGACATTCCTTTAACCATTTTCAATGGAAAAATAGCTGATTCTCCCTTGTAGTATCAGGAAGTATCAGTATGAGTGCTGACGAAAGGATAAATCAAGGGTTTTGAGAGAAGTGAAGGAAGATATACATGTATCTCAAAATATTCTGAATACTTGGTGAGCAGTTACTTTAAACTATATGCATATATGATTTATAGGCTATTATATTTATATTTGCTTGAATATAGGCTAGTTTTTCTCACTCTCTCAATGCCTGTCTAGAAAGTACCAGTCTTTTTTCTGGTAAATTCTCTCTCTCTCTTTAGCGCATATAGCTTGTTGTCGCTCTGTTGCCAAGGTGTTTACTCGAGATTAATTAGTGGCCTGGGGGAGACAAAGGATAGAGAAGAGAATGCGAAGAGAGATGTCTGCCTAGAAAAAGACTGGATTTTCTGCTTGCCAGGTTTGGAGTGTGCAAGATAATATTTTCTTATAGGAAGCATGCTATGTAAAAATTCTTATATAGACTTATCACATATCGTATGCATAAGACATTGTATTTTTATAGTATAGTAAAAGAAAAAATCCCAACAATTAATTGTTTTATAGCAAAAAATTCAATCAGAATAAATATTTGTAAATATATTTTATATACAGTCTGGATAAACTTTATATTTTCCTAACAAAATTAATCAAATGTTTTTTCATTTATTCATATGAAAAGAAGGATAATTTTCCTTATTCATGGTGTAAAAAAAATTATTATATCCTTTCGTTTTCCTGTGAGAACATAGACAAAATAGCACTAACTTTCACAGAAATATCCTGGTGAAACACCACAGGTTTTTGGCATATATATTACTAAATTATTTGTTGTTGTATAGATATATAAATCTCAATATTTAGAATATAAATTAATTTTACCTGTTTCAATACAAAACTTTGTTACTAATTTTAGTACCATATTAGGTAACTCAGCATAAAAACAAAACAAATCAATTTACTGGAAAAATACAACCCACGTACAATTTTCTGATAATTGACTTATTACCTGGGTGTAATTCATATCAATATAACTAACAGTTGAGCTCTAAGCTTGTGGCTTATCCAGATCCTATATCCTCCATAGCTTCTTTTATCCTCTATAGCCATCTTATATCATCTAAGAGTCTCATTGTGCATTCAGACAAGGAATTCCACAATTCAGATGCCCCAACAAAGAAGAAAAATTTCCTGAGAACTCTTCTAGTAAATTGTAGTGACTGTGGTTTTTTATTTTGTATTTTTTTATATTGTATTGTTTACGTCTGCTGTACTTACATATGCAATTAGTTCAAAGAATGTGTCTAAAATTTATTTCTGTCATGTCATTGTTACAGACAGGGCTGCTGAAAATGAAGATTATTATTCTATTCTTGCAACTTTGCCTTTCTTCATGCAAATATGAAACTTTCGTGTTTATAAATTCAATGTCCTTTCTGTGAAAATAATAAATTCATTTTTTTATGGTATGGAGCCTCTTACACTTGACATACCTTTGGGCCTCAGAATGTCATAATCCAGCCCTGCTTCTAACAATTCAAGTAGCATGCTGTATGGGTACAGGACAGACAGGGTTGATGTGGAACTCTCTAGATCTAACTAGTCCATTACTGTAAATCCTAAGCCTCTGTCATTAGGACTGACAAGCCTAGGAAATGCTTCTTCAGCCCGTGATATAAAACAGTTCAATACTCGTGATAGCCATGCGGTTGCTATCAAGGACACTTTGATAATTTGTAGATTCAAGATAGCACATACTCAGTCCTGCAGCCTTGCCAATTTGGGCTGTGATCTCACAGTTAACCTAATTCCAGGCCTGGTCAGGAATGAGTGAGCAGACCTACCCCCCTCCCCCAAATCCAAAACCAACCATCCACAAACCCAACCCAACAGCCCAAAAAAATCCACCAAAGTACTGCTGGCCATAAGTTAGTTGGGTGCAGTATGTAGTATTAGCCACTGGTTTTGAGAACCAGGATATGTTTATGCTTGTCTACAAGCATTACACACTGAAATTGCCATAATCTTCCTGCTAGTTTGCACCTGTGGAAGTGGACTGATGCCAAAGTTTCAGGAAGTTAGTAACTGTACAGTGCTCCACAGTATTAAATAACTTCAGCATATTTATTCCTCTTTCCAAGTTTAAATTCATGTATAGCTTTTGTCAGAGGTCTTACTGCAACAGGAGAATATCTTCCAGTTTCTTGCTACCTCATTTTTCGAGATGCACAACGCATGTTGATTAATTGTGCTTCGGGGTGTGTGTGTGGGGGGGGGAAGAATCTTTACTAGGTTGGTGCATACATTAAAATTCATCCATTAAAATACAACCACATTTTATTTAGTTGTATCCTTCAAACCTATCATTACAGTCTGGAAAGAATGAAATAGGGAGGCAACCAGTTTCAAATATTTCCTTTTACAAGCTTTCCCATTTTAATTGATTTTTAAATATATTACACAAATCCTACATAAAGGACTTTCAGTTTTAATTAGCTCAATAGTTGTACAGCTAAGTTCCAGATGAATAATTAATACTAACAAATGGAATACTAGACTCCTGTCACAAATTAAGTGCATCTTTGAGTGATCATAAGGCAGATGCTAAAGTAATATTGCTTTATTTAAAAGTTTATAATGGGGCTGATGATGCATACACCAAGTTTGATATGGAAATCAGTATCAAGAAAACAGTTGCCACATCACAAGTTACCAACATTCCACCTAAAATCTATGTCAATAAAGAAGCTCTAGGCAATGTGGATCACTTCTGCTGTCTTGGCTCAATTCTTACCCACTCATTTAACCTGACTAGGGAACTTGATGCCAGAATTGCAAAGCTTCTGTTACCTCTGGCAAACTTACCTCACGTATTTGAAACGGGTTGCTAACCCTGAACACAAAGTCTGTTTATCAGGCTTGTCTCCTTTACAGTTGTAAAAGCTGGGTTACATACCCCAAGCAGGAGCAGAGATTGAACAGTTTCCACCTCTACTGTCATAGAAAAATCCTTGGAGTTACTTGGTTCCAACAGATCACCAATAATGAGACCCATGAGAGAACCAGCCTACAGTCTATGCAGACTATGCTGGATGTTTGCAGGTTTTGCTGGTTGGGACACATGGAGCGCATATCTCAAGAACATTTGCTGATGGCTGTTCGCTATGGCCAACTTAAGAACTGCCCGCAACGGAGAGGAAGGCCAAAGCTCTGAAAGAACAACAAGGTCAAGCAAGGCCTCAAGAAATTCAGCATTCCCACTGACAACTGGGAAAATCCTGCCCACAATTGTTCAGTTTGGAGAAGCCAGGTTAAAACTGGTGCAGTAACCAAGGAGAGCCATCAGAGAGCCCAGGCTGAGGCCCGCAGGCAAGCCAGGAAGCAGAGTATGCTTCAACTTCCATCTGGTGAGTGGACCTGTAGCTACTGTAGGAAGGTTTGCTGCTCATGCATTGGGCTCTTTCCCCATACCATTGCTAAGCACCACTGACGGATCGACTTTCTCACAGCTCCTTTCATCTGTCAAGATGTTGGATGGATTATATATATATATATATATATATATATATATACACACACACACACACACACACCACACACACACACATTATATATATAAAACGGGGGTTTCTGAAATAATTATATTTAATGGTAACATGGGGTGGTACAAGAACCCAAGTGGATAAGGTATGGTTTATTTTTAATATGCAGTTTGTGTTTTAAACTTATACCACTCAATTTATTTTAGCTACGTATAGAAACGTAGAGGCAGGATCCTCAGGCCTGTGGTAACATTGAGTTCCATGCTCATTGGATCCAAGCACCTACAGTCCAAAAAATCCATTATTGCTTCAGGGAAATTTGGTGGGTCTAATAGATTGATCTATGCTCATCAAATCAGAGCATTCCAGGGCACTAATATAGAAGGTTAGTTACCAACAAATCATTATTAGAGACCTTCTCCTGGGTTCTTTAAAATTCAGTACACCACTTATTTCCTAAACTTACAGTAACTGGGAAGGGAGGGGGCAGGTCAAACGTTGCAGCTTGTGTTGATTGAGCTCACTGCATACACCAGGGACTCCTTGTACCCCTCTATTCCCCTGCCCCCACCAGTTCCCTGCTGTGTGCCCCTCTCCCATCCCCCTCTATTTCAGTGTTGTCAGAGTTCCCTCTCCACTCTGAACTCTGCGGTACAGATGTGGGGACCTGCATGAAAGACCCCCTAATCTTATTTCTACCAGTTTAGGTTAAAAACTTCCCCAAGGCACAAATACTTTCCTTGTCCTTGGATAGTATTGCTGCCACCACCAAGTGATTTAGACAAAAATTCAGGAAAAGGACCACTTGGAGTCCCTATTTCCCCAAAATATCTCCCCAAGGCTCTTCACCCCCTTTCCTGGGGAGGCTTGAGAATAATATACCAACCAATTGCCTTTAATATAAGTTCAGACCAGACCCTTTATCTTTAAGGCACTAAAATCAATCAAGTTCTTAAAAGAAGAACTTTACAATAAAGTATAAAAAAGCACCTCTGTAAAGTCAGGATGGAAAGTAACTTTAGAGGGTGATAAAAAGATTTAAAACACAGAGAATTCCCCTCTAGGCTCTGCTTCAAAGTTACAAAACAAAAACGAAAACAGGAGTAAAACACTCTTAGCATAGGGAAAATTCACAAGCTAAAACAGAAGATAATCTAATGCATTTTCTTGCCTTACTTACAATTTTTGTAATCTTATATGCTCATTTCAGATGTTTTTTCCTGCCTGATCCCCCTCTCTGTCCAGAGAGGGAACAAACAAAGAGAGCCCAAACAAACACCCTCCCCCAGAATTGAAAGTATCTTCTTTCCTCATTGGCCCTTTTGGTAAGGTGCTAACTAGGTTATTTGAGCTTCTTACCCTGTACAGGTAAAGATTCAGTACAGCTACCCAGGAGGGATTTTATGCTACCCTTAGCTGTATGTTTATGACAAGTGTGTAGGCCCGGCTTGACGTAAGTAACTTGCCTCATTTCTTATGGGCATGACTGAGAGGTGAACTTGTAAATAAGGGCTTACCAAGCAGTAGGCTACAATGATAGAATATGTGAGCCAGCTAAAATAAGCAGGAACGTCCTGAGGCTAGGAGCAATGGACAAGATAGAACCTGATCTTATATTCCAGGTTTACATGGACAATGCATGGACAGAACATGCTGAACAGAGATTCCTGAAAAGTAACCAATCAAAAATGTGTGATATAATGCATAGTAAATGCAATGTAATATGCAAAAGTATACAAAATAAGGTTTTCTGTGTAACTTGGAATGCGTGGTACACTCTATACCAGGGATCGGCAACCTTTGGCAGGTGGCCCATTAGGGAAATCCGCTGGCAGGCTGGGACAGTTCACCTGCAGCGTCCACAAGTTTGGCCGATTGCAGCTCCGACTGGCCATGGTTTGCCATGGCTGCGGGAAGCGGCGCAGGCTGAGGGATGCTGTGATCAGCCACACCTGTGGATGCTGCAGGTAAACAAACCATCCCGGCCTGCCACCAGATTTCCCTGATGGGCTGCGTGCCAAAGGTTGCCAATCCCTGCCCTATACCCAACCTATGCTTGGGTCTGATCAACTCAGCATAGCTTTGCTGTATGTAAAATAAAGGAACCTCAGTGATGAAACCTGGAGTTTTTTGGATCCAAAAGAACCAGATGAAGTGTTCTCCCAGACTGGACAAGGTGTCCTGGATAAGCCAAGTGGAAGAGATCTCAGAGGGAATCCCAACACAGTGATTACCTTTGACTTCCCACACTATTTTGTCTGTGCTTGAGGTTCTTTGTGCATCCCTTTCCCAATCTCCACTAAGGGCCAGGTTCCCTCTCCCTTTCCCCATCTACATTCCACCCTAGAAGCCCCACTTTCCTCTCCCCCAACTCTGGATCCCTGCTTCCACACATCCCCAGGTTCCTGCTTCCTTAATCACCACCACTTCGCAGGTCTCTGTCCTCGCCCCCACCCTTCCTCTTCCTTCCATTCCCCCAAACCACTGTCACCAACCTTCCCTGCAGAGCTTTCTTGTTTCTGCTAGAATGCATGAGACAGCTCACCTCACAACACAGGAAGTTAAGCTGCTGCCTTTAATATGTGCAGGTAACAGCAGGGGGTGGCAGAGAGGTTCATGGCGTGCAGCTATAGGCAGACTAAGGGTTCTAAGCTTCCCAAGAATTAGGCTTTTCCGGTATTCCAATTTGCATCAATATCAATAGAGTTGTGCTCCCTGGTACCTACAACATTCCTGGAAATTTTGGAATTGACTGAATGCAGCATTCCAAAGTCACCTTAATCAGTCAAAGAAACACCCTCAAACTGTGTGTTAGACATCACCTCCTGTGGCCAACTTATTTGCAAATTACATGCAACAGGGGGCTAAGAAACATCCAGAAGTGGAAAACCTGGGAAATGGGGTCAAGATGCTATGCGAAAATACTTTATACCAATGTCTCAAACAGGGACTTTGACACTTAACATACAGCTCTCTCTGCCTATGGAATTTCTAGGAGTCAAATCGGAGAGAGTGGATGTGGACAAAATGGAGAGAGTCGAGCGGAGGTCAAGACAAATGATTAGGGGGCTGTGGCACATGACTTACAAGGAGAAGCTGAGAGAACTGGGGTTATTTAGTCTGCAGAAGAGAAGAGTGAGGGGGGATTTAATAGCAGTTATGACAAAATTCCTCTTCTACCTTGGTGGGTCCAGCGCTTATTGGCAGATTTGCTTGCCTCAGAGATTCACGGCAGCCCTCAGTTTGGCCACTTTCGTGGCTCAAATCTGCCGTTCACTCAGATAAGCTCATCACTGGCCAGCATGGGGAAAAGGAGAAGAACAACCCCCGCAGTCTCTGCTGATCCACCATGTAGGTCAGGGAACAGCTCAGAGACTTCCCCTCTGGTGGAACCCACAGTCCAGGACAACTCCTCCTGTGACTGATCAGGAGTGGGGAGGTTTGGAGGGGGAACCTGGGCCGGCCCTCTACTCCGACTTCCAGCCCAGGGCCCTGTGGAATGCAGCTGTCTAGAGTGCCTCCTGGAACAGCTGCGTGACGGCTACAACTCCCTGGGCTACTTCCCCATGGCCTCCTCCTAACACCTGCTTTATCCTCACCACAGGACCTTCCTCCTGGTGTCTGATACTGCTTGTACTCCTCAGTCCTCCAGCAGCACATCGTCTCACTCCCAGCTCTTTATTCATTTTTCCCTAACTGAAGTGAGGTCCTTTTTAAATCCAGGTGCTCTGATTAGCCTGCTGTCCTAATTGATTCTAGCAGCTTCTTCTTAATTGGCTCCAGGTGTCCCAATTATCCTGCCCACCTTAACTGGTTCCAGCAAGTTCCTGCTTGTTCTGGAACTACCCCTGTCACTTTACCCAGTAAAAGGGATCTACTTAATCTGGGATTAATATATCTGCCTTCGATCACTCTTCTGTAGCCATCTGGCCTGACCCTGTCACACAGCATTCAACTACCTGAAGGGGGGTTCCAAGGAGGATGAAGCTCGGCTGTTCATCTGGGCTTGTTTAGTCTGCAGAAGAGAAGAGTGAGGGGGGATTTAACAGCAGCCTTCAACTACTTGAAGGGGAGTTCCAAAGAGGATGGAGCCAGGCTGTTCTCAGTGGTGGCAGATGACAGAACAAGGAGCAATGGTCTCAAATTGCAGTGGGGGAGGTCTAGGCTGGATATTAGGAAACACTATTACAATAGGAGGGTGGTGAAGCACTGGAATGGGTAACCTAGGGAGATGGTGGAATCTCCATCCTTAGAGGTTTTTAAGGCCTGGCTTGACAAAGCCCTGGCTGGGATGCTTTAGTTGGTGTTGGTCCTCCTTTGAGCAGGGGGTTGGACTAGATGACCTCCTGAGGTCTCTTCCAACCCTAATATTCTATGAAAGTGAGTGAAGTGCAGCAGATCAGGCTGTAGGAATGGTGTATAAACAACCACCTAAAAGTGAAAGTATAACAGCAAATAAAGTAAACAATGTACCAAATAAAAGTAGGTAAAATAATCCTCTGGCAACTACGTCACGTTCAATACTACTCATGTTTTTGCTAGTACTGAGGCAAAGTCAGACGAACTGAACAGCTCAACCAGAGCAGTGAAAGTGAGCACACTCACTGTGTGTATGCAAGGCAAAAGAAGGAAGAATGTTTGAAATGCACGTCCCCCTAGAAGCTCAAATTGTTCCTTTATCGATCAATATCAAAACTAATATTGTACTACAGTTTCTTTCTAAAAACTGCTGACGTTGAAAGAGGACCTCAGACTGGCAGTTGTATGTGAAAGTCGTCATGTTGTGCTCATGACATCATTTCACTTTGGAGAAAAGCCCCATAAAGTGGAAATTCAAACTATATCTATATATACTGGCACAGTACTAAGGTAGATTTGCTATAAATAGAGCTGATGTTAGAAGCTAGTATTTCCAGGATTCAACAAAAACTTTCCACTTCAGGAGGTGATTGATACTCCTCCTTTTAGCAGAGATAAATGCTAGGGTCACATTTTCTTCAGTGACTTCTTCCACACAGCAACAATTTGTCTGAATGTTTGTAACTAATTGGACTAGTAGATCAGAGATTAAAAAGTGTTCTTGGATAGATGAGTGCTCACTTGGAAAAGAAGCGACCTCCTCTCCCTCCTGCCCACAGAGGTGTCCAAATGCAATTGTTTCAATTATCAGCTACAAAAAAATAGCTATGCTGAACATTCTCTTCCTTTATAATGTTCACAAAATTACAGGACCTACAGGAGTGGGTGATACTGGCTTACCCTACACCTGCTAGTTTGTAAATGGAAGCATAAGCCTTTAATTCTATTACTAGCTACCAAAATGAAAACTGAAGTTAGAAAAAACGAGGAAGGGGAAATGTGTCTACAGTGATTGGGGAAGAAAAGGGGGGAGGGAGCATGAAACCTCCTCCCTTCTAATTCCCATCCAAGGTAGTCCAGTTTAATGATTTTGTCATTACCACCTTAGTTTGCTTGGCAGGCTACATTAATGGAATCGGAGGCCCCATGGCAATTTCTAGCGGACAGCTATCTGCATCATGAAAGCGACCAACAAAATTGGCACCCTTGATTGTTGTCTCAATAGAAAAGGACAGGCAATGAAAGAGAAAGTAGGCTGAAGAACACTCAAGACAAATCAGCAAGAATTTGAGCTATATATGTTTGGTGTTGAGGATTTGGTTTCCATTGCAGCATCTTTGCTTATGTATTCAGCTCCTTCCACGAATGCTCAAATTCACTGGAAGAGTTGCTTGCTTAAACTACCCACTCAGTAAAAAGGGAGAAAAACTATCAGGGGAGACCTGAAGCCTGTTGCTTGAGCTACTGAACCCTAATGACCTATATTGTTATACTACATATTCTGGCCAACATTCTAAGATCTAAAGTTGTGTCCAAAACACAGTTCAGGCACCAGACAAAAAAGTCTTCATGTCCGCCACCATCTGGCACACCACAAGTGGATATTCTTCACACACGCTTAATAGCATTTTCTAAATCATGCTTTATTAGGAAAATATATCATTTTGCCAAACATATAACGGAAGTCACATCAGATAAGGTAAAAACTAAATTTCTGGGTGCAACACTTGTGTACACAATATTTGTACAAACTTTTGGTTTTGTTGCTATCAGTAGAACAAATTAAATTGCTTTAGTATTTAGTGCATAGTAAGTCCTCAGTAAGGTCACATGCTATTAGTACTATTTAAAAGTGCTGTTATGGCAAGAAACATGGCTATGTAAGAGCTGCACATTCTTACTCAAAACTTTTATTCTAGGTATGCTGAGTAATACCTGCCTAACTTTCTGGCATAGTTTTTTCCTTTTATTATGTGTTAGTACTGAACAGCTACGTACACTGATGAGAGTGCAAGTTCCCTTTCTGGCTCTTGTACCCTCAGAGCTGTTACCTATTTTTGTTTGTAGAATCTGTTATTGGTGATAAGGGGCAACACAGCAGGACTTCAGACAAACTGCAACCACAGCCATTTTTAATTGTAATGGGAGCAACTCTAAATGAAAGTCATTGGTCCAAACATGTAACCATTTTTTTTTAAACAGCATCACTTTTACAGTATAGCCAAACTTAAACATTCCAGAGAGATAAAAGAATTACCTTTGATTATCTAGAAAATATTTTAAGTGAATAAATACCACCCTCCCTTTTATTTTAAACAGCTGGCTTTCACCCTCCCTCATACAATGGATCTCAGCATGCAATACTCCATTTAGATCTAATCAGAACCAGTTATGTTAAAAAAGGAGAATAAATCTACAGTGTCACTCTACCTGTATTATCCAACGTTTCCTTCTGCTGATGGTTGGATTGACTTTTCAGCTCCTCTGAAAGTAAAAAATCTGCACAGCAAGAGTAAACACCCTACCTTAAGCACACACAGCTTTTCCACAAAAAGGGTCTGTTTCATTTATCTTGTTACACCACACTTTAAAAAAAACAAATTAATTTTCAAAGTAAAACCATGCCTTTAGTATTAACCCAAAAACAACAAAGCCTTTGGCCACACTGATTACACAGCATAACAATTTTGCAAAAGCACATTCCACAACCACAAAGGCTTCCTTTCCTCCGCTTCCTTTCAGCGGTCACCGACCCAAGATCTTCGTATTTTCTAAAGCTTATAACTTGGTTGTAAAAGTCTGCTTCTAGCTGAAACTTCTTTGGCAACAATGTATTGACATTATGCCACAAGCTAAGAAATTTGAAACAATTGCTCATTTGTTGTGTTAATATCACTTTAAAAATGCAGAGTTTTGATATATTAGATAAATGGCACATTTCAACACACATTAAATTGTCAATGTATTTTAAAAAATTAAATACAAGTTTTTCCCCCCCAAGAGTGATCAACATCCACAGCTAAGGTCAGTTTTTTCGGAACAGCTCAGTTCCCACTTAGGCACCTATATGAAGTGACCAGACTTCTAACACCTTGCAGCTGCTTGTCTATTGCTGGGCATGATGCAGTTTTAAAGAGCTGACCACTTCTTTAGATGCCTAAATGGGAGGTCCTGGGCTCTTGAAAATCTGGCAAAAATCTGAACAGTCAAATATTTACATGAGCAGACTCTAAATGCACATTCCCCCAAAAAGTCCCCACGGGGGTGTCACATTTCAGTCTTCAAGAAAAATACATATTTTAAGTCTTCTTGGAGAGATTTTCTGAACCACAAGAAAATTGACAGATTTTCTTCATGTCAGATTTATGACTCAAACCGAATATATACAGAATAATATTTTAATAAGTTCAGAAAGCATGCATGTGCACCTCATCCCCCATTACCTCAACTCAGATCACACAACATCCCTAAATCCACACTTGGACCCTAAATCCAACACAGCATCTAAGCCGATGTTTAATTTTAAGCACCTGAGTAGTCCCAATGAAATCAATTGGACTACTTGCTAGTTTAATAGCTTTGCTGGATTGGAGCCTTAGCTCCCTTCCCTCTGCTGACCAACTGACTATCCCTCTTCCTGAACATTCCTTTGCAACTGGCAGCTCCACTCTGCCCCATGATCCTGTTTCCTCTACTTGTTCATGTAGCAGTGCCCCTAGTGGAAGCAGCTAAGTTGCCTTGTTATTTCCATCTATTTTTACTGGCTACTAGGCTCTTCTTTGCAATGAAGAGCCTGGATATTTGAAGAAACAAGAATCAACAGCCAGGACTACATGAACTGTCAATTCTATTGGATCACCAGTACATGCTCTGCAAACCAGCAGTATCCCATGGACAGCAACTTGGGAACCCTGAATTAAAATATGTTTTTTATCATTGTATTTGAAGTTAAACAATACTAAAGAAATCCCTGTTTACAGAAGCATTTTTGATGTTCATTATAGCCATTACATGCTCCCACCTCTTTTCAAGGTGTGCAATCCATCTGCATTCAGAGCCACAACTGTTATTTAAAAGCTATAAAAAGTTCACTAACTCCAATGACATACAGAAAAGCAAAGTTCAAAATTAAAGATGCTATTCAGTACTTAACTCATGGTTAAAGAAAACTTGTATGTTATGAATAAAATGCCTGACTAAAACACTGTAAAGATTATGACACAAGATGATACTACCTAGAAAAACAAAGCTAATCTCATCTTTCTATATTCATTAAACAAAACATCAGTCCCAATGGAACTAAGTCAGCCTGACCACATACTATCCAAGATACAATATGTACCTTCTCTTATCAATGCACCTATCTGGTATAATGAACTATACCTGGGCATCTGATGAAGTGAGCTGTAGC
Organism: Dermochelys coriacea; assembly: GCF_009764565.3. Classification (NCBI taxonomy): domain Eukaryota; kingdom Metazoa; phylum Chordata; order Testudines; family Dermochelyidae; genus Dermochelys; species Dermochelys coriacea. The sequence continues at coordinate 26,154,558 of NC_050077.1, forward strand.
TCATGAAAGCTTATGCTCAAATAAATTTGTTAGTCGCTAAGGTGCCACAAGTACTCCTTTTCTTTTTGTGAATACAGACTAACACGTCTTATACCTGGGCTAAGATCATCATTACAAAATAATATCCAAGTGTTTTAAGATAGTTAACTAAGGGTTTTGACAGACTGATGTGCTACAGAAATCTAGCCAAGGATATATTAACCATATGGTTAATGGATCAACTGTGCTGTCTAAAGTGCCTCTAATCAAAACAAAACAAAAAAAACAAACCCACCAACAAAACCCTCCCACAAAACTATTTTAACCCAACTAAGATCACCACGTAGAATTAATATACTCATGCATGTAGAGAGAAAAAATCAGTAATTACTGCCCTAAAAAATTAACCAAATCAACCATAAAACCTCTTTTAAAAACTACTACTAGAGGCCTTGTTTGGCAATCTAGTATAAAGCGCAATACATTACAACATGAAGATCACAGCTCTCTGGGCTGGAAGAACTACGGAACCAGTACGTTCAGAGACTGGGAGCATCATGCAGCACTTTAACCCACTGAAAACAACTCTAGAGAAAGAAGTCTAGAGCTCTTCAGCAGGAGGAAGAGTTCCCATGACTGCAGGTATGAGGAAAATGGGTGACCATGATGGACCACCACCACGAAAAAAAAAAAACATATAGAACATATATTGTGGAATTTGTGTTTATTAACCAGGAGAGCTGTGATCAACAAACCCTACTTTATTTTATAGCCAAGAGGTCCAAGAATATGTAAGTTGGCAATGCAAAAGAGGCTCCATGGCACTAATTTCCTCCTCCCAAAATCTCACCCACCCACAGGAATGTTGTGAGGCTAGAATTCTATGGACTGAAAGAGGGTGGACAATTCATGCCACCCTCAGCTTGGCAGGGATCAAACAGCATAAGATGCGAGTGGAATTGCTCCAGAGGGGAGCATAAAAAACCTGAAGGCTGAACTCTGTGCATCAGTTGAAATCCTGACCTCTACACTAGAAAGGTCAAGGTAGACAAAAAGGTAGTCCTCCATTTTCGTAGTTCATTCCGAAGTTTTAAAAAAATAGATTGTTTCCTCAACTCAGAGCAACCATCTGGTGAAAAGCAGCTGGGCCCTTTGCAGATCACTCCACAAGTGTCTAGAATACCAACATGGTATGGAAGTAGAATATGGGTCTGACTGAGTTTACTGATTATTAGATATAAATGTAAGTATACGAGAATGACACTTCTGTACCATGGAAAGAGGTTGGATGGATGGTTATTAGTGTACAGGGACAAAGTCATAGAAAAAAAATTACTGGTCCCAGGAGTAGAGACACCTTATCACAACTGTTGGAGAGCCAGTATCTGTGGATCCATCACAAAGTTGACAGAAGTAGTTAAGAGTAGTTTTCAGATCTGTACTATGAGGAACAATCTAAAAACAGCATCATATCATTAAAAACTATAAAGATACATCCTTTAAGTGTACAAGATATATTTAATTAGTTTAAGGCAAATCTGCATCAAAATCTTGGCTTATGGTTCCATTGGGAGCACATCTTCTGGAAAAAACTCTAGATCGTTTTATTTGTAGAACAGCATTAATTTTCTGCCTCAAGGTCTTCAGCTATCTTATGTGAAAGAGGTCACAAGTGGTTCAGCAATGATCTTCCACAGCTCCTGTGCAAAGGGAAAAAAAGTGTATTTTTAGAATGTACTCAGGCCACTATAACATGATAATTATTAAGGAATATTAAATTAGTTTCAACACCCGCCCGTTACATTAATTGGCTTGCAGCATGCATAAGGCAAGAAGTATCTTTGAAGACTAATTTAATTTAGCTATTATTCTTGGAGCTTTGTACCTTTTAGCTACAGCAAGAGAAGTTGAATCTACCTATTCCTGAAGTTAGCAAGAGAATTCTGTATTCTAAATAATTAACATTGCCATAAATGAAATGACATAACAATAATTTCACAAATTCTAGGTTCTGCAGAAGGTATGTTTGGCTGATAACTTGTTCTGTGTTTTTTTGCTTGGTTCTGCAAATGGTTCCTCATACAGCCTTCAAGGGTGTAACTGAATATATACATGCACTCAATATATTTTACTACAAAAACATGAGGAACAGGAGACATTGAAAAGTGTCTCTATTTCTGGAGAATGAACAGTAGCAGATGTGTGTTTGCTAAATGGAACATTAGAAAGAAGACTGTCTTGGTCACAAGTATAATTAATAAGCAGTCCTCCATCACCACCATATTTTAAATTGTGATTAGAGATTTCACTTATAGTTTCAAATAGAAAGGAAACAGTACATTACGTTTTTATTACATACAGAGCACTAAAGACCAACACGATCATAATACAGGTTTCAGAGTAGCAGCCGTGTTAGTCTGTATTCACAAAAAGAAAAGGAGTACTTGTGGCACCTTAGAGACTAACAAATTTATTTGAGCATAAGCTTTCGTGAGCTACAGCTCACTTCATCGGATGCATTTGGTGGAAAATACAGTGGGGAGATTTATATACACACACAGAGAACATGAAACAATGGGTTTATCATACACACTGTAAGGAAAGTGATCACTTAAGATGAGCCATCACCAGCAGCGGGGGGGGGGGGGAGGAGGAAAACCTTTCATGGTGACAAGCAAGGTAGGCCATTTCCAGCAGTTAACAAGAACATCTGAATTGGAATTAATTTGCAAACTGGATACAATTAATTTAGGGCTTGAATAGAGACTGGGAATGGATGAGTCATTACACAAAGTGAAACTATTTCCCCACGTTATTTCTGCCCCCCACCCCACCCCTCCCGGTTCCTCAGATGTTCGTGTTAACTGCTGGAAATGGCCTACCTTGCTTGTCACCATGAAAGGTTTTCCTCCTTTCCCCCCCTGCTGCTGGTGATGGCTCATCTTAAGTGATCACTCTCCTTACAGTGTGTATGATAAAACCCATTGTTTCATGTTCTCTGTGTGTGTATATAAATCTCCCCACTGTATTTTCCACCAAATGCATCCGATGAAGTGAGCTGTAGCTCATGAAAGCTTATGCTCTAATAAATTTGATCATAATACAATCTTTGGCAAAAAACATTTATGATGTGAGCATATGAGACCTAGAAAATACATAACACAAAAACAGTATGTTGTTATCTCTTATGGCTTTGGCCATTGTACACATCAAAGCTGAATAAAAAAAAATTAACTATGAAACTAGGGTTCCATCCAATCAGGTCCTATTACGGATTTTAAAGAAAAAAACACAGAATATTTGACCAAATGAGTTTCAATCTTTACGAACCTCCAAGAGATTAAAAATCTAGTTCAAGGTTACTTATTTCTTCTGCAACAGCAGATAATCACCACTAACGTCTAAAATGGTACAAACGATTACATTCTCTAGGTGACTTTAGGTATTACTGAAATCATATACAGTTGGGACAACAGAGCCCTCTGGTTAAATAAGTAAATAAGGAAACCATTTAAAATTACTGCATCTGGTAATTTTTAAGATTATTAAAATTTATGAATAATTTGATATGATCTCTTTCAGTACACTTTAAGTAGCAATGGTTTGTTTGTTTTTTTTACTCGAAACTTGGAAAGGAGCTTTTCTTACATAGAGAAACATACCATGGCACAATTTTAGATATTTACTAGCAAATAAATTAATATTTTAGTTATGTTTTGTAGTTACTCTGAAAATCATGTTTTGTGTTGCTCTAGTTAGCATGTTCATGATGAGGATTATATTAATTTACTCAAAAGTAAAATAAAGCTTATCAACATAAGCTTTGCCACGGTATGTAATTGATAAAACCTTGATATGCTGTGACATAACCAGCATAAAAATGTAAATATAAAGGTCATTTCTTGGACAACAAATAGCTTCTTTATGAACATAAATAAAATGGTGAATTGTTTTGTGTTTTACTCACTATATGACTGAACAACTGAAAACTTTTTGAAGTAATTCTCTTAACACATTACATTTAGTTTGATAAACAAAACTCACCAGTTGCTCAATCCGTTCATAAACAAGAAATTGGCAGAAAGCAAGCTTAATGGGCTCAGAAGTATATTTCATTTTGCTATCTTGTAAGTTTTCCAGATCATTCAAAGTATTTCGAAAATGACTGTAAGCTTCACATGTAATGTCCATATGTCTTAAGGTGAAGTTCAGCCTGGCAAGAAAGTATCCATTTAATGCGATATCTCAAAACATTTTCCCTGTCCCTTGTATCTTAAATAGTTAACTTCCCCAAATATAGCCACAGAGAGAAAACGCAATATAAATTCTTTTTATTGATGTCAAACAATAACGACCATGTTCTTTTCATAGCAAATGTGTTATCTTAATTAAGATCAGAATACTGATAAGTCTGGATAATATTTCTGTCTCAAAGGAAGAAACTACCCTCCCTTCCCACCAATTTTAGGCCATTTTCTCCATGTGGATTCAGTCTTGTGGTTTGTGTTCCTACAGAAATGATGCCAATGCCCACACAGAAGCCCATTACTTGCAGATCTCCAGAGACTCAAACAAGGCCTGTTACTGGCATTTTAACATGGGAATAGGCAATCAAATTCATTCTTACTCAAAAAAAGAACACAAGGCAATTCAGTACAAGGAATTATATTAAAAGACTAGTATGGCAGTGAATTAAAACCCACAAATAATCTATATCCGCTTATTTAGCTACATTTGCATAACTCTACCCAAGGATAGCATGACATCCTCTGTAGCATGGGGCACGGGTCACTTGCTGGAGGATTCTCTACTCCTTGAAGTCTTTAAACCATGATTTGAGGACTTCAATAGCTCGGACATAGGTGAGAGGTTTATCGCAGGAGTGGGTGGGTGAGATTCTGTGGCCTGCATTTGCAGGAGGTCAGACTAGATGATCATAATGGTCCCTTCTGGCCTTAATATCTATGAATCTTTGAATCTACGATGCATAGTGAGAACAATGATAGAGAATCGTAACTCTTTCTCATGACTTTTGTAGGTTCAGAACCTTAGAACGCTAGGAAGCTAAAGAACATACCATGCACTGAATATTCATTGAAATGTCTGATCAGTTTAACGCTATGAGAATCAAAAGATTTGAAGCAAAAAACAAAGACCTTAAGGAAGGTCAGGTGGCACTTACCTCTTTTCTATTGATAAGTAAATTGTGCAAGAGTTTTTTCAAGTTGTGGGTGATTTTGTACAGTGTTTTGAATAAAGCATCTGTTAAGTCATCATCATAAAAAACTAAAACACAAAAGAACATTAACATAGCGATGAACGTTTGACTGTTTTAGTCATACATGATCTTAAACACAAAACAATCATCCTTACTTATGCAGATTATTTCTAATGAACAATCTTTAGGACAAATCCATACAGTAGTGTAGGAGAAAGTAGGAAGAGCTTTTAATGGCAACAACTGACTCTGCTATATTAATCACAGCTGCTTTTTGTCAAGCCTTCACTGGTTTCTCAAATGTCAATTGCAAATCATTAGTCTGGCAACTTGCATTATCTATAAACAGGCTCTCTTCTGACCAAGGAATACCTTACTGTATGTCTTAAAGGAAGGAGGAGATATAAATCATGAGGAGATAAAAATCATAAATCAACAGTATGTCTCACACTGTTCAGCGGTAGTGGTTCCATTGAACTCAAAGTTAAACTTGTGTGAGAAGAGAATCAGGCCATCAAGTTCCTTAAAGTCAAAAGATGTAGTATGCCAAAAAAAGCATCCAGAGACTGGTTACATCATCAGCAACATAATCATATGATGTATGAGAAACATTGCCTCCCGATCTGACTGTCTAAAGACACTAGGCAGGACTTATACAAACAATTGAGTTCAACAAATTCAGGCACTACTTACTAAAACATATTGCAGAACAGCTACACTAGAAAATCACCACCACTTTAGGATACAAACGAAAGGCTGAAAGTGTGATCAAATTACATAAAAGAGTAAAGGGCATGGTTTTCGAGGAAAAAAATCTCTCTTGTTTTTCCAGGTCTATAGTGAAGGGTAAACAGAGTTCAAAAAATACCATCTAGATAATTTTCATTTTATGAGAGATAAGGTGTGGTAACTTCACTACTGACTGTATGAACTGTGCTCAGTTTACAACAAATTTGCTTCAGAGAAGTTAAAATTTCATATGTGGTAAAAGAATATCTACACAATCACAACATGCCAAACTTTTTTCCCAGTATTGTTAGAAGTAACAGCTATGACAATTATAACTCAAACATAAGAGAAACATGTCCCATCAGTCTATTTACTTCATTGCCAATATTTCGCTGTTTCTCCAGAAGTCACCTACTACAGGACAGGCCCAACAAAGAAAACAACAGAATGCCACTAGCCATCACCTTCAGCCCCCAACTAAAACCTCTCCAACGCATCAGCAAGGATCTACAAACCTATCCTGAAGGACGAGCCATCGCTCTCACAGATCTTGGGAGACAGACCAGTCCTTGCTTACAGACAGCCACCCCAATCTGAAGCAAATACTCACCAGCAACCACACACCACACAACAGAACCACTAACCAGGAACCTATCCTTGCAACAAAGCCCGTTGCCAACTCTGTCCACATATCTATTCAGGGGATACCATCATAGGGCCTAATCACATCAGCCACACTATCAGAGGCTCGTTCACCTGCGCATCTACCAATGTGATATATGCCATCATGTGCCAGCAATGCCCCTCTGCCATGTACATTGGCCAAACTGGACAGTCTCTACGTAAAGAATGAATGGACACAAATCAGACGTCAAGAATTATAACATTCAAAAACCAGTGGAGAACACTTCAATCTCTCTGGTCACTCGATCACAGACCTAAGAGTGGCTATACTTCAACAAAAAAGCTTCAAAAACAGACTCCAACGAGAGACTGCTGAATTGGAATTAATTTGCAAACTGGATACAATTAACTTAGGCTTGAATAGAGACTGGGAATGGATGAGTCATTACACAAAGTAAACTATTTCCCCCATGGTATTTCTCCCTCCCACCCCCACCCCCCACTGTTCCTCTGATATTCTTGTTAACTGCTGGAATTAGCCTACCGCTTGTCACATGAAAGGTTTTCCTCCTTTCCCCCCTGCTGTTGGTGATGGCTTATCTTAAGTGATCACTCTCCTTACAGTGTGTATGATAAACCATGTTTCATGTTCTCTCTCTCTCTGTTGCTGTGTGTGTGTGTGTGGGTGTGTGTGTGTCTGTGTGTGTGTGTGTGTGTGTGTGTGTGTGTGTGTGTGTGTGTGTGTGTGTGTGTGTGTGTGTGTGTGTGTTGTGTGTGTGTGTGTGTGTATAATCTCTCCTCTGTTTTTTTCCACCAAATGCATCCGATGAAGTGAGCTGTAGCTCACGAAAGCTATGCTCTAATAAATTTGTTAGTCTCTAAGGTGCCACAAGTACTCCTTTTCTTTTTTGCGAATACAGACTAACACGGCTGCTACTCTGAAAATAGTGAGGTCAGTCTGTTTGCTTGTTCTGTTATTTGTATGGGACTTTCACTCAGCAACAAGACAGAGGAAAACATGTAAGAAAATAGGAAAATATAAAACAAACAAGTTGGCAGGGAGACTCTGGGCAGATGTAGTTCAAGAAACTACTTGCAACTGTTTTAGAAAATTTACTAAATTTCAAGTCTGCCTGCTCCCGTTTAAACAGTTAACTCAGATTTTGTTACCAAGTTTATCACCAAAAATGAAAGAACAGGCTATTCAAAAAGGTTTTCAATTTCTAATTGTAATTATAGCCTATAATTTTTGAAGAAAGACAGCAAGAAACTTCAGATAGTGAAGACTATCATAACTCTGTTGAAGTCAATTAAACTTTACATCAGCTGAGGATCTGGTCTACTTTTTTTTTAAAAAAACAAACAAACCTGAGTTATCCTATTCAGGATTAAATACTTGACACTTGCACATTCACATGTCACTTTCATCAAGTCCCTGGCTTCAGTTACATTTCTTACCATCAGCTGCTAATATCACAGTGGTGCGGTCATGCAAATCAGCAATCTCTGCTTCAGACCAACTGTAGGGAGCTTCAGGGTCTATAACAAAGAACATACAAATGGCCATATTGGGTCAGACCAATGGTCCATCTAGCCCAGTAGCCTGTCTTCCAACAGTGGCCAATGCCAGATACTTCAGAGGGAATGAACAGAACAGGGCAATCATCGAGCAACCCATCCCACTGTCCAGTCCCAGCATCCGGCAGTTAGGCTTAGAGACACCCAGAGCATGGGGTTGCATCCCTGACCGTCTTGGCTAATAATCACCCGATGCATCATTCCTCCATGAACTGATATAATTCTTTTCTAAACCCAGTTATACTTTTGGCCTTCACAACATCCCCTGGCAATGAGTTCCACAGGTTGACTGCGTGTTGTATGAAGTAGTACTTCCTTTTGTTTTAAGCCTGTTGCCTATTAATTTCAATAGGCGACCCCTGCTTCTTGCGTTATGTGAAGATGTAAGTAACACTTCCCTGTTCACTTTCTCCACATCATTCATGATTTTGTAGACTTCTATCATATCCCCCACACACCCCATTCATCTCTTTTCCAAGATGAAAAGTCTGTGTTTTTAATCTCTCCTCATAGAGAAACTGTTCCATATCCTTCATTTTTGTTGCCCTTCTCTGTACCTTTTTCATTTCTAATTTTTTTTTTGAGACAGGCAACCAGCACTGCACGCTACTCAAGGTGTGGGAGTACCATGGATTTATATAAAAGGATTATGATATTTACTGTCTTATTGTTTATCCTGTTCCTAATATTGTTAGCTTTTTTGATTGCCGCTGCACATTGACTCAGATCTCTTTCTTGAGTGGTAATAGCTAATTAGAATCCATCATTTTGTATGTATAGTTGGGATTATGTTTTCCAATATGTATTACTTTTTATTTATCAACATTGAATTTCATCTGCATTTGCTGCCCAGTCACTCAGGTTTTTGAGATTTTGTAACTCTTCACATTCTGCTTTGGACTTAACTATCTTGAGTAGTTTTGGATCATCTACAAACTTTCCCATGTCACTGTTCACCCCTTTTTCTAGATCATTTATGCATATATTGAACAGCACTAGTCCCAGTGCAGACCCCTGAGGGACACTACTATTACTTATCTCCATTCTGAAAACTGACCATTTATTCCTACCCTTTGTTTCCAATCTTTTAACCAGATACTGATCTATGAGAAGACCTTCCCCCTTATCCAATGACAGTTTACTTTGCTTAAGAGCCTTTGATAAGGGACCCTGTCAAAGGTTTTCTGAAAGTTCAAGTACACTATATCAACTGGAACCCACTTGTCCACATGCTTGTTGACCCCCTCTAAGAATTCTAATATATTGGTGAGACATTATTTCCCTTTAAAAAGCCATGTTGACTCTTCCCTAACAAATTATGTTTATTTATGTGTCTGATAATTCTGGTGATTACTATCGTTTTAATCAATTTGCCTGGGTCTGAAGTTAGGTTTACTAGCCTGTAATTGACAGGATCATCTCTAGAGCCTTTTAAAAAAATTGGCATCATATTAGCGATCCTCCAGTCATCTGGTACGGAATCTGATTTAAGTGATAGGTTACATACTATAGTTACTAGTTCCGGTATGGTCAACGTAAAAGGCATTGGGCTTACTGAATGAAGATTCCACTGCCCCCAACCCACAATAATCTATCATCCACAACTGTTACTAGGGCAGCAGTAAAAGCCACAATGTGGAGAAAGGAATGGATGAGAATTCACAGAAGGCTCCTTGGGGTTGGGTACTGATGAGTTTGTTTACATGAAACTCTTATCCCCTTCAGGAGCTCCAAATCCCACTCCAATGAAGTGCTCTGCTTTCCTTTCTCTATTATGACTGATTCTTCTCAGAATTGGTTGCCTGGGTGCAAAGTTGATAATATATGATAATAACGTCTTGCTGCATCCCATACCACCATATAGGCAGATCTGAATATTTGATTCTCAAGCGATTAAAAGAAATATCACAACAAAGAAAAACAAAACATAAAAATGTGGGTTTTGATTAAAATTCCTACTTAATTTCAGCTATGCATTTTAGCTATTGGAATACTGATTGAATAGATTTTTAAATGTCCAAAGACACTATCCAAAAGGCAACATTGCTACTACATATTCAACAAAGTTAGGAGTCACCCTGTAAAGTCCAAAACCAGAATAGTACTTTTTTCTTCTCTCAAAACTCCATCTGCATGAATGGGGCTTTTTTAATCATAAAAGAGAAGCACTACTTTTTCTGAAGGCATTAAATCCCATTACTGCTGCTTGAATGATTACACTGAGACAGGGTCCAAAGAAAGTGTAGTAGTCTTGTACAGCTTGTACAATTTAGTGATGACAACTTCATTGTAAAGAACCTACAATTTTAACCCAAGAAAAACAGAGGTCCCTTTTATTGATACTGATATTCATTGCCCCCAAATTAGCTGTATTGATTTTCATTTATTCAGAACAAAAAGAATGATCCCCAGCTACGTGTGCTCTCGCCAAATATTTAAAGTATTGCAAGTTCAGCTAAAAAAATCCCAATCCCCTCCCCGCCAAAAACCTCACAAAAAATTGCACACATCCTATCACAGAGCTACTTTTATTGTTCTAACCACCCCACCCCCCTTCCCTTCCCAAAGGTTTGGAAGAATAGATGTGTTTTGCAGCCAGCTGGTCAACAGATTGGGCATTAGTGTATGTGGATGATGTGCATTATGTATGCTTACACACACACTTCACAACAACATTAAGATAAGATCAAAATGTGACAGGTTTAAGATCTTGGAAGCATGAAAACTTCAAAAGACTACTATAGTGAGGAATGCCAAACACTATAGTCCCATGGACTATTTATCGACTTTGGTAACTCTAAGTACGGCATAGATCTTTGGGAGCTAGGGACTGCATTCTGGCTCCATCCAGAGAAGAACTACAATCTATGAAGAATAAATTCTGCAGATTCTAGGACAGACAAGCACCACTCCCCAGAGGGTATTGCACATAGATTCATAGATATTAAGGTCAGAAGGGACCATTATGATCATCTAGTCTGATCTCCTGCCCAACACAGGCCACAGAATCTTACCTACCCACTCCTGCAAAAAACTCTCACCTGTGTCTGAGCTATTGAAGTCCTGAAATCATGGTTTAAAGACTTCAAGAGCAGAGAATCCTCCAGCAAGTGACCCGTGCCCCATGCTACAGAGGAAGGCAAAAAATCTCCAGGGCCTCTTCCAATCTGCCCTGGAGGAAAATTCCTTCCCGACCCCAAATATGGCGATCAGCTAAACCCTGAGCATATGGGCAAGATTCACCAGCTAGATACCCAGAAAAGAATTTTCTGTAGTAACTCAGATCCCACCCCATCTAACATCCCATCACATACTGGTTCTGACCAGGTTCAAGAGGCACCGTAGTGAAAGAATGGGCTTTTGGTAACAAGGGGCAGCCTGAACTGACTCAGGGTCCCTCATTTGATCCTTGAACTCATAGACTATAACCAGGAGGTCAAAACACTGTTGGAAGAGTTTGAAGGACTGTGTCTCCATGTGGTAAGCTTAGCATGAGTGTAGAATATACTGGTTTGTATTTTTTTCATGTAATGCTTTTGTCCTAAATAAATGTACTACACTCTTAAAGCTGGGTGGTCACTCTCATAGCCCCTGGGAGATAGCAGAATGGCAGGAATAAGACTATGGTCAGAATTGCTGGGATAAGCACAGTAAATTGCAATAAGACTGCAAGTGTGTCCACCGCAGTCTGGAGGGATACGAGTCCCTGCCTATAGAGAACCCATGGCTGGAGGCCTGTGACCTAAGGAGGCACCCTTAAGGAGACCATGGAGGGAGAAGAGGTGCAATTAACCACTGAACTGTGACACTTATTGGTTTAATGCAGACTTTTGTAACTCAATACTCCTGCTCTTGGAAATGATCACTAATTTCAGAAGGGGCCATTCCAACTTATTAAAAAGTGATTTTTTATTAGAACCTGATGTAACTGAAGAGTTGTTAATTGCAGTTTAGTATGTTTAACTATTTCAAAACTATCATGGAAAACAGTTTGAACTAAACGTATCACAACTACTTACCAGTACAGAACTCATCTTTCAGCCAGTCCAGCTCTTTTACCTTAACTTCACCTCCTGTACACACACACACACACACACAAAAACATCATAAAAAACCTACAGCTGATGGGCAAATTAACTGCATCCACCCTTCAGATGGTAACTTAGTGGAGATCAAGGGCCAAAAATCAGCAGTGAAGTGGTGCTGTAAGTGGAAAAATAGTGGAAAAGTAAAAAAAAAAATGACATGAACTGAGTTGGCATTCAGCCAAATCAGATAGTTACACATGCAGAAGAGGGAACCTGCTTTACCTTATGGTCTCATGTTAGCTGTTTTACCTGCAAGATAGCTCCCTTCCAACCCTTTAACATTTGTTTTATACATTCCAATGAGAAACTATTACACCACTTCACCACTGACACTCAACTTACACCACTGCTGACTTTGGCCCAAAGACTTCCACGACTCCCAATTATTCCAGGTGACTCTTGAAGGAGTCCGTAGTACACAATAGCTTTGTGCAGCAACCATGGTTGCCTGTATCTGATTGGAAGAGAGCAGTGCTCTGAAAGAGTCCTGCGCTGTGCTCAGGAGAGCAGCAACCGCAACGTGGACCGTATATAGAGTTTTCATGTCTTTGTTTCTATGAGACATTTTCAATTAAGATAAAAGGTTTCATTGTTTGTAAACGTTTGTACAGTGACATCAACCTATATGGCCGCTACTGTATATTCTAGGAACAGTTCTACTGACAAAGGCACAAACTTGCAATTGAGAAGCAACAAATGGTTCCTACCTGCTGGCTCAGTCAGATGTTTGTTTAATGTTACATTTTGCTCACACATAGCCAGAAGATCTTCACCTACATCTGGAAATAATTGATAATTGTACTGAAAACAATACTATATTTGGAATGTGCTGAAGCCCTGACCTACGTGATAGACTCCTTCTTGGGATGAGAGGATAGCTCAATCTCCAGGGCCTATTCATAGTTCCTGTGCTCTCTGCTGACACTGCCAATAACAAAGCCCAACATTAAGGCCAGCAGTGATGAGCAAATGTCATGATCTGGACACTTCTTCATGAAGAGGTGAACTTAAACTGCCAAACATTTTCACACAGACAACTAGCAGTTAAATACATAGGATGTATCTGAACAGGAGACCTAGAGTTGAAAGGCTCTCTCTGTTCATTAGAGCAATCACTTTTGTAAAAATAACAGTTTTCTAGAGTGTTACAATCAAAGGCAGATTCATTTCTTCTGGAAAACAAATTTAGGCAGGATCCACAATGTAAGTTGTCTTCGTATTATCTTTTTTGGACTTTTTGTTTGTTTTAAAACTGCAGTTTTAGCAAAAGCTAAGCTAATACCTAATTGACTGACAAGGTTATCTCCAACGTGCAGCTGAAATTTCAATGGTATATCTGTCAATAAAATAAGATCTGCAAAGCAATACAAAAATAGCCATAGAACTGGTTCTTCATTTGCCTGTATCAATCAAGTTTGAGACACTATGCAAGCTGCTCAAATAAAACAAAATATACAGAAGCTAACTTTCCAAAATGCTGTACATTACAGACAAGCTAAATAATCAGGACTTTTTGTTGTACACAGCTAGCTTCCTTATGAGAAATGTAGCTGCTACTCAGTCATGTTCTATTTAAATTCAATGTAAAAATGTAACATTCCCTAAAATGAAGATCCTGATTCCATTTCACACTTGTAAGAAGGCACCACTTCTTTTTCGTGTCATCTACTGAGAAATTTTGCGCATGGTATTATCAAGAAATCAAGAACCTGTTACTTGGTGTCAATATGTATAATCAGAAAATAAGAAAAAAGGACTAAATGGAAAAAACCCAGCAGAAATAAGAGATGCTTCATTCAAATTTCCTGTGCTTCTACACAATTAGACTTTTTCATGTTAGTGTTTAATTAAAAATAATTGCATCAAAGTACCTGTGCAGTACACAGTCTTCGCAACCATTGCCATGACAATGCTTGTAATTCCAGTGCCTCCTCCAAGCTCTAGTACTGTACAACATCTGAACATGTCCTGTTTGAACAAGATATAATCTGCAAGAAGAAAGGCTCCTCGCCAGACCTACAGGAGAGAGCAGAAGGCATAGAAAGTTAAGGCTCTGATGCACAGTTCACGAAGTGCAGGATACTGTGAAGAAGATACATACTTGTTTACCAACATCTTCCAACGGTGTTGCCATTGTATGCTCTGGTAAAATGAAAGCAAAAAATGAAAGAAGTACTTTAAAAAATCTTTAGCTATGACTCTTATTTATGTTACTTGGTTTAAATAAATGGTTGTTAAACTTAATGTCAAAGGACACTATCTTTACCATCTGGGATCATATTCTTTTTAAGTTACATGAATAAATTTTTTTTTAAAAATTGTATTTTTAGACTCACACATAAAACACAGTAGAAAGTAGGGTGCTTAACACTATACATGCAGTCTCTGAACATAAGCAAGGAACTGCTTACAGTAACATAACAATGAACAGGTATTTATAAGTGGCTGTTTTTATGTTAGAACATTTATCACAGATTTTCCATTTAACCAGAACAGGTGGACTACAGGCAGCGATAGCATAAGCTTATTTTGTAATTTATCTATCTGCCTCAATCCTCACTTGAAAAAGACAAACTCTATGGATGAGAGATATTTTGTTGTGGACTCTGAGACTACCAAAAAGTATGCTAAGGTAGTGCCAGCTATAATAGTGGTTTGAGAGGTGGACAACTATCCTCCAACAAATGGACTAAGATCACATATGCCAATGAAGAACCAAATGTCAGTAACATCTTAAACTGGTATAGTTCAGCAGAAAAAGCCTTCTGGAATTTTGGATCCCTGGAAACCATCGGACAAATTCTGATTCCCTGTATAATCAATCCCCTTCTTTACGAAGGAGTTTTAAATAGAGTAACAGAAGCACTGTTATTGTAGCAATGTCGGTTTCAGGATATTAGAGAGAAGGAAGGTGAGGTAAACATCGTTCCTTGGACCAACTTCTGTCGGTGAGAGACAAGCTTTCCATCTTACACAGAGCTCTTCGTCCTGAACGAATAATCATACTATGTAAAGAACTACACACCTAAACACTTTGCTTTAGTAGCTAAAACATGAAAGAGGCAAATATAAGTAGATCACATTCTTTTTGTACTACTGATAAATACCAGAAAACATTAACTGACAATACAAACAAACAGTCGTATACACCAACATGTTTACAATGTGTCCCCCATACTTTAGGATTTATTATAAATTAAAAAAAAGAAGAGAACCCATTTGAACCAGATTAGCCATAAAAACTACACTCAGCCTTAAAAAGATAAGAAAGTGTCTGTTTTTCAAGCAAATGAAAAGATTCCAAATCTGAAGCTTGAGTTTATGCTTTGCAACAACTAAAGGTCATAATAGCTATACTTCAGAGCCTTGATGGGTGCAGAGAGTCAGGAACTACCTGAGTTACATGACACCTGGTTGATGGGGAATTTAATTTTCAAAAAGAAAATTTTATATCTAGGTAAAGTGTTACTACTCAACTAAATATCAAAGCAAAAGCAAATCAAGTTGGCAGCACCTGTTCATTTGGCATAAAATAACTGCTACTGCTGTATTATAGCCCATGTTTTTTTTGTATGAAGAAAGTAAGTGATTAATGTCTGTGTATCAGCCTATAGTTTTGCTTACCTATTTTAATAATATTATTGCAGGTACTTTCCTGCTTTGCATCTTCAAAAATATCTTCTCCTCCTTTAGTCAGAATTATGGGATATACTTTGTTCCTTGAAAGATCCTCCATGTCTGGATCAGACACATATTGAGGTCTTCTGACCACTTCCAAATCCCCATCATCATCCAGCAGCGCTTCTATCCCTTTAAAATTATTTGCTTCTCTTCCATTTTTGTTGAGAAAATCTAGATCATTACTATCTTTGTCACACAATTCCTTCCCAACTCTGGTTTGGTGTCCCATATTTTCTGTTATAAGTTCTTTTTCATTATTTTTGTTCAAAAGGAGCTGGAATTGTGATAGAAATACTAACCCAAAAACAGAAAAAAAGGACGTCAAAGAGAAACAATGAAAGATTAAAGACAGAATCAATATGAAACTTGCATTTTCTAAATTTATTTCAGTATAAAATATCAAAATAAACATAACAGTATTTTTTTGATAAATCACTTAATTTACATGAGAGCTAAAACAGATTATGAGACAGTTCTCTGTAGCTGGAAAAATTGGCACTATGATTACAGTGAAATATGTTACTCTGTAAACATTAACAACTCTTAAAATTTTATAACTAAATACAATTAGTGCTGACATTTCTGTCTTGAGGCAAATTTTTAATGACCAATTAAGAATTTAATTTAATTCTTGAAACCAGGTTTCATGGTTACAAATAAGTAGGTAAATTTAAGATAAGATAAATAAATACCAAGCTCTTATATTGAGTTTTTCATCTGTAGATCACAAAGCACTTTACAAAGGAGGTTGATTATTTATTACTATCCCCATTTTACCAATGGTGAAACTCTAAGCACCATTGGATTGCACATTACCTGGCTGTCCAACGGTATTCAATCGCACCATGAGATGTCTTTTGCTTGGGGTGTGTAGATGAACATCAGAAAGTACAGTGTTGCTTCTAAATGTGATGTCATCCATTGTCTCTTTCTTTGCCACATCTACCAGAGTATGCTAGGGACATCTACAACAAGACAATAGCACCTTGTGAAATGCTGTCACAACAGGAGATGCTTCTCTTCTCAATACACTTTATTTAAAATGTTTGCTCATTGGAATAACCTCACAAGACAGTTATGGTGAAGATCCCAGGCAAGTCAAAATCATGCAAACTTAGTACATCACTCTCCAATAAGATGTTAAAAAAAAAAGTAAAGCAGGATGTTCACTGTAAAAACACAAATATAAATATAGCTTTGAGTTGTAGCCTGGTAGTTTTAAAAGTTGCGATATCATTCCTTATAAGAAAAAACCTACAGATTATATCGTTTATGCATTCAGTAAAGTTGCTGACATCTCGTGCTGTCCACTACAAAACCAAGGCTTCAATGTGCTGTCAATACACAACCCAGGGTTTTACAGGCTGACTGGCACAAATCTCGCACCAAACTGTTTGGAAAGGGAAGTTGTGTAAAAAAAATTGTACCACATTCTGAAACCACATCAAACAGGTCTTTACTTTGGTACATACATACACAGCTCAAAGTTTTCAAAGCGACTAATGGCTTTTGGTGGCTAGCTTGAGTCAGCTTTAAAAGGCCTGATTTTTAGATGGTGCTCAGCACTTTCAAAAAGTCTGGCAACTTTAATGCATTTCATTTTGGGCACCCAATATCACCAGTCATTGTTGCAAGCTGTGGCCAGAGTGTCTAAATGTTTCATTACAAAAGCAAAGTAAATCCCAACTCTTGGCAACATCAGTATTTCAACATCCTGCAGTGAACATAGGCATTGACAAATCTGATTTTCTGCCCTGCAGCTTCAGAATAAGAGGGCAAAGAGCTTTTTAAAATATTAGTTACATTCTTTCTGGTCATTCCTCCATACATGCTTAGGAACACTAATGTCAAGGGCTATACCATGCTCCCTCTATAGAAGCAAACACATACATTAATAGAAAATAACCCCTCACTATGGAAATATTTTTCAACATTTAAAAATCTCTGTAACTTACATGATAATTTTGAACCTTATCTGTGATCCTGTGGATAGACAGACACAAACATCAGCTGTTTGGTTTCTCTTTGGAGAAAATGGAAACTTTTGGCCCCTTTCTTATACATTTTGTGGACAGTCTATTCTAACCTAGAACTGTACCTGAATCAGTAAAAAAAATGCACTTAAAAAAAAATGTTCCCAAATGTGGTCTTTTATCAGAGGTGTTAGGGAAGCTGATGTGTAGACCCTAGTAGAAAATAAGAAACTAGAAGAATACAGTAAGCTCTGGGGTGAATATAAAAGGGATCAAAAGTACCTTGTATTTTGTCCCTCGGTCTTTGTAACCAATAAAGCAAGGAGAATAAGCTATTTCAAATAAAATCTGGATTTCTATATGTTTTCTCAAGCAAGTAAACTCCCCCCGGACTACCCACGACTCTAAAAGAATCTGCCTCTCTCTTCACATGTAAGAGTTGCACATTCTCGTGGAAGGAGATGATAACTAAGGGGGAAAATGGAGTGACAGAAAATCCTGTTTACCCTTCTCAATGCATTTCTGATGAGAAACATGAGATTGGGACAAATTAAAAACAAGATACACACAAGGTGGCATATAACTCTTGGTGAAGCTGCCAACAGTCAACTTTCCAGCCCAGCACACATCATAGGCATACTTTAGCTCCTTCTCAGAGACAAAAGTATCACAACAGGGACAGGCCACTGATGATACCACCACTGGTTGGTCCTTTAAATTTCAAATAATAGGTATCCTCCCTTTTCTTATGAAAGGTCAGCTGTTTGGTGCACTTCTCACAAAATGAGACCCAAACCCCTCTATATGCTTTCCTGATAAGGAGTAGGTTTTCCCTCCATTGAAACTGAGATAAATTTTGATTTTCTGTTTGTTTTAAATTAGGAGTAGTGTTTCCACTCTAAAAAGCAGTGTGTCAGTATTACAGCATAGAAATATTCTGAGAACATAACAGATGTTTTGCTATCACAGAACAAAAATAGAACATAATCTCTTCTTAAACATCTCTTTACCCCATTTCATTTGCATCATGTTCATCTTAACTCATTCTTATTCTGGGATTTTTAATATGCAGGCCATGTGCTGAATCTTCTCCCAGGACACAAACTAGAGTGTAATCCTTATGAATACTAGAAAATGTTTCTTTTTCCTGTCTGTATTTATCACTTATTTGTGATGACAAGTATTTCATAGGCTATACTTTGTAAATGAAACTGATTTGCTGACAAACAAATGGAATATAGTTAGCCCACTTAAAAAAAAAAGTCACAGCACCATATGAACCACTGTTTAATTAATGAACATGAAATGATATTTCAGTCTGAATAGCTACTACCACTGGTAAACTTACTAGACAAATAAAAATGACCAGAATTAGTACCTAAATATTTTGTTTCACATTAGCAGAAAAACTCCTTATTGTCCAAATACAGTAGTAAAATGGAAGTAGAACGATTTCTTTATTTTTATTTTGGAGGGGGGCGGGGGTGTAAAATTCCCTAGCAAACACAAGCCCTATAAGGAAAGGACCGCTGCAAGCTACACTTCACAACTTGGATGCAATTGCTGTACTTTGGGCATTCCCCACCCGCAGGCTTCTCAATATTTCAGGCAAGGAAGCGAGATGCTATTTCAAAGAAGTAGGTGGTAAGTCATAAAGGCAAGCTGTAAAAAAAAAAAAAAAAAAAAAAAAGAAAAGCTGGACTCGTTCCTCATCTCCCCGTTGCTCCTTGATGACAAGGGGGGTTTGCTAACTGACTCCTTCCTCCAAAACACTCTCAGTTAACCAAACAAAACACGCCGGGCTGCCAAAGGCGGCGAAGAACTCCTCGTTTCGGGGACTGCGTTTCCCTTCCCTGCAGAGCGGGGCGGGCGGTGCCCAGGGCTCACAGACCCTGCCAGAAACAAAGCCACGCAGGGCTCTCGCGGACAGCGCCGTCCCACCGCAGCTGCGGCTGCCGGGGTACGACAGACCATCCGGCCCCGTTCCCAGCCCCCTCCGCCCCGCCAGCCACGACTGCGGCAGCGCCGCTGTGCCAGCAGCTCCCCAGGCCCGGCGGTTTCCCGGGGCAGCGGGGCGGGGCCGCCGCCGGGAGCCCGGGGTTTCAGGCATGGGCGCTTGCGGGGAAGAAGCCCGGCGGCCCGCGGCCCAGCCCCGGCGGGGAGGGACCCAGGCCTAGGGGAGCCCGGCCCGGCGCTGCGATACCTCCCGCCGCAGAGCTAAGGCGACCGTCTCCGCCGCCATTGGGCGGCCCCAGCTCCCCCATGACGCCATCACCCTGCGTCCCGCCCAGGAGCTGGGGGAGGGAGGGGCCTGATCAGGGGCGTGGCCTGTTGAGAGCGGGGAGTGGGGGGACAAAGCAGGGCAGCAGGGACCCGGATGCGGCTGCTGTCCTCCCACTTACCCAAGAGCCCTTTGGGCAAGGGGCGGGGCTAGGCTGGATTGGCACCTCTAAGGAGCCTGGCTCAGTGGCCCGAGGCCTGGCTTTTAACCCGCCCCTCCCCCCGGCTTTGGGCAGCTCCCTGGGTACTTCGCCTCCCCCAGGGCTGCCCAGCAGCTCCCGCAGCCTCCTGCATTTTCACATCCGCCTGCTCCTCCCCACCTGCGCGTGGGCACCAAGGGGAGTCAGCTCCCTCGCCACGCGTCTCGAAGGGGCTGGCGGGCACTGGGGGCCTTGCACCGTCCTGCTAGCACTTCGTAGCCGATGAATTCGAGCTGACACAGGACGTTCCCTAAAACCCTTTGGAGACACACCAGGGGATTGTCTCCATAGTGTGGCAACGCGGGCTACAGCGGTGTGATTGCTAAGGCACACTAACCTGTTACGCATTAGTTTGTCTGTGTAGACAGGGGTGGTCAATTATTTTTTGTCAAGGTCCACATTTCTCGGTCAGGGTATAGTCAAGGTTCAGACTCCAGAGAAAATAATAATAAAAAAAACAATATAAAGCGCTTTCAGGCTCTGAACAAACATGTCTGGCACTCCAGTTTCAGCCCACAGTTTGCCTATTGAATACCTGCTGGTGCATACTAAAGGTTTCCCCGTGCACTGTAATGTAGAATTTGAAATAACCTCTCCAACGCATCATCAAGGATCGACAACCTATCCTGAAGGACGACCCATCACTCTCACAGATCTTGGGAGACAGGCCAGTCCTTGCTTACAGAGAGCCCCGCAAACTGAAGCAAATAACAGCAACCACACCACACAACAAAACCACTAACCCAGGAACCTATCCTTGCAACAAAGCCTGTTGCCAACTCTGTCCACATATCTATTCAGGGGACACCATCCTAGGGCCTAATCACATCAGCCACACTATCAGAGACGTGTTCACCTGCACATCTACCAATATGATATATGCCATCGTGTGCCAGCAATGCCCCTTTGCCATGTACATTGGTCAAACTGGACCGTCTCTACGTAAAAGAATAAATGGACACAAATCAGACGTCAAGAATTATAACATTCTAAAACCAGTCGGAGAACACTTCAATCTCTCTGGTCACTCGATTACAAACCTAAGAGTGGCAATTCTTCAACAAAAAAACTTCCAAAACAGACTCCA
This sequence comes from Dermochelys coriacea, assembly GCF_009764565.3. NCBI lineage: Eukaryota > Metazoa > Chordata > Testudines > Dermochelyidae > Dermochelys > Dermochelys coriacea. The sequence continues at coordinate 26,175,995 of NC_050077.1, forward strand.
ACGAGAGACTGCTGAATTGGAATTAATTTGCAAACTGGATACAATTAACTTAGGCTTGAATAGAGACTGGGAATGGATGAGTCATTACACAAAGTAAAACTATTTCCCCATGTTATTTCTCCCCCCCACCCCATCCCCCACTGTTCCTCAGATGTTCTTGTTAACTGCTGGAAATAGCCTACCTTGCTTGTCACCATGAAAGGTTTACCTTCTTCCCCCTCCCCCCCCCCGCTGCTGGTGATGGTTCATCTTAAGTGATCACTCTCCTTACAGTGTGTATGATAAAACCCATTGTTTCATGTTCTCTGTGTGTGTATATAAATCTCCCCACTGTATTTTCCACCAAATGCATCCGATGAAGTGAGCTGTAGCTCACGAAAGCTTATGCTCAAATAAATTTGTTAGTCTCTAAGGTGCCACAAGTACTCCTTTTCTTTGAGTCAAAAGAATGGCTCCTTTCTCTTGCAGGCTGTCCACCACCCTTCACCTTGGTTTTTGAGTTCCATTTTAACCAGCTCCTCCAGTCACACCATGTTCTGCAAGCCCAGAGATGGGGGCTACATAGGCCAAGTATTGTCTTTTAACCTGTTCAGACAGTGTGAGGTTTTTGTACTCCATCACAAGGCCCCATGAAGGTCCTTGGAATTACATGCATCCGGTCGCAGGAAAATCAGGTCAAAGAACTGTCATTTACAGCAGACTTAACCTTGACCTGATTTTGACAGCTGTGCCTGTAACTGGTCCTTGAGAATCCCTTATGCCTTATAAGGTTGCCAGGCATCTGGTTTTCGACCGGAAATGCCTGCTGACCGAGCCATTAAAAGTCCTCCTGCACCCTAACTCCCTCCCTGAGCCTGTACCCCAACCCCCTGGCCCAGCCCTGATCCGCCTTCTGCAGCCAAACTCCCTCCCAGAGCCTGCACCCCACACCCTCTCCCCACACCCCAACCCCCTGCCCTAGCTCTGAGCCCTCTCCTACACATCAAACCCCTCATCCCCAGGTCCAGCCCAGAGCCCACACCCCCAGCCGGAGCACACCCCCTCCTGCACTCTGAACCCCTCAGCCCCAGACCAGAGCCCCCTCCTACACCTCAACCCCTCATCCCTGGTCCCACCCCACAGCCTACACCCAAAGCCCCCTCCTGCACCCCAACCTCCTGTCCCAGCCTGGTGGGAGGGGGAGGTACTGATTGGTGGAGCTGCTGGGGGGCAGGAGGTGATGGGGGCAAAAGGGGGGTTGACTGCTGGTAGGGGCTCAGCACCCACCATTTTTTTTCCTGTAGGTGTTCCAGCCGTGACGCACCCATGGAGTTGGCGCCTATGAATACTATGAATTATTAGGAACTTTAGGCTGTGGCACTCTTAAGGTCTACACTGTACAGTTGTAAGGGGAGAGAAATATCCAGCCTTTCACATCCATTATTGTAGTTACTGTTATAAATTATTTTGGGTCAGCATCAGAGAAAAGTGCTTTGAAGATTTTTTTCTTCCTTTCATCTGGCTCTCATGAAAAGACCAGAATATTATTTTGACTCTTGGGGTGATATGCAGTCACCTAGTTATTACTGGAGCCTCGCTATGCTAGCATAGTCCCTGCTGCTGCAAAGTGCTAAAACCATTCATAGAAGCAAAGCAGGTCATGTTCATCATGAAATCTTATCAATTCACAATGGAGAAAAACAACACAAAAACTGCATCAGTAAATGTCACTATCTAAAAAGTTAAATACTGTTACTTTACACAAAGAAGTTTTTAAATCAAAGTGCAATTTATATGATATAACAATTAATTAGTTTGGAACTGCTGTCTCAGGGAGTCTGAGGAAGAATGAAATTATCAGGCCTCTGCATGTTATTTACCCAGTAAGCACTGTAGGCCAAATCTTGTGGGTGGCAAGGGGGTCTCCAAGGAACCGGAGTTGCATTGTGCAGAGGTCCAGCTCTGGAGAGGCTCTGCATATGGGGACTCTTTTTGTGGTGCAGGATTCCACAGTAGCTTTCTGTGCCTCTGCCCAGCAAGGCTTTGGGGTCAAGGTAGGCCATGGATGGAAGAGGTAGGGCATGGATGATGGGGCCCAGCTGCTTGATGTTGGCCTAAGTCCCCTGCAGAGGGAGAGTAGAGGATGCTAATGATGTTTCAGGGAACAGCTATTGCAGAATGGCACTGCCAGTGATTTTAAAATTAGGCAGAACTTTTATAGAAATTAATCCTATTTAGTGGATGTGAAAAGACCAGACTGTGCATCTGCCTAATCTGGAGCTAGGAAAATAGAAGCCATACTTAATGCTTACATTTCAGAGCCTTTCATCCATAGTTTCTGAGACCGATTCCTAACTAAGTTCCTAACTAAGCGTCTCATAGAATTCCCAAAACGAAAATGATAGCTTGTCCTATACCTAGCTGACATTTTCATTGTGTAACTCAATTCACAATTTTTCTCTACTGGGCTCTCTCTTTCTGCAGGTACTGTACATTACTGTCAGGGATGCAAGCAGAAGCATGATGAGAATTCAAACAGTTTTTAGTTTTAATTGATAAAATCTCTCATCCACAAACTGCTGATTTCTTTTCTTACATCTCATTTATTCCTTCCCCTCACTTGTTTCCACCCCCCCCAAACTGTGTATCAATCACTTGCTGCTAAATAACAGTATTATAGTTCATGTGGAATTAATGTGTCATAACTTCATTACTGAATTTATTCTATAATTTAATTTTTAAAAATGAATGTGTAAGTGGTGTGAGGTGCCTAACAGACAGCCTTGCTGAAGACTGAAGCCCTCTGTTTATAAAACATGGGGCTGGTGGGAGCCCCACTGCTGGGCTCTGTGGGGTAGTCGGTGCAGAGTGTCTGGGCTGGGAGGGAATCCTTCAGTTAGGCTCTGGGTGTTAGGGTGTGCGGGTGTTTGGGCTGGGGGTTGTCCCGCAGCTAGGCTCTGGGGGTAGGGGTTGTGGGTGTCTGTAGTGGGGGGTACTCCACGGCTGGGCTGGGGGGAGTGAGAGCGAACAGCTGTCTGAGCCGGGGGTGCCCTGTGGTGGGCTCTGCGGGGAAGAGGTGTGGGTGTCTGAGACCAGAGGGGCAGAGTTTTCCTCCAAGATGTGTCCAGCTGGCATGTGTGACACACCCAGACTCAGGTGCACAGTTGCCAACTTTCATGCGGTAAATAAGCACCCAGAATTTCACAATAAGACAAAAATCAAGCTAATCCCACTTCAAACAAGCTAATCCTTAAGAAACCCAACACTCTATGTGACTAGATCCCCCTGGCATGCAGTCTGGGACTGTGGTGGGCCCGCTGTACACCCCTGACTCTCTCCACCCCTTGCCCTTGCTTGCCAGGAGCCGATCAAAAAAAAGAAGCAACAAGCTACAAGCCAAAAAACTAGCCAACAAGCAACTCACAAGCCAATTAAGCCCAAAACAAGCCCAATTTCTGCCTTTTTTTCATGGGTTTGGCATGTCTGCTGAGGTGCCCAACAGAGAAACAGGAATTGGGTTGTCATTGGGCTTTCTTTAACTCTCTACTCCTGCGGGAATCTTTTTTGTCATCTGTATTGTTAGAGACATAATTGCTGACAGGTATTTTGATATAAATTACTAAAATAATTGAAACTGGTGTGATTATATTGTGTTATTTTGAGAAATAAAATATGCAGATTTTTTTCATAATTTTAAAATATTGTGTGCAGAATTTTAAATTTTTTGTTGCAGAATTCCCCCAGGAGTAGTAAATTTTTCTAATGGTTAATTACTTTCACTGCTAAAATGTTATGCTTTATTTCCAGTCTGAATTTGTCTAGCTTCATCTTCCAGCAAGTGGATCGAGTTATATCTTCATCTGCTAGACCCATAGACTTTAAGGTCAGAAGGGACCATTATGAGCATCTAGTCTGACCTCCTGTACAATGCAGGCCACAGAATCTCACCCACCCACTCCTGCAATAAACTTCTCACCTATGTCTGAGCTATTGAAGTCTTCAAAGTTCATGGTTTAAAGACTTCAAGGTTCAGAGAATCCTCCAGCAAGTGACCCATGCCCCATGCTACAGAGGAAGGCAAAAAACCCCCAGGGCCTATGCCAATCTGCCCTGGAGGAAAATTCCTTCCCGACCCCAAATATCGCAATCAGCTGAACTCTGAGCATGTGGGCAAGACTCAACAGGCAAATACCCAGGAAAGAATTCTCTGTAGTAACTCAGATCCCACCCCATCTAACATCCCATCACAGGCCATTGGGCCTGTTTACCACTAATAGTCCATGATCAATTAATTGCCAAAATCATATTATCCCATCATACCATCTCCTCCATAAATTTATCAAGCTTAATCTTGAAGCCAGATAGGTCTTTTGCCCCCACTGCTTCCCTTGGAAGGCTGTTCCAGAACTTCACTCCTCTGATGGTTAGAAACCTTCATCTAATTTCAAGTCTAAACTTCCTGATGGCCAGTTTATATTCATTTCTTCTTGTGTCCACGTTGGTACTGAGCTTAAATAATTCCTCTCCCTCCCTGGTATTTATCCCTCTGATATATTTATAGAAAGCAATCATATCTCCCCTCAACCTTCTTTTAGTTAGGCTACACAAGCCAAGCTCTTTGAGTCTCCTTTCATAAGACAGATTTTCCATTCCTTGGATCATCCTAGTAGCCCTTCTCTACCTGTTCCAGTTTGAATTCATCCTTCTTAAATGTGGGAGACCAGAACTGCACACAGTATTCCAGATGAGGTCTCACCAGTGCCTTGAAAAAGGTACTAACACCTTCTTATCTTTACTGGAAATACCTTCCCTGATGCATCCCAAGACTGCATTAGCTTTTTTCACAGCCATATCACATTGGCAGCTCAGAGTCATCCTCTAGTCAACCAATACTCCAAGGTCCTTCTCCTCCTCTGTTACTTCCAATTGATGCGTCCCCAGCTTATAACTAAAATTCTTGTTATTAATCCCTAAATGCATGACCTTACACTTCTCACTATTAAATTTTATCCTATTATTATTACTCCAGTTTACAAGGCCATCCAGATCTTCCTGCATGATATTCCGGCCCTTCTCTGAATTGGCAATACTTCCCAGTTTTGTGTCATCTGCAAACTTTATTAGCCCACTCCCACTTTTTGTGCCGAGGTCAGTAATAAAAAGATTAAATAAGATTGGTCCCAAAACTGATCCCTGAGGAACTCCACTGGTAACCTCCCTCCAGCATGACAGTTCCCCTTTCAGTATGACCCGCTGTAATCTCCCCTTTAACTAGTTCCTTATCCACCTTTCAGTTTTCATATTGATCCCCATCTTTTCCAATTTAACTAATAATTCCCCATGTGGCACTGTATCAAACATTTTACTGAAATCGAGGTAAATTAGATCCACTGCATTTCCTTTGTCTACAAAATCTCTTACTTTCTCAAAGAAGGAGATCAGGTTGGTTTGGCATGATCTACCTTTTGTAAAACCATGTTGTATTTTCTCCCAATTACTATTGACCTCAATGTCCTTAACTACTTTCCCCTTCAAAATTTTTTCCAAGACCTTGCATACTACAGATGTCAAACTAACAGGCCTAGACATTATGAAGCCATAGATTGCAATTCAGCTGATTAGCCACCATGACTCCCAAATCATTTTCAGAGTCACTGTTTCCCAGGATAGTGTCCCTGATCCTGTAAGTATGGCCAACATTCTTTGTTCCTAGATGTATACATTTAGCTATATTAAAACACATATTGTTTGCTTGCTCCCATTTTACCAAGCTATCCAGATTGCTCTGTATCAGTTTCCTGTCCTATTCATTTACCATTCCCCCAGTTTTTGTGCCACCTGCACACTTTATCAGTAATGACTTTATATTTTCTTCCTGGTCATTGATAAAACAATGTTAAATAGCATAAGGCCAAGAACTGATCCCCTTAGGATTCCACTGGAAACATGCCTGCTTGACGATGATTCCCCATCCACAATTACAGTTTGAGACCTGTCAGTTAGCTAATTGTTAATCTATTTAATATTCTAGTGTTCATTTTTTAAATTAAAACATTATATGATACTAAGTTAAATACCTTACAGAAGTCTTAAGTATATTACATCATTATTACCTTTATCAACCAGACTTGTAACCTCATCAAGTTAGTTTGCTAAGAAACATTTTCCATAAACCCATATTGATTGGGATTAATAGTATTACCCTCCTTTAATTCTTTATTAATCAAATCCCATATCAGATGCTCCATTATCTTGCCCAGGATCAATGTCAGATTGAAAAGCCTTTTGTTATCTTTTTACCCTTTTAAAATATTGGCACAATTAGCTTTCTTCCTATCTTCTGGAACATCCCCACTGTTCCAAAACATATTGAAAATCAACAATAATGCTCCAGCAAGCTCCTCCATCAGCTTTTTAAAAACTCTTGGATGCAAATTAGCGAGACCTGCTGATTTAAAAATGTCTAACTTTAGTAGCTGCTAGTTAACACCCTTCCGAGCGCCTATTGAAATGGAAAGAGAGTCGTCATCATCAACATATGATATGCAAGTCTTCTACCTTATTTCACTGCTTTCTGCTTCTAGTCCTTAATGTTTTTGCCATGTTGTAAAGAGCTTCAGATGTTTTTAGAGATAGCTCTACAAATAAAACGAAGCATGTTTATAAATCATTATATTCTTAACTGCACTCTTTTGTGTCTGATGCGTTTGAGTTTAGATGGAGAATTTTCCTTGGGCGACTGCTGCAAAAACCCCTCTAATTCCTGCTCTTGCATTTCAGTCAGCTGCCAGCTTTCCCCTCCCTTACAGCAGTGTTGAGGCCGATGAGACATTTGAGCACCATAATCACATCAGGGCTTTCAAGCTGACATTCTTGCTTGTCCATATTTTATATTTTATTAAGTTGCTTCACTGGTCTGCTTCTCTTCCTACTAATAGTTTATTATGGTTACTATTCTCTTTAGCCCCTTTGCTACCAGCTGTGACAGGGTCGGGCCAGATGGCTACAGGAGTGTGATCCTATTGGAATCCAGGAAGTGGGCGGGCGGCAGCCTGGCCACTGCTAAAGGACCTTCCCACAGCCTAAGGGGAGGATCCACAGGACCTGGAAGCCAAATGATTCTGGGGGACAACTAATGAGATAACAGGGACAGGAGTGAGGTCAAAGGTTCAAACGAAGGGAAGATGATGGGGACACTGAGCAGAGAACCCTGGATAGCACCTACTGCTCCTCGAAGGCGTCAAGGGAACTACAGGAGAGTGATAGAGAGTGATAGAATCAGGGCCGGCTCTAGGATTTTTGCTGCCCCAAACAAAACAAATTTTGGCTACCCCCACTTTTTTCATGCCCCCCCTGCCGCTGGCTCCGCCCCAACTCTGCCCCTTTCCAACCCCTTCCCCAAATCCCCAGCCCCACCTCCTCCCCCGGGCATGCCACATTTCCCACCCCCATTGCTTCCTGCGGCTCCCCCCCGCAACCTCCTGCCCTAGCTCACCTCCACCACCTGCTCCTCTGAAAAATGCCACCGCTCTGCTTCTCCCCCCTCCCTCTCAGGCAAGGGAGAGCAGCGCGTTCAGGGGAGCAGGCGGGAGTGGTGGTGAGTGAGGGTAGGGGGCGGAGCACAGAAAGTAATGGGGGGGTAGAGGAACAACTCCCCACCCCAGCTTGCCTCCACTCCACTGCCACCACCGCTCAGATTCTCCTTCCTCCCTCCCAGGCTTGCTGCGCAAAACAACTGTTTTGCGTGCTGCAAGCCTGGAGGGAGCGGGAGAAGGAGCAACATGCTCAAGGGAGTAGGTGCAGGCGAGCGGAGGCGAGCTGGGGCAGTGAGGACACATTTCTAGGGGCAGTCCTAAGCACCTGCTTGTTTTGCTGGTGCCTAGAGCTGGCCCGTATAGAAGGCAGATTATTAGCCTCAGATTAAGCAGGTCCCTTTTCCCTGGGTAAGGTAATAGGGGCAGTTCTACAACAATCAGGAACTTGCTGGAACCAATTAAGGCAGGCAGGCTAATTAGGACACCTGATTTAAAAAGGACCTCACTTCAGTCAGTGAGGGGTGTGCAAGGAGCTGAGAGTGAGAGGGCATGTTGCTGGAGGACTGAGGAGTACAAACGCTCTCTTGCATCAGGAGGAAGTTCCTGTGGTGAGGATAAAGAAGGTGTTGGGAGGAGGCCATGGGGAAGTAGCCCAGGGAATTGTAGCTGTCACACAGCTGTTACAAGAAATAATAGCTCATCTTAGTTAATTAGCCTCTTACAGTTTGTATGGCAACTTCCATTCTCTGTATGTATCTATATACTTCTTACTATATGTTCCATTCTATGCATCTGATGAAGTGGGCTGTAGCCCATGAAAGCTTATGCTCTAATAAATTTGTTAGTCTCTAAGGTGCCACAAGTTTCAGAGTAGCAGCCGTGTTAGTCTGTATCCGCAAAAAGAACAGGAGTACTTGGTGCCACAAGTACTCCTTTTCTTTTAAGGTGCCACAAGTACTTCTATTCTTTTTTTGTAGACAGCTGTGAACCACAGGGCCCTGGGCTGGAACCTGGAGTAGAGGGCGGGCCTGGGTTCTCCCCATCCCCCTTTCCCCTACGGATATAATAGGAGTTCACCTGGACTATGGGTCCCCAAGAGGGGAAGGTCCCTGGCCTGTCTCCCGATCCACTAGGTGGATCAGCAGAGACTGCGGGGATTGTTCTCCTCCTTTCCCCATGCTGGCCAGCGATGAGGTTAGCTGAGTGAATGGCAGATTTGAGCCACTAGCAAAAGTAGCCAAACTGAGGGCTGCCGTGAGCAAATCTGCCAATAAGCGCGGGAACCACCAAGGCAGAGGAGGAACTTTGTCACACAGCATAATACAAGCTACACACATTTTCCCTTACGTTTCCCTATAGATTAAACAATTTTCTCTTTCTTATCTTGAAACGAAAAACATTATCTTTTTCTGAGCAGTTCTTAACAATTGTGTATTTTTCCCCTCAGCATTTTGATGATAGCATCCCATAACAAAACTTGCTTTAGATCTTGAAACATTACATGACAGAGCAATCTTTTGTCAGCAATAGATTTGTGATGCTAGCTTCCTTATTCAGTCCAAAAGCATAGAACTAAAACGCTTATTTCTTACACAGTCCTATCCCAATATACGGTTCTGTGCCATACTGTCATTCAGAATAGCAGCACTGCCGCCTCATGTGTTTAAAAACTCATGAGACAGACAAAAAATCATGACATTGGCTTAAAAAAAATCATGAGTAAGTATATTTAAGGATTTTTAAATTTGCCTTCTGGTTTTTGAGCCTTAGGGTGCACTGTGACCATGTTTTCAAGCTTTTCTCCACAGCCAAGAGGGCTAGCAACTTGCTTTGTTTGAAAAAAAATAAAAGCAGAGGGTTTCCTGTAATCAAATGATTCCAGAAGCTAAGGCTTTAAGAGAAAAAACAAATCTCATAAGAATTGCAATAAGATCACAAAATTTGGCAAAACTGGAATAGCAGCAGTAATAACTTCTCCCTGAAGCTGCATTAATATTTGCCCAGTTCTTCCATGCTAGGAAACTGCCCTTAAAAAGGGACATTACTACCAGAGCTGTTGACAGGAAATGTCCTTGCACAGTGACTCCAAGAGAGCTGTGCTATCAGGGCACAGAAGTTGGTGCAGGAGGTACAGAGAAGAGAATATCCATGCAGATGACCCTAGGACACCCATGTAGTTTGGGGGCAATCCTACCCTTTAGAGTGATTAACGATATGTCTACACTTCAATCAAAGCATGTGATTTCAGCACAAATCAACATACCTGAGCTAGCTTTAATGGTGCTCACTTGCCTACTGATAGAAGTGAAGCCACGGCAACATGGGTGTACAAGCTCACCTGAGACCCTGGTAATTCCTTAGACTGCTAGTCTGTGCTGAAGTTTATGCTGCTGTGGCTTCACTGTTATTGGTATGTGAGTTAGATTAGATTAAAGCTACTCGATATTCATGGTGAACCAAGATGGAACAAATAATGGAGATACCTGCAGAAATCAAAAATGGCCAGCATGATACAACCTGAAACAGAAGCTGGAGGCTTCATGAATGGAAATCAAGGAGTATCTGGAGGTTTGCCAGAAAGGGCTCACAGAGGTGAAATCTCTGTTGGAGCAACAACTACAAAGCTTCTGGGCAGATCTGCAGCTGAGTTTCCCAAACGCCTAGTCTAGAATGGTAAAATGGAATGATGAGGTGACCAATAATCTAGCTGCCATAAACAAGAAGTTCTTCCATGAAACTGTGGAGACCAAGCAAGCTTTAGTCAATCTGGAATTTGCCTACAGAGATGAGCTGCAGCAAGTACTTACAGAGCTAAAAATTCAGGAGGAAATCCAACAGTCATAGACCACAGTGGAAGACAGCCATCTGAATGAGGAATTGAGCCAGCCAGAGGACTAAGGTAAAACCAGACATATACAATAGTTTTCTACCCTGCTTGTAACCCACAGAGACCCAGAAGGGAGAGGGCAGGCCTTAGCAGCTCAGTGCAAAAGCCCACAATTTTTGAGGGGGAAATTCGTGGGGGGTGGGCTTATTTGGCTCAGTTAAACATTATAGCTCAAATGAATGGCTGTGAAGGGGGACATTCGGTGGACAGAATTTCTAGCAGTCAACTTGTGTGGCCCAGCTCTGATTGTGCTGCAGAATTTACCCACATAAAAGAGACTGAACTAGCCAGACCTGGTACAAACCCTGGGCCTAGCCATTAATCTGAGTTGGCTTGGAGCTAAGGGCTTGAAGAGGGAAAGAAGAAACCCCACCTGAAGTGGCAGAGGACCTATGATGGCTTGTCCTCCTGGCATATCCAGATGCCACAGATGTATAGATGCTCACCTGGACTTGCAGATCTGGATCCGAGAAAGGGAGCCAAGGACACTCCAGCAGGCTGAGGAATATGCCACAGATAGAACTTGAATCTTTTCTTGCAGCAGTTACCCAGAAGGGGAAGCAGCTGCTAATCAGGAAAATGGGAACCGATTGCCATGATCCCTGTAAGTACAGGTCTGTGTCTAATATGTATGACGAAAGAGGGGATTCTAATCTGGTTTAGAACCATATTCAATGGTTAGAACAGATAATAAATGTGGTTTGGAAACAAAAAAGGGAAATTGGGCAACAATTTAAAAATCAAAGGAAAAGTTCAGTTAAAAATGCAGGTACTCTGACAAAATTGGCCACAAAATTTAAAGTGGGCCAAGACAGACTGCCACAAGTGTCTAGGTGCCTCTCTCCCACTTTGGGAAACACTAAGCTGAAGGGGCAAAGCTTGGAGATAGAAGGATCAGCTCCACAGTTTTAGTTTAGATCTTGGCAGTTCAACAACAATAATCGAAGTTTGGCTACTGAGTGTGTAATAGAATCTGTGATGTGTATAGGGCTAATTGACACTGGCTAAACATAACAGTTATTAGACCAGAAACGCTAAAAAGCCACAAGAATAGGGGATCCAAAACTGAACCACCTAATTCGTCTCCAATGGAGACAGTGACTGGAGCAAAGGCACCTGTCCAAAGACTGGGCAAATTGGGTTTGAAGACTGGAACTCTAAAATTTGAGCAAGAAGTCTGGGTAGCTGAAATAGTGGATGAGCTAATAATTGGCTTGGATTTCATTATGCTCTAATAGCTGTATAATCAGAAAGGTGTCTAGAAAATTCAGTCAGTGGAAATCCCTTTGAAAGATATGGCCCAGGAGACAGAAATGTTTTGCAAACACTTAGTTTGCAGTGAACAAATTGCCCTGCCTTCTGGGCAGTAACCATTATAACGACTACATGCTGCGGTAGCTTTCCTCCAGGAGACAGATGGTAAGTAGTTGAAAGCTGTTTTGAGACCCAGGGTCTTGGCAGAATCTTAGCTGCTAAAGTTCTTGTGGATCTCAGCTGATCCCTGTTCATTTATTTAATGTTTCTGACAAGCAGCAAATAGTAAAAAAAGGAAACTGCAGTTGCAAAATATGAACCAGTAGATCTGGTAAATTCTGGTATAGAAGAAAAGTGCAATGGGGGAACAGATAAAGGTGAATTCCCAGAGTTGCTATTGGACTTGTTCCAATACTATGCACTACAGTTAAATGGGAAACAGCAGAACAGTTGAAGAGACTTTCTTGCTAGAAGATCAGTTGTTGTTCTCCCAATCCCACAAAGATAGGTTGTACTGAACTGGTCCAGCACAAGATTGATACGGGGGTCACCAACTCACTAAACAGTCACATCACCAATTACCAATAACAAAAAGGGAAGATGCACTATAGGCCATCAAGGAAATGTATCAAGAAGGCGTAATTGAGCCTTCATATAGCCCTTCAGCCTCACCCATTGTCCTGGCTAGGAAAAAGGATTCTCTGTGGACTAGAGAAAATTAAATGAAACCATTTTAAAGGATTATTACCCATTACCATGGAAAGATGATCCCCTGGATGCTGCAGCAGGTTCAATCTGGTTTTCCACACTGGATCTTAAAAGTGGGTATTGGCAAGTGGAAGTTGATCCAAAAGACATGGGAAAAAAACCTGCTTTCACAGCAGAACAAAGCCTGTGGCAATTTAAAGTGATGGCTTTGGGCTTTTGCAATGCACCAGCCACATTTGACAGGTTTCAGAGTAGCAGCCGTGTTAGTCTGTATTCGCAAAAAGAAAAGGAGTACTTGTGGCACCTTAGAGACTAACAAATTTATTAGAGCATAAGCTTTCGTGAGCTACAGCTCACTTCATCGGATGCATTTGGTGGAAGAAAACAGAGGGGAGATTTATATACACACAAAGAGAACATGAAAAAAATGGGTTTATCATACACACTGTAAGGAGAGTGATCACTTAAGATAAGCCAACACCAGCAGCGGGGGGGGGAAAGGAGGAAAACCTTTCATGGTGACAAGCAAGGTAGGCTATTTCCAGCAGTTAACAAGAATATCTGAGGCACAGTGGGGGGTGGGGTGGGCTTTGTTGCAAGGATAGGTTCGTGGGTTAGTGGTTCCTAACTAAGGATAGGTTAGTGGAACCTATCCTTGCAACAAAGCCTGTTGCCAACTCTGTCCACATATCTATTCAGGGGATACCATCATAGGGCCTAATCACATCAGCCACACTATCAGAGGCTCGTTCACCTGCACATCTACCAATGTGATATATGCCATCATGTGCCAGCAATGCCCCTCTGCCATGTACATTGGCCAAACTGGACAGTCTCTACGTAAAAGAATGAATGGACACAAATCAGACATCAAGAATTATAACATTCAAAAACCAGTTGGAGAACACTTCAATCTCTCTGGTCACTCGATTACAGACCTAAGAGTGGCTATTCTTCAACAAAAAAGCTTCAAAAACAGACTCCAACGAGAGACTGCTGAATTGGAATTAATTTGCAAACTGGATACAATTAACTTAGGCTTGAATAGAGACTGGGAATGGATGAGTCATTACACAAAGTAAAACTATTTCCCCATGTTATTTCTCCCCCCCACCCCATCCCCCACTGTTCCTCAGATGTTCTTGTTAACTGCTGGAAATAGCCTACCTTGCTTGTCACCATGAAAGGTTTTCCTCCTTTCCCGCCCCTGCTGCTGGTGATGGCTTATCTTAAGTGATCACTCTCCTTACAGTGTGTATGATAAACCCATTGTTTCAAGTTCTCTGTGTGTGTATATACATCTCCCCTCTGTTTTTTCCACCAAATGCATCCGATGAAGTGAGCTGTAGCTCACGAAAGCTTATGCTCTAATAAATTTGTTAGTCTCTAAGGTGCCACAAGTACTCCTTTTCTTTTAGCCACATTTGAGAGGCTGATGGGGAGAATTACATGACATGCCCTTCTTCGCCTGTCTGTTATCCATAGATGCTATTTTACATGCTACAACCTTTGAGCAAGAGCTGAAACATTGACAAATGGTCTGTGATAAGCTGAAGATGGCCAATATGAAACTGAATACAAAGAAATGCAAATTGTTACAAAGGAGGTAATCTACCTTAAGCATACAATTAGTGAGGAGGGAATTTCCACTGACAAAAGGAAAATTGAGGCTGTACAGAGCTGGCCAACTCCCCAGACACTCACAGATGTGCAGAGTTTTATAGGGGTCTGATCCTATTACAGAAGATTCATTTGTGGGTCTGCTTATATTGCAACACCACTGCATAGATTGGGTGAGAAAGGGAACCCATTCCAGTGATCAGAAGAGCATGATGTAGCATTTTCAGAGTTGAAAGAGGCTCTAATGATTGCTCCTATCTTGGCTTATCCATGTTTCCAAACTCCTTACAGAGATGCAAGTGCAAAGGACTTGTGGGGTAGTTATTACATCAAAAGTCTAAGTTCTCCTGAGAGAAATTATTGCATCACCTATAGATTTAACAACTGCTAGGAAATCCTTGCAAAATGTTTTCATCACTACAGTATCTGTATGGGAGAAGTTTATGGTCAAGACCTACCACCATGCTTCCCTGGAGTGGCTCCATAGATCCTAGAGGACAGTTTGCCAGGTGGGTGGAGAATAAGGAAAGTGGGTCATGACCCCATGGGCTGGCATTCGCCTTGCTGTGGCCCAGGACTGAAGCCCAAGCCCCACTGCCTGGGGCTGAAGCCCAAGGGCTTGAGCGCTGAGTGTGTGTGGGGCTTCCCCACAAGAGGTGGGGCTCTGGCTTTGGCTTTGTCCCCCCACCAGGCACGGCAGGGCTTGGGTGGGCTCAGGCTTCAGTCCCCCACACCCTCCTGGGGTCATATAGCAATTTTTTTGTCAGAAGTGGGTTGCAGTGCAATGAAGTTTGAGAACCCCCGAACTAGGCTCTCATTGTCAGGTGTTCCTAGATTCCAAGGCCAGAAGGGACCATTATGATCATCTAGTCTGACTTCCTGTATAATACAGGCTATAGAATTCCCCCAAAATAATTCCTTTTTGAACTAGACCCTGTCTTTAAAAAGACCCCATCCAATCTTCATTTAAAAATTGCCAGTGATGGAATATCCACTGTGACCCTTGGTAAATTGTTCCAGTGATTAGTTGCTCTCACTGTTAAAAATTTACACATTATTTCTAGTCTGAATTTGTCTAACTTCAACTTCCAGCCATTGGCTCTTGTTATACCTGTGTCTGCTAGAGTGACGAGCCCATTATAAGTATCTACATGGAGAACAAATATTTTATAGATGAGACCAATTCAACTCAACTCTCCTCTTTGTTAAGTTGCACAGATGGGGCCTTTAACACAGGGGGAGCTCAGTTTGCCCCAGGGTGACATACTGTACCAAAGAGCTATTGAATGGGGGAATGGGGATGCCATCTTTCAGCTCATATTGAGGAACACAAGCAGACTGTAAAAAATTCAGTATTCTGAGGAACAGGCCCACAATTTCTCAGACTCTTAAAGAATGGAATGTTACAGTCTGTACTTAGCCAAAGCTCTCCTACTGCAGAGCTCATTCTATTTTATGTCAGACCAGTCAGTGGGTTACATGGAAGACCTCCAACCTAGAAGTACATATGGGACTTGATCCTGTGCACAGCATAGGCTTAAAGAGTTACATTTGAGTGCAAGGTAAAAACTGTGAGAGCAGGATAGGGACCACACAGGAACTCGATCCTGCTTGAGTGAGAGCATCACATTGCCCCCTGCAGGAGTAAAACCAAAGAAGGGAATGTCTGGCTAAGACCCCATCAAGAATGATGGTTTAAGCCCATGACTCCTCAGAAACACTCATTCTCTGCTGCCATCCTTTGCTCCTTGTTCCTCTCCTCCCCCCAACAAAATCCTGTGTACTTTTGAGAATAAGGAAGTGGGCATGTAGCTAGCCTGAGATACTCTGTTTAGTGCGATCAAAATAAGAATGTGCGGTGAAGTTCTGGTCCCATTAGCTCTTATCTTTACGTCCATGGAGTAGCCTCCACCCATGTTTGTGCTGCAGTGCAAAACATTGCAATCTCTATTCCCATTATGTAAGCAGATGCTATAGCTAACGCAAATGGAGATGCCAGGGAAGCTGTTGCTATAACAGGTACAATTTCTCTCTTTCATAAGTGTATTTTTTCTAGTCACACCACTCCACTGCCAGACAACAATATTCTGGTGTCTGAATTCACTTCCTCCCTGCCAGCATCTGAAGGGAAATATGACACACTGCCTGACACTTGCTCCTCTAAAGACCTGCTTTGATCAAGCAATCTGAGTGGTAGGATGAAGTTGACTCCAAAAAAAAAAAGTAGAAAAATCCCAAATAGATTTATATTAATATGCCTAATATTTTTGTTCAGTATTAAGTGCATCTCTAATTTCCCAAGGCATACTGACAAAAAATTGCATTTATCCATAGATATGCCATTATCATAAGCCCAGACACTGAACATATTTTAAAGTTTAAGAAACAAATAGCTGAAAGTAAGTTGAGCTCTCATTTCAAATTGTATTTAATCCAACATGGATTCTGACCTTCTGATCTTACTGTTTTAAATTAATACCTGTGGAAACTTGCAAAGACTGCAGGATTTGTCCCATTATGATTATTGCAATAACAGTATTGGAATCAATGACAAAACTCCCATTAATGTCAATACGGCTAATATTTCATCCAGGGGCAGCATATTTAGTCCTGCCACATCATACAGTGCTTAACCTTGGCCAGCCACCCCCAACCTCCAAAATATAAACACTAATCGGTTAGCTTGTGTGGAAATAACAGTTTAAATAAGCCTTTTTCTGGTTCAGTGTCATTACAATTCTGACATAAAGCCAGATTTTTTATTTTTTAAATAACAAATTTGTTTTTACCTCATGCGAAGTAGCAACTAACACAATCAAGAGGTGAAATTAGAATTAACTTGA
Organism: Dermochelys coriacea; assembly: GCF_009764565.3. Classification (NCBI taxonomy): domain Eukaryota; kingdom Metazoa; phylum Chordata; order Testudines; family Dermochelyidae; genus Dermochelys; species Dermochelys coriacea. The sequence goes on from NC_050077.1 coordinate 26,192,821, forward strand.
TGGGATCACTTAGCAACTGTTTTCATGAGGGGAAAAGTAACAATTTCTATCTTTATTGTATTGGCCTCCTTGAGTGTGTAGATACAGATTTTGATTTTCACCTGAGGCAGCGTTGCGGGTTGGGGTGTATGTGCAAGGTAGTGTACTGCAGATTCAAGCTCAAAGTATCCTCTGAGTGTCCAGATTATTTTACTATTCCCAGACAAGAATTACATTAAAGTGGAACTAAAGCCGAGAGTACATGCCAGTAATTTAGGGTAAAACATCAGATGAAATGTGTAACTGTGTGTGGCATATACTCCGTATTTCATTGTGTGAGTGAGAGTCACAAGAGCCTTTGATACACCAGCTGGTGTGCGGAATCCATAACATTAAATTCCTTGCACCATGTTCTTGTCAAATGGTGTGGAGGAGCAGCAAGCAACATAGCTAGCAACTGACTTTTGGGCCAGTGCTTCCCCTAGTAAACAGTGCCAGAACTGTATGATCCCAGATGTTCAGACTCTCCAGCTGGAGTTCCTAGTAGCTGATGAGAATTTGCCCCTGAAATAAAATACTTACAGAACTGGTGGGTGCACTGCACACGTGGGGGGGTGGAATCTAAAATCTAGTAGACAAACAGGGTCTCTGCAGCAGACATCTAATTTTCCAAGCCTCTAGGAAAATAGTACACAGTGGTTTCTTTTCTCCTTCTCCTTCCCAGCCTGAGCTGCAATTTTGCCCCATGTTACTGTCTTAAAAGGTGACTTACGGTCCATGTATACAGGCAACAAAATATCCTTTATCTAAGAGCAAATAACTCACAATGCATTTCTTTTCTTCATTAAATATGATATGGCTATTTAATGCATGGATTTACTCTACTTGCTTTGGAGCATTTTCCTACCGTTGAATCATTCAAGACAAAAGATGGAGAAGACATCTTAGGTCATCTTATCCATACTCCCAGGGCCAAGTGCATGTTAGTTCTCACAGGTTATTTTCTAGTGCTCTTGTCCAAGCTGATTTGAAATATCCTAAGTGATATTTAGAACAACAGGAGTCCCATAATTTGTGACAGGAAACAACAAATGAATATTTCTTCAGTAAGAAAATAGTCACGTCAAAGAGCATAAAATCTTGTCTTCATCTTCTTTCATTTCCACTACACTACATCAGTAAAACACTAAGCAATTTATCGTAACATAATACTTGCTAATAGAGGTTTTATATCCTTCTGCAATCAGAGAGAATCAGTTGGTTCTTGACCCTAAATAAACTGATGCCTCTAGGCTAAATGATGATGAGGGAGTGCAGAGACATGTTTCTTTGGGCTGATCTGGAGTGTACCTGCTCTGTAAATGACAGAAGTCTCAGGATTTTAGAAGACTCTCTCTCTAATATAGAGTCATGCTGTAAAAAGGTGAGAGACGACTTCATCATTCTGCGCAGCTCTGCAATCCAATTTATTTTTAAGCACCTCAGACTGAAAGATTAGCCAATCACTGCAGTTTTCAGCACAAATAAGCTATGCAACATATTTCAAAAGTACTGTGTAAAGTTTCATTTAAAAAGAAGGTACAATCTAAACATATCTTCCAGCAAACATAATGGTATGTTATAGAGGTTAAAGGATTGTCCAATCCTACAGCTAGAATAGGTCAAATTCATCCCTAGCATAACCTCATAGAAGTAAATGAAGTTACACCAGGGATGCATTTGGTCCAATAGAGCCATTTAGTACAGGCAATACACATCAGTGCCATTGATAGAAATTACAGTTGTTTGCAGATTTTAAGATCAGAAGGGACCATTAGATCATTTAGTCTGACCTCAACCTTGTCTAATCAGACTTTCATTTCACATAGGAAGACCAGGCCCTGCTTTCCACAGTCTTGGAAAAGTCCTTGATTTACATTCTCAGATTAGGCAGAACAAAATACTCAAAAGATTTGCATAGGTTGGTGTTCTGGTTTACATTGGCACACACTCTTTGGCAGAGAGCTTAATGGAGAGGATCCTTTCTAAACAGTAGCTGACTGTTGCCAGATTCTAACCATATGCAGTTGTTTTTCTACTATGGAGACATCCTGAAACTTACTATCCAGTGCTCAACTGCTTAGAGTAGCTTTCCTTTCCTAAGGGTTGGCAGCTAAGCATCTAGCTGCCCTTTAGAATAATTTTCTATTGGACATCCCAAGAATAGCTCTAAAGTAGGTATCTGGGCCAGCTAACATTCTGTAAGTAACTTGATCAGTTCTCAAATTTCCACCATGCTTGGATATGTGGACAAGATCTGCAATACGCTGGTTTTGGTGGGAAGGTTGCAACCTCCAGACATAACTGGCCTTTTGAGCTTCCCATTGAACATCACTTCTGAGCTTGGCAGTACAGATCTTGCTGGAATGTTGTATTTGTGACTCTGGCTGCCCCATAGGACAGTCCATGAGGTTGACTGAGAGAAGAGAGGTAGGAGTGAAAATGTGCCACAGAGATGGCACTTCTTTCCCGCTCCAGCTGAGATCATTGGGCACAGCCAGGGATCTCTCAGTGCAGAAGCCAAGAACAAAGCCACTTGCAAAAACAGCGCTAAAGTGGTACATTGGCCCTCTGCACAGGCGTGAACTTGATCCACAGAAAACTGGAGGGGAAATGACAGGTTTCAGAGTAGCAGCCGTGTTAGTCTGTATTCGCAAAAAGAAAAGGAGTACTTGTGGCACCTTAGAGACCGATGAAGTGAGCTGTAGCTCACGAAAGCTTATGCTCTAATAAATTTGTTAGTCTCTAAGGTGCCACAAGTACTCCTTTTCTTTTTGGAGGGGAAATGTTGATCCTCAGTTCTAGTTCAGGAAAAGCCTCCTGTTAAAGTGATTCCTGAGAAAGCTCTACGTATTGCAGCTTATTCCAGGGCAAATGTGCTGTTTTTTTTCCCCTATTACAATACATTTAAGCTGTTGATCTGAGAAAGATGAGGGTCAAATTTTAAATATACAGGCTGGGATTACTATTAGCCTCATCTCTTCAGTTCATATCTGGAGTCTCTTTGTGCATTGAATAGTTTCCATGGGAGTCTTCTCTTATCTCCAGTGCTGTATACTTCTAGTTTCCCCAGGACATTTTTACTCCTTATCTCGAGTCTCTCTCACTCTCATTTGATGAATGTTCTCCCTTCAGCAAATCAGCATGTATAACACATCATTGCTTCTCTCCAACTGGAACCATGCCACATTAATAGCGTGGATGTGATGTCATACATAGCACCTGAGAGCAGAGGTGCCAGGATTGATTCCTATGTGGTCATAGCTTGTTATTTACAGCTAATCACCGTGCACACATTTGCTGAGATAGGTGGCACATTTTTCAGCTATCAGATGCTACCATTCATGTGTAATAGACTGATCCACTGAGGGGCTGAGTGCATTCAATGGGAGTCGGGGTTCACAGGACTTTGTAAGACTGGGCCCTCGGGTATTTTGCCACTCCCTGTAGCAAATGGCCTTTTCATGGTGGAGAAATACAGAAGATGTGACCATCAGCAATTCCCCTTTGGTTTGATATTTATTTTTCTACTCATTGTTTAAAGATTGGGCCAAATTCAGAGCAGACTCCAGCCTAAATTGGCATAACTTCGCCTTCTTCCAGCCTTCTCCACTCATGTATTTTACAATATTTTAGACTCTGAAGTCTTGAACCAACTTACTAGTGGGTAACTCACACCTCTCCCTCATGCATCTCCTCTAGTTTGGCCCACTGAGTGTAAACAGTTGTAATTCACACACCAAGGGGCCCCAGGAGAAGAATGCAGCAAGAAAAGCAGCTGACAAAGGGGTGTAAGAATGTATATAATGAAAGTAGGCCATTCCCTACTTTAACATACACCTTCTTCTGGTTGCTTGACATGTAAGCATACACCACTTTAGGCTTCCTGACCGATTTGCAAATGGGGCTAGTGGAGTCTGAGCTAAATTCTGCCCTCATTTACATCTGGGCAACCCTTATTCTTCAGACAGTTTCAGCTGTCTAGAAACTTGAAAGATTTTCCCCCTTTTTATTGTACCATTCTTTCCTTCTTAACTTGTGACTAGAGTTAGTGCAATCAGTGGGAGTTTTGTCATAGACTTCCACGGAAACATAATTGGGCCCTTGTACTTCCATGTACTATTTCCATGTACTCTAGTCCTCAGAGCAAGTATCTTTGATGGGGTGGGCTACTGTTCGAGCCACTTCCTTTCCATCCTTATTTCCTTGGGAAACCCTATTCATGCTTTCAGCTGGGCTGCAAATGAAGGCCACGGAGCCGAAGTTGTAGTCATTCACATCCATGTTGAGTGGATGTTCAGTGCTATCATTCTGGTTTGATAGCATTTTATATCCACCCTGGTGTAAATGTCTGCACAAGGTGTAGAGCAACAGAGAATCAGGCCCTTTTATTGCACTAACCACCACCTTACCCCCTCACTGCTAAACTTGGCCCTTTTAGGAGGTTCTTTGGAACATTCCTTTTATTTCCTCCCAGGATCTCTCTATTTTAGATTAGGATTGTGGATACAAGAGTGGCTCAGTGTACGCAGCTGGACAGGTAATCCAGGTCCTGCATGGTCCCTGCTCCTACAGTTGGTACTCTGCTTAATCCATGCACTAAGTTCTTTAGGTTCTCGTTGTCTCTAAGAAGCGGTTTTAAAATGAATGTTAGCAGCTTAGCACTGCAGGGTGCATGCTTCCCTTCTCCTGCGTGAATCTGGCTGGCAGCCAGGCCTGATGGAGCACACACCATTGTTCACTGACAAAAGGACGCAGTCTCTTCAGCAGACCCAATCAAAAGTAAAATATTGTGATCCTGGAGGTTGTGCTGATGAATTCATCCACCGCCATTGAAGGAGAATGAAACACCACAAGGTCAAGTGCATTTTCTAAGGACATGACTCAAGGGTCTTTGGCTCCATATCTGTTTGCAAGGCAAAAATTGTTTGGTTGTGTTGACAGCAACATCGATTCCTCCCTGTTTTATCTGCAGGGCTTTTTTATCTGCTTGGACTCACTGGGCTTTATTTCCCACCCCCCCTGAATTGCTTTCACCTCCATTGTTAGAGCTGTCACCTTTTAGTGCTGCAGGTTATCAGCATCTGTTCCACCTGGTCTGTGAACTCTTCCTGGCTGTGAATCTCTCTCTTAAAGGGTTCTGTGAAAACTCACTGGAGTCTAGACTGTACTACTCTGTGCTTCCTCTGATTGCTATCAATGGACCAAATTCTACCCCCCCCAGAGCTCGTTAGCTGGAATCCTATGTATGCATCTGAGGGCAGAATTTAGCTCTGTCTCTATAAATTGATTTCAAGAGCACACAACTTGCCCAAAAAGGAACTAGGTAGGGAAAGTGATTGCTTTTTACTTTCAACACTCATTTTCCTTACTGTCTGGGATTTTTCCAGTGTTTCTGAGGGATGTAAGGTGGAAGTTAGTTTTCCTTGTTTTATTGCGATTATTAATATAGCACTTGAGATAGCATGGCACTTGACAAAGGTATGAAAGACAAGACACCTTCTTACTTATGGGAGCATGTCATGCAGCAGGCTTGCATGATTGAATCCTAAATTAGAAAGTTAACACATAAGACATACAACAGAATGTGGGTGTGGGAAGGGAAAAACAAGGCCCAAACAAGATGGAAGGGAACAATGAGCTTATTTTTATATAATAATTACTATCTAATTTTCTTTTAGAGAGATCATGAGTAAGGCTGGGAGTTTGTCATGGAAGACATGGATTCAGTGACTTTCCAGGACCTCAGTGACTTCTGAAGCGGCCGGTGAGGCTGGCCCAAGGACCGCCTGAGTAACTCAGGCAGCCCCTGGGCCAGCCGCACTGTCCGCTGCTGGGGCAGTCTCAGGCCACCGTGTCCCCTTCCCCCAGCAGCAGCAGCAACAGGAGTTTGGGTGGGGGGCTCACAGCAAGGGGTTGGGTATGGGAGGGGGTGAGGGCTCTGCATGGCACTTATCTCAGGGGGGACTCCCTGGAACGGGCAACATCCCTGGGCTCCTAGGCAGAGGCGCCGCCAGGGGGCTCTGCGTGCTGCCTCTGCCTGCAGGCACCACTCCCAAAGCTCCCATTGGCTGCAGTTCCCAGCCAATGGGAGCTGTGGAGCTGATGCTCTGGGTGGAGGTAACACGCAGAGCTGTCTGGCCACGCCTCCATCTAGGAGCTGAGTGAGGGGGATGTCGCTGCTTCCGGGGAGGCATGGAGCAGGGTAGGGAGCCTGCTAGTCCCGCCACCCCCCACCAACAGCCATGGCACCCCTTGGCTATGCGCCTCCGCCCGCCTCCTGGGCTGCTGCCCACCCTCCCAGCACCCGTGGTGCCCCCTGGGCCGCATGCTGCCCCTGCTACCCCCAGCATCCACGGAGCCCCCCCTGGCTATCCCCCCCAGATTTAATCAGGGGCATATAGTCATATATAAAAGTCATGGACAGGTCACGGGCCACGGATTTTTGTACACTCTCTGTGACCTGTCCATGACTTTTATTAAAAATATCTGTGACTGTAGCCTTAATCACGAGACAAAGATCTGTTATATACATCTCTCGCTATGATCATGATTAGATGGCAATGGGGAGTATCAGAGTGGAGAGGAGTAGCATAAAGCTACATGAGCTGAAAGCTGTTGGGTGGGGGTGGGGGAAGAGGGGAATCTTATATTTCACATTAACGATGCTTACGCTTGGATGGCACTTTACATGTGTGGACACTTACTAACCCTCACAACATCCCTAGGAGATAAGTAAGGATCATCCCTATTGTACAGATGAGACAGAGACTTTACCAGCTATATGTTATATTGTTTATCAGCTTCACCCCTCCTTCAAAAAGAGAAAGCTAAAAATATAGGATTTTTTGGCTCTAGTCAAGAACTCACAAAAAATACATGATTTGAGCACTTCAAGGAGCTCAGTGCTTTGCCTCTCCTACAAAAAAATTTGGAGACTCTTAAAAATAGAAAGCATATCTAAACCAGCTGCTTTAGTCAGTTTCTCTCCTAACACAAATTGTTGAATATGAAGAGTGCTAACTACTTGCAAGCCACAGAAAACTAAGGTGAAGTTTTCCCACATTTGCTTCTCTCTCCTGTGTTCCTGGTCAAATAGGATAAAAGGAGGAGTTAAATGGTATCTAGGCCCAATCCCGGTTCTCTGCATGGGGTGAATTTCCCCCGAAATACACGTACAAGTTATAAGCACACTTAACTGAATAAAGTAGCAAGGAATAGTGCAAGAAAGTTTTCTTTAGCATGATTTGGAGCTAAACTCGATGGAAACATTTCTCCCATCCTGCAAAGATTTTGAGATTTCTAAAGTGTTTCCCATCCCAAACCAGAACAAAAAGTCAAAATCTCAAAATGTTTCACAAACTAAAAAGCCCCAAAAATTTCTGTTCCAGTCGATTAAACCATTTCATTTTTTTAAAATGGTGAGTAGCTTAATTTTAAAAAATGAAAAATCATTTCAAATCAGAAACACAGAATTTTTTGTTTAGAAAATGTCAAAATGTGGATTCAAAAAAATCTCAGAACTTCCTTTTCCAAAAACACTCCAAGTCAAGAAATTCAGCAAAATTGAACCGTTCCCATGAAAACTTTCAGTTTTGTTGAATCTGCATTTAACAAAAGCATGTTTTGTTGAAAAATTCTGAACAATCTGTACCAATTGACTTCCTGGCATGTTTTATATGCAGTTCACAGAACTAAAGATAGAGCAGTTAGACCACAATTCTGCAAAGCAATAAGCACATGCTTAGAGTGCATTGACCAGCATTGAACAGGGATGGGGATCACTTTCACGCCTAGAGTTAAGCATCGGCTTAAGTTTGTTGAACTGGGACCTTAAATCACTAAACGTATTTAATTCAAGTAAGTCTCTCTTCCTTTCTTTGCACTTTGATGAATACTTCCTAGCATGCTGTACCTAGTGATTGGGGAGGCTAATGAGAAAGGGACATTCCAAATTTTGCAGGTCAGAAATGTCAGATTAAATAAACCACTTTCCTGGGGTAACTGGTGCAAAAATAAACAAACAAATAAAAATAAAATGGCCATCAGTGGCTCTTTTTTATTATAGCTATTGCATTTTTAAAGTGTGGGGAGGATTTTCTTGTGGCTAAAGCACAAAATTAGGCATCATGAGTTCTAGGTTCAATTCCTAACTCTGCCACATGTTTCCCATCAAATGCTGGGCAAGTTACTTAACTATTCTGGGTCTCAGTTTCCTGAATAACAGGGATAATACTGAAGCATTGAGAGATCCACTTTATTACTAACTTAAAGTACTTTGAGAGCCCCTAGTGGAAGGTGCTACAGAAGTGTCAAATATTATCTGTGATGATAATGCAACTAATTGCATAAGGACACTTTGTAAGGGAAGATGCAGGGCAGAGAACAGCACATGCTGCAATGTTTATAGTAGGGGTGGGAAGGGATGCAAAATGATTACAGCTTTTCACAGACTGATAAGGAAGCCCAAACAATCTCAGCATTTGCAGGTGACCTCCTATATACACTCAAGAGTCCACTGAACTATTTCTGTCATTTCATCTCCTGATGCAAACATCTGTCAATTGTAAGTGATCACTGCCCATAGCAACCCTATCTTGCTATGTCTTGTGTAATGACTTACATAGTATTTCCAGGCTATCATAACAACTAGTGGGGCTGTTCTAGCACTTCATCCACATCCCATATTTGTGCTTTATGCACATCATTAGAGAGTTTTCCACATAAAACCATTTTTGTGATGTAAGATATGATGGCAAATAGATTTTTTGGCTCATGCCTGGATTCTGAGGCACTGTTTGTAGCACATAACTATCCCTTTTCAGTGTTCAGAGCAAATGGGAACACATGGGCTACAATGGTCATATTCCTTTAGCTTCAACAAAGGAAGCTTTGGAATGATTGAACAGGGATAATCTGAAGTGAATCTTTTTTGACATTGCCTCAAACTAGACTCTGTTTTGAGATGTCTATTCCATGAATACAATTTAAATAATTCTCTGATGACACTACTTTGAATTGCAGGGTTAAAGGGCTGATTGGAAGCTGTGTTTCCAGCAAATAGCTGAAAAAGCCTTCACTATAATTTGTTGTGTTTGAGTTAAACATCTACACAATAGGAATTTCTCAGTGCTACCCACATAGCAAGTGCCAAATGGTTGTAAGCTTTCCTTCTCTTGTCTTGGATCAGTCTAGCTCTAACCATATAGACAGAGCCTCGTGTAAAGCATTTCCCCACTACACTGGTTTCAAGTAAATTTTCCTACATTGTAAAAAGCAGAACAAAGGATGTTTCAACTGTCATAAATCAAGTATTTCTGCTGAGAGTCCAGAAATACCCTAATGTTTTCTTTTTTTACAAGAAGTTTGATAATTATAGTTGTCTCCCAGTTTTCACACTGTGTTATGATGAATTGATTCTTTCAGGGACCATTATCTAAAAGTGATGACTTTCCTAGAGAGAGCTCTCCAGGCATCCTTAACCAACCTATTCATCTTGTGTAGGTTGGATGGAAAGCCATTTGACTCATTGCAATGGGATCAAACCAAGCCAAAAACCCCACATAGCACATTTCCGCTTAGTGCAACTAGAATACATAGAGCAGAAAAAGAAAAATGTAATGACATCACTGTTATTTTGCTACTTGAAGTAGCTGGTAAATACTCATGGGCCATTAATGTCTCTCCGTCTAAAGTAAAAGAATGTGTGTTTCATATCAGAAGTTGTGTGTGTGTGCTTACCTATGTATTAATGGTAACTATTTTAGTCAAAATTCTGGTTTCCACTCTGCCCCCTTGCACCATTGGAGCACCACAAAGGAGTTGGATTCTGTCTGTAGCTGGCCAGTGGAGAATTCCCTTGGTGGAGAAAAACTCACATCTGGTTTAAAGCTGGTGGAGCTGACCCTTCTGCTAATTGCTATCCCACACCATCCTCCTCCTCAGGCCTAGCTTAGGGGGTATACTAAGGATAGGGGTGGGCATGACAGAGCTTAGCTATGTTATGCCAATCCTATACTGATGCATGGTGCCTTAGGCTACTGTAACTCACACCATGCTGGGCGTGGCATAAACCAACCAATAGGAGAAGGGAGTTGTGACTGGCTCCCACCCTTCATTGCAATGAGCAAACCTGGACATAGGGGAGAATCTGACCCGTTACGTACACACACACACCCCACCCTTCATGTGTAGATGCATATGAAAGATATTACATGACATGCTGATACAACTTTTTATACCATAGCATGAGTTTGTGATGGCTGCCACAAGCGAGCCATATTGGCTTTCCTTACTGAGTGCAGCAACATTTAGGAACAAACAATCTAATGTACTTAAATATAATATGACCAAGACATTGTGACTAACATCCCTACTCTGGATAAAAAGTGCCAAGAGAACTCCAGTGGCCATAAGCGATCAGGAATCAGATTTCATTTTGTAGCTCATCAGAAAAGTGATGCCTGCAATAATACTGTATTCTTCATTGTTAGTTCGGTTCCAAATCAGTCACTTTGTGCAGGACCCTGGCCTTCCTGGAGGTCTCCCCTTCAAGGACCGATCCAGCATGCCATCATGTAGCTTGGGAGATTGACAAGATCACAATCAAGGTGGCATGACAATATTGTTACCTCGAAGTATGAATAAAACTGGGTCACAGATGTGTTACATTTTTGTTTCATAATTAGAATATCCTGGATTCTGCTTTCACACTGGACATCAGTGGTGTTTATTCCTGATTTACACAGGTGAAAACCTTGATCTAGCAAAGCACGTAAGCATAGGCTGACAGCATGCAAGTAGTCCCAGTTACATTCCAGCCACTTGATTTTAAGGGGACTTCTCACATTCTTAGAGTTAAGTGCATCCTCAAGTACTTTGCTGAATCAGGGCCTGAAGTGAGATCAGAATCAGACCCTGTACTTCCAGTGGAAGCAGAGAGAGCATTTAGGAATTATTGTATTTGCCTGTGAAAGCTATGATTTACATACTAATTTGTGAAGCATACTTAAAGGGAAAGTTTTGCATATTTCTCTCAGTGAAACTGCTCAGCCATATTCAGATGTGTACATTCTTCTTCTGGGGATACATGCTGTCTAACACCAGCCATTCCCTGTCTGTTCACAGAGTGTGTTCATATTTCAATACTAACCTGTCAGTTTATTTGAATTAAAAATGTTCCTATTCACAGATTTTCTTGTCGGCATCATATTGTATGAAATTGTAAAAAATATCTAAATAAATCTGAACATATTTGCAGGTCTGAGTTCTAAGCATTATGTAATACTTTTGCTAATGCAGCTTTCAAAACCACTGGGGACTGGGGTGGAGGGGGAGAAAAGAAAGAACCTCTGTTTATTAGGATCCATTAGTTCCTAATGTAATATCTGCACAACTTAATGACCCTATTCTGGTTTGATCATCGTTATTCAAGTATCGCCTCCAGATAGAAATTGTAGTTCCATTTATAGGTGCACGTTGAATACATAGATAGGGAGATTTGTTCATTCACTGGTAAGTGGTTACAGAAATTGTGTGCATTTATAACACATAAGGATGTGCTTAACTTTAAGCATGTGAGCAAGCATGTGCTAGAGCAGGGTCAAAATGATGTGCTTATTTGTACTTTAAACTAACAACAATTACTAAAGGCTGATCTAAGGTAAAGCAGCCGGAACCCAAGGAAAGGAATTAGCCCACTGTAAGGAGCTGGCCCACTGTGTTGTATACCCTGTGCAGTCTCCTAGATAAAGGATATTTACCATGTTCCTGATGCAAAGTGTCCCTGCATTGACTCATCAACCTTCCTGGCAATACAGCATGTTGTGGGAAAGTGTTCAGTTCCCCGGTGAATAAATCATACCTGAAGAGGAACAGCCAGAGTTCAGGCAACCCAGTCAATCAATAATTATTTATTACAAAGAGAATGAACCTGAACATATGATCTTCATTACTGTACTGTAGTTTCCACCAATGCTCTTTTGAGTCATTTAGTAAAGGTATTGCAGATGGGACCCTGAAACAGCTATTTAAAAAAACAAAGAACATTCTAGAATTCATTAAAATTTTCTCTCTGGCTTTTAATGGAATGTTGAATGGTAAACAGGTCTTGTCTTACATTCTTTAATTGATTAAGAAAAAACAGGGAGGAGAAAGTGACATTTCCTGGGAAATTTTTTTGAACACCACCAGTTCAACTAATTCCAATTCCTGGGGTATATTTTAGCTTTGATGTATTCATCTTACAAGTATGCATTCATCAAAGACAGGGGTGGGCAAACTATGGCCTGGGGGCCGCATCTGATCCTTCAGATATTTTAATCCAGCCCTCAAGCTCCCACTAGGGGGCGGGGGCGGGGCGGGGCTTGCCCCACTCTGGCCCTCCAGCTGGGGGCTTGAGTGGCTCCCAGAAGCAGCGGCATATCCCCCATCAGGTTCTTATGTGTAGGGGCAGCCAGGGGCTCTGCACACTGCCCCCACCCCAAGCACCACCTCTGCAGCTCCCATTGGCCAATGGGAGCTGCAGGGGCGGCGCCTGTGGATAGGTCAGCATGCCGAGCCACCTGGCTGCACTTCCACGTAGGAGCCAGAGGGGGGACATGCCACTGCTTCCGGGAGTGCTTGAGGTAGGCACCACCTGGAGCCGATACCCCTGGCCCCCTCCCACACCCCAACCCCCTGCCCCAACCCTGATTCCCCTCCCGCCCTCTGAACCCCTTGTTTCCAGCCTGGAGCACCCTCCTGCACCCCCAATCCCTCATCCCCAACCCCAGCCCAGAGCCTGCAACCCCAGCCAGAGCCCTGCCCCAGCCTGGAGTCCCCTTCTGCACCCTGAGCTCCTCATTTCTGGCCCCACCCCAGAGTCCACATCCCTGCTGGAGCCCACACCCCACCATACAATTTCCATACCCATATGTGGCTCTCGGGCCAAAAAGTTTGCCCACTCCTGATCTAAGACCATAACTTAATTTCAATTGGACAAATGTATCCCAGAGTTAACTTCATGGATTTAAATGGAGTTACATTGGTCCAACTTCAGCTTAAGGATCTTTAACTTACTGGAAGTCCTATACCAGAGGCGGGCAAATTTTTTGGCCTGAGGGCCACATCGGGTTTCTGAAATTGTATGGAGGGCCGGTTAGAGGAGGCTGTGCCTTCACAAACAGCCAGGCGTGGCCTGGCCCCCACCCCCTCTCTGATCCCCCCCACTTCTCGCCCCCTGACAGCCCCCCCAGGACTCCTGCCCCACCCAACCCCCCTTTTCCCTGACGGCTCCCCAGGAACCTCTGCCCCATCAACCCCACCCTGCTCTCGGTCCCCTTAACCCCTCCGCCGTCCCATCCAACCCCTCCTCTCCTTCCTGACTGCCCCCCTGGGACCCTTGCCCCCATTCAACCCCCTTCCCTCCCTCTGACTGCTCCGACCCCAATCCATGCCCCTGAGCACCCCCCAAAGTCCCCTGCCCTCTATCCAACCCCCCCACTCCCTGCCCCGTTACTGTGCTGCTTGGAGCACTGGTGGCTGGCAGCGTGGCTGCACCAGGACAGGCAGCCATGCCGTGCTGTGCAGCACAGAGCACTGGGTCAGGGTGGGCTCTGCAGCCCCGCCGTCCAGAGCATGGTGCTGCCTGGCGGCATGGCTGTGGGTAAGGGGTGACAGCCTCCCAGCCAGGAGCTCAGGGGCTGGGCAGGATGGTCCTGTGGGCTGGAGTTTGCCCACCTCTGTCCTATACTGTATTCCTGGGCGGGGGGGAAAGGGGGAGAAACTGCAAAAAAAAAAAAAAAAGAAACTGTTCAGCAGTGGTGAAGGTCCCAGATAACGGGGTAGAGGGGAAGGTCCAAAACAAAAATTATGTCCCTTTGAGAAGTCCTCAGGAAAGGAGCAGTCTCTGCAAAGGTTCATGAGGCTCTTACCTCAGAGTCACACTTCTAAGCTCCCAAATTTAGAGTCAGCAAAACAAGGTCACTGGAGCCTATTCCAGATAGCCTCTGTTTCTGATGACTGCTACTCACAACTGCCCTTTCTGATGTGTTCTTTTACTGCTCAGCTTCCTCTTCTTTCTTGTTTAAATAGGTCTGCCTCAGGGGTGGAGAAGAGAGACTCCTTGATTACACGCAGGCTGTTGTGATTGTGAGCTGTCCTTTAAAAGGGTAGCCCATTCCCTCACAGGGAGCCTATAAGTATTCTGTTAATCCCTAATTTCTGTTGATTTATAGAATGTAATTTACTTTCAACTAATGTACAATATCTGTTTTGTAAGAAGGACAGAAGCAGGGGAAATAATTAGGGCTGTCAATTAATCACAATTAACTCATGCGATTAACTAACAAAAATTAATCGTGATTAATCACAGTTTTAATTGCACTATTAAACAATAAAATACCAATTGAAATTTATTAAATATTTTGAATGTTTTTCTACGTTTTCATATATTGTATTCTGTATTATAATTGAAATCAAAGTGTATATTATATTTGATAAAGAAAATAAATAGTATTTTTCAATTCACCTCACACAAGTACTGTCGTGCAATCTCTTTGTCTTGAAAGTGCAACTTACAAATGTAGATTTTTTTGTTACATAGCTGCACTCAAAAACAAAACAATGTAAAACTTCAGAGCCTACAAGTCCACTCAGTCCTACTTCTTGTTCAGCCAATTGCTAAGACAAAGAAGGTTGTTTACATTGACAGGAGATAATGCTGCCCTCTTCTTATTTACAATGTCACCAGAAAGTGAGAACGGGCATTTGCATGGCATTTTTGTAGCCAGCATTGCAAGGTATTTATGTGCCAAATATGCTAAACATTCGCATGCCATTTCATGCTTTGGCCACCATTCCAGAGGACATGCTTCCATGCTGATGATGCTTGTTAAAAAAATAACACATTAATTAAATTTGTGACTGAACTCCTTGGGGGAGAATTGTATGTCCCCTGCTCTGTTTTGCCCGCATTCTGCCATATATTTCATGTTATAGCAGTCTTGGATGATGACCTAGCACATGCTGGTTCATTTTAAGAACACTTTCACTCAGATTTCACAAAATGCAAAGAAGGTACCTGTCAAGGTTCTTTGCCCACTCTGAACTCTAGGATACAGATGTGGGGACCTGCATGAAAGACCCCCTCAGCTTATTCTTACCAGCTTAGGTTAAAATTTCCTGAAGGTACAAACTTTGCCTTGTCCTTGAACCCTATGCTGCCACCACCAAGCATGTTAAACAAAGAAAAGGGAAAGAGCCCACTTGGAGGCATCTTCTCCCCAAAATATCCCCCTGTGCCCTACCCCCACTTTCCTGGGGAAGGCTTGATACAAATCCTCACCAATTTGCATAGGTGACCACAGACCCAAACCCTTGGATCTTAAGAACAATGAAAAAACAATCAGGTTCTTAAAAGAAGAATTTTAATTAAAGAAAAAGTAAAAGAATCATCTCTGTAAAATCAGGATGGTAAATACCTTACAGGGTAATCAGATTCAAAACATAAAGAATCCCTCTAGGCAAAACCTTAAGTTACAAAAAGACACAAAAACAGGAATATACATTCCATTCAGCACAGCTTATTTACCAGTCATTTAAATAAAAGGAAATCTAACGCATTTCTAGCTAGATTACTTACTAACAAGTTCTAATACTCCCTTCCTGTTCTGTTTCCGGCAAAAGCATCACACAGACAGACAGACCCTTCCCTCCCCCACCTCCAGCTTTGAAAGTAACTTGTCTCCTCATTGGTCATTTGGTCAGGTGCCAGCAAGGTTATCTTAGCTTCTTAACCCTTTACAGGTGAAAGGGTTTTGCCTCTGGCCAGGAGGGATTTTATAGTTCTGTGTACAGAAAGGCGGTTACCCGTTCCTTTATATTTATGTCAGTACCAATGTGAGATTTCTAAAGATAGCTACAGCACTTGACCCAAGATTTAAGAATCTGAAATGCCTTCCAAAATCGAGAGGGACAAGGTGTAAAGCATGCTTTCGGAAGTCTTAAAAGAGCAACACTCTGATGTGTAAACTACAGAACCCGAACCACCAAAAAAAAAAACCCTTCTGCCCATGGCATCTGACTCAGATAATGAAAATGAACATGTGTTGGGCTGCCTTTTTTGGATTGTTATCAAGCAGAACCCATCATCAGCATGGACACGTCCTCTGAAATGATGGTTGGAGCATGAAGGGACATATGAACCTTTAGCGCATCTGGCACTAAATATCTTGCAACACCGGCTCCAACAGTGCATGAGAACACCAGTTCTCACTTTCAGGTGACATTGTAAACAAGAAGTGGCAGCATTATCTCCTGCAAATGTAAACAAACTTGTTTGTCCGAGTGACAGGCTGAACAAGAAGTAGGACTGTGTGGACTTGGAGGCTCTAAAATTTTACATTGTTTTGTTTTTGAATGCAGTTTTTTTTAAATACATAATTATATATTTGTAAGTTCAAGTTTCATGATAAAGAGATTGCACTACAGTACTTGTATGGAGGTGAACTAAAAATAATATTTCTTTTGTTTTTTTATAGTGCAAACATTTGTAATAAAAAAGAAATATAAAGTGAGCACTGTACACTTTGTATTCTGCGTTGTAATTGAAATCAATATATTTGAAAATGTAGACAGCATCCAAAAATATTTAAATAAATAGTATTCTATTATTGTTTAACAGTGTGATTAATCGTGATTAATTTTTTTAATCGCTTTACAGCTCTAGAAATAATATGAATGGTGGAAGAAACTGAAAAGCAAAACCAAAAACCAACTGATTTGGAGATTTAAAAACAGATTTTGCTGGGTACCAGTAATTAATACAAGTTTAGATAAACTAACCTGTTTACACTGTCTGAAAGGAGGAACTCTGGCTTTAGCAGAAGCAGGGCCGACTCTAAGATTTTTGCAATCCCAAGCAAAAAAATGTTCGGCTGCCCCCACTTTTTTTTTGTGCCCCCCACCCCCGGCTCCGCCCCAACTCTGCCCCTTCCCAACCCCTTCCCCACATCCCCGGCCCTGCCTTCTCCCCCAGGTGTGCTGCATTTCCCCATTGCTTCCTGCGGCTCCCCCCACCCCGCAATCCCCCGCCCGAGCTCTCCTCTGCTCCGCCTGCTCCCCTGAACACGCTGCTGCTCCACTTCTCACCCTGCCCTCTCAGGTGAGGGACAGGCAGCACGCTCAGGGGAGCAGGCGGAGGCGGAGTGGAGGCGAGCTAGGGCAGCGGGGACACATTTGTAGCCAGGGGCTGCATGGCCGGCGCCGGGATGCCGCCCTAGAAATGTGCCACCCCAAGCACTCTGGTGCCTAGAGCCGACCTTGAGCAGAAGAATTGCTATTTCTAATCCAGGCAAACGGTGATATTTTGGCAATAATAAGTGTTTGTAATGGAATTGATTGTGTGCTGTTTCCTACTTTTAACTTTCATATTCAGTAAACAATATGGACGTTCCTGAATGAATGAACTCAAAGTTCTAAAAATCAATTTCAGGCATTCATGTTTCCATTAATAACATATTAATCTTTGTAGTACTTCTGCAGCACAGTTATTTCAAGAATCTCACTTGGACTATGCAAACATTAATTAAAAGTAATTGAACCAACCAGGGCTACCCTCAGCACAGCTGTCAGGGAGCTAGTTATGGGTTTCAAATGCTCAGGCTGGTATTTTTACAACCCCGGGGAATTTAGAGCTGCCTGCTCTCAGCTACACCAGTCAGTGATGGCTCCCAGGGAGCAGTCAATCAGATTGGGATTGTCAGAATACAATACACTCTAGCCACATGCCCCTCAATGCCCAAGTGCTGAGAAGTGGACGTATGGGGCAGAAGTCAGTTAGGCCAGCTGTGATCTTCCTCACACTGGGGGGAATGCTCGGGTGACTAGATCCAGCTGTTTTCTGGCCTCTGTGCACCACTATGTCTAGGGATCCTTGTGGTTGCAGATTTGGCAGCATCCTCCATACATGGTTGTCACTTATGTATTCAGTAAAGGCAAATGTGACCAAGCACAAATGACTGTTTCCCCCTGTCCACGAAAGCCAGTTCAAATCAGAGGTTTCCTTGGTTGAAGATCCTATAACCCTACCATCCTAGCTTTTGAAGATTTTTGGAAGAATTCAGTAAATTAGAAATTAATCTCTGGAAAGGGAATTTTACCATTTTTGATTTCCCCATTTTCTCTGTAAAAACATAAAACATAATGTGACGGTGCCCCCCATTAGGCTTTATGGAAATATGCTTATGAATGTATATATATGACATAACTGGAATATGTTTTATGCTACATATGCCAGGTAACATATCTTTGCAGAGGTTATGATCTACTGAATCTATTAATCCTATTTGTATGCATGTATCATTTTTGTATTAGAAGTTATGAATATTGGCTGTATACTTGTCTGATTCTAAGTAGGTTTTAGTGAAGCAGTTGGTCAGTTTCCTGAGAAAAGACTATTCTCAATAAGTGCCCAATCAAGAAGCCCTTAAGCCAACAATGAACTTGGAGACGCCAATGCACATCTGAGCTTTCCCAGGAATGTGGCTTGGCTGATAAGGAACTCAGTCATGCATGGGCATGTGACTTGCCCAGGTGACTCCCAAACTCCATTTTGTAGCTGGACTTTGAATAGGAGAGAGGAGAAGGTCTCCATACACAAGAGAAAGTCTATTTAAACCCCTGGGAGACCCCTCCATTTTGTCTTCAGCTGGCTAAAGAGAGAGCCTCTCCACCCCCAAGGATACCTGAAAGAAACTGGAACAAAGGACAGTAACTACAGGGGGTGTGAGTGATTGCTGGATGCAGACTAGAAAGAGACTAGTCTGTAAAAGGAAGCTTACTGGGTGAGGATTTTATCTGTATTTAGTTTTATTACAGTACTAGACTTATACTTGTGTGTTCTATTTTATTTTGCTTGGTAATTCACTTTGTTCTGTCTGCTATTACTTGGAACCACTTAAATCCTACTTTCTGTATTTAATAAAATGACTTTTTATTTATTAATTAACCCAGAGTATATATTAGTACTTGGAGCAGGAAGAGGGCAAACAGCTGTGCATATCTCTCTATCAGTGTTATAGAGGGCGAACAATTTATGAATTTACCCTGTATAAGCTTTATACAGGGTAAAATGGATTTATATGGGGTTTGGACCCCACTGGGAGTTGGGCATCTGAGTGTTAAAGACAGGAAAACTTCTTAGATTGCTTTCAGTTAAGTCTGCAGCTTTGGGGCCCATGGTTTAGACCCTGATAAGACGCCACATCAGGTGCAAGTCCCAAGCGGGTTTCTGTGATCCAACCTGTCACGCATAAGAATGGCCATGCTGGGTCAGATTAAAGGTCCATCCAGCCCAGTATCCTGTCTACTGACAGTGGCCAATGCCAGGTGCCCCAGAGGGAGTGAACCTAACAGGTAATGATCATGTGATCTCCCTCCTGTCATACATCTCCACCCTCTGAAAAACAGAGGCTAGGGACACCATTCCTTACCCATCCTGGCTAATAGCCATTAATGGACTTAACCTCAATGAATTTATTCAGTTCACTTTTAAACCCTGTTATAGTCCTAGCCTTCACAACCTCCTCAGGCAAGGAGTTCCACAGGTTGACTATGCACTGGGTGAAGAAGATCTTTATGGGATCTTTATAATGATTTTGTTTTGATGCAGAATTGCCTGTTTGAAAATGTGCAGCAATTCAGTTTTCTTCTGTGATTTCATCTTCCCTCAGGATAAGGATTTACACTTGAATAGACCATATTGATATGGAAATTAATCTTCCTTTGATATATCCTTGCATGTGGGCTCATCTATCATTATGGCCTATTTGTACAAGCACTAAGTGTTTACTTCATCAAGATATTAATTACTATGTTTATGTATACCCAGATTCTGCAAAGACATACACGGTGATTTAGCTTTACAGTTAACTCTATGGACTCGTTGTATGCCTAAATTGTTTGTGGGAGTGTGTGTGCACATGCGCTGGATTAGAGCCTTAGGACAGTAAATTTTTCAGGGTAGGGACTCTCTCTTATCATGTATTTTACAGCACCCAGAGCAACTGGGGTCACACTCCTCATCAGGAGCTGCTAAGAAAGACACCAAAGACTAAATAATCCTGCATGCACTTTTTTTTTTTTTTTTTTTAAAAACCACTTCTTATTGCTTGGCATACTGTTCTGAGACATGAATTGAGTCCGCCTTCCTCCACTGTGAAAATATGGGAGAAATACATGCAGTTATTTCATTTAATGGCGCAACTTGCTACTGCTAGAGTTTTAGGACTGAAAGAAAAAAGTTAGAAAGAAAGAAAAAAAGTTCTTTTTACAAAGATTTTCATGGAACTTTTCAACAAAACAAAATGAAAAATTTGGGGAGTATTTTTCTCCGTCTTTCTGGAAAAAATGGGGGAACCCCCCAACAACTGAAATGTAGTCCAGCTCTAGTGTGTTTGACATGGCCAGCATGTGAACCCCCGGGCGGCTAGCCCCTGCCCCCACCCCTTCTGCCTGAGGTCCTGTCCCTACTGCCCCCTCGTACACCAGAGCCCCAAGCCTCCCCTGTGGCCGGAGGAGTCCTAGCCTCTCTGAGCCCCAGACCTGCCCACCCTGAGTCCTGGGCTGCCGGCCGGCTGAAGCTGCCCCTGGCCGCCAGCCAGCCCAAGCACTGGCCTGAACCCTGGGCCGACCTGAGCTACCCTGGGCCACTGGCCAGCCCAACCCAGCCTTGGCCACTGGCTGGCCCAAGCCCTGGCCCAATCCCGGGGCTGCCGGCCAGCCCAAGCCCCAAGCTCCAGGCCACTGGCCCAAGCAGAGCCTCCGACAGCTTCAGGGGAGAGGCAGAGTGAGGGTGGGGCCTTGGGGCAGAGCTGGGCAGGCCCACAGACTGGGTTAAGGGAAATTTAGCCTCCGCTGGTCTATTATATCTGCTGCCCATGGTGTTTGGATCAGCCATTTCAGCAATTATATTCTCTGACATCCTTTACACCTCTGGATTTCACTGGGAGAAGAATGAGGGCATTTGTTAGAGTGACTTTGAATGAAGGATTTGCTGCTATGGAGAGGTGTGTATACTTCTGGTTTATATTTATGAAAAATAAGCTAATAACATTTCTCCTCTTTTGTATACATTTTATATGGCACTTCTCTTTTGTATGTCTGAAAAGACCGATAGAGCAAATAAAAATGACTACTTGATTCATTGTAACCTTTGAACACATTGTCTAATAAGGAAGATTTTTGGGGTGCTCTCAAAATATATCCATATATCTGTTTGCATGCTACAAAGTTGTATCTGTCTGATTTTGAAGATTATTGACTTTGAGTAAGAACTCTCCTCTGCATAGAGCAGCTTTTCCTTCTGATCATCATCTTAGGTTTATGACAAACCATTGACATGGAATAGATAATTATGTCACAAACTCTGCCTTGAGTCTGCGTGATAGGCACTCTTAAAATAGGTTTCTTTCAGAGAGGTAAATCAAGATTGATTGGTGTTTGACCCAGGAAGACTCCTGAAACTCAACGTGAACTACATTCAGCAAGAAAAGAAAATCCCTCATAGGCCCCAAGATGTATACATTTCACAGCTGTGTAGCTACACCAAAGAGAGCCTCCAGTGTAGATGATCTGCACTGGTTTAAGCATAAATTTGCACTGGTACGATTTGATCCTGGTAAGCAACTGAAATCAGTTGACTTCAGTCATTGGCTCAGATCCATAAGCAGAAGATAAGGTGGCAGCATGGACAATGCATGGATGCAAAAGTGTGTGCTTCTGAGTGACTCACATACACATTAGTCTTTCACAAATCTTTTGAGGGAAAGAGATGCACACATCTGAGATATCTATGCTCTCAGATGCCATACCTACTGAAGCATGTTGAGTTTACAACTTTATATAATCAGATGCTTACTGCACCTTGTGCTCTATTGGAAGGAGATAGTCAGAGGTAGCAATGATTTGGCAAAACACGGTAAGTGTTTAATCCATATTTAAGTTGGTACTTACTCATGAGGTAGCAAAAATGCTTAATTCTTGGCATTAAATTTAAATTTGATTATTTTGTTACTGGATGTAATCTAGAGCAGAATGATAAACAGGATGTATCATACTGTTACCCATCAATGTATTTTGGTAACATTAGAGTGTCTATATATTATGAAATAGCAAATGTTTTGCACATAGTGAGAATATTTTGTCTGGCCATCTTAAAGCACTTAATGGACATTAAACCACACAACACATCTATGGGTGACCACAACCAGTATTTTGCAAATGGGGACACTGAGGCACAGAAGTGAGACATTTGCTCAGTAGCACTTGACTCGATGGCAGAACTGTAAACAGAACCAGAAGAGCTGGCTCTTAGGCTTGCTCTCTGACCACGGAAATATGCTCTCTCTTACAAGATGTGTAGTCACAGCTGCTCTTATTGCTCATATTTTCAGTGACTTTTTTTCCTACCCGCAAGATACATATAGCTGAGCCATACACTACCTGAAAGTCATGTATTGCAGCAGTTCTTCCCCTTTCTCCCATCCCCCCATTCTGATATGGATTAAAGAAACCCATGCCACTCAGACCTACATTTGGAAAGGTTAAAAAAAAAAAACCCAAAACCCACAAGTACACTTCATCATGAATTAGCTGGAAAAAAGAGACCAACAAAAAAAAAAGTGTTCAAAATGTAAGAAAACGTTTATTTTCAAACACTTAGTCTGTACTTCCACATCCTCCCCATAAATAAGAGTCTGATTTGCACCAAGGGAAGTCTTTCCATTCCTGCATGCGACAACGATGCTGAGATTTTCAAAGCTCCTAGGAGATCTGGATACTGAATTCCGATTATTTTCTAAGAAGTATTCAAATCCCTTAAGGAGGCTTTGATGACTCTTCCCCCCTTCTCCCCCCCCAACAAATCCATCTTTTAAAACTGTTTTGAGAGGTACTGATGAAAAGGGCTAAGTAATTACTACTTAGCGATCAAACATCTGCAGGCATTCACCTGTTAAGGAAGAACCAGAGCCTCACGATTAAGATTGCTCTCAACTGCAGTTCTCCAGTGCCCCAGGGCATTGCTGCAGTGCAAAGAACCCCTGCTCCTGGCGTCATGCACAGGGGCAGGGAAGTTCCCCCGTTAACGCTGCCGTGAGGACACTGGACAGGTCCTTCAAGGAGGGCCATGCCAGGCCTGCCACGGACAGGCTGGAGGGAGAGCAGGGCAGACGGAGAGCCAAAGCAGAGCAGGAGACGCCGGCAGGGCTGAGGGAGCCAGTGCAGAGGGGAGGGGTGTTTGCAGGATCCTCCCCAGCGGCGGGAACCGCTCGCAGCCAGGAAGCCGGCGGGGCTGCGAGCTGCCGCCCTTGCATCTGGCCGCTACGCGCTCCCAGGGCTTTGGTCCCCGTGTCTTACAACACGTGGCCAACGCGCCCCTGTGCTCCCGGCGGGACTCTGCGGGGGCGGGGAGCTGTCCGTGGTGCTGACCCGCGCACCTCGCCAGGGCAGTGGGCAGGTCGGGCAAGGGCTGGCCCAGAGCGGGCTGGCCGGGGAGCTGCCCGGAGCGCGGTGGTGGAGGAAGCGGCGGTCCCGCCCGCTGCCGGCCGTGCTCCGGGGAAGGCGAAGGGCTGGGGCTGCAGGCGGGGAGAGGCGCTGGGATCGCTGGCAAAGCGAGCCTCCCGCCCGGCGTGGCTTGGAGGGGACCGGAGCCGGGGCTGCGGGAGCTGCCCGGGGCTGGCTCCTGGCGGTAGACTCGCGCTGCAGCGGCTGGGAAGCTCCCGGAGCGGGGGCGAAGGGGGCCGGATTGGGCGCAGCAGGGCTGGCCGCGCTCCGTGCCGGGGCTGAGCGCTGGGGGTGTCCCCGTCGGACGCTAGGCAGCCGGAGACCCAAGGCAGCAGCACCATGAAGATCAAGTTAAGTGGCCTCGCCGTGTTCGTGGTCCTGGCTGGCGTGTTAAGTTTCATCTTGCTGGTGGTAGCTATAGGGACCGACTTCTGGTACATCATCGATGCCTCCAAACTGGAGCCGTTAAACAATTCCTCCGCGACGCTGAGCTCCCACTCGGGACTCTGGCGGACCTGCAGACGTGAGTACCCCTCGACCTCCTGCAGCCCTCTAGGGATCCGCAGGGCAGCTAGACGCAGTGTCCTTCCAGGGGGCTGGGAGTCAGTCTCAGGGCAGGGACCTTGGGGACAGATGTTTAGTCACAACAACAATGTCCCCATCCCTGACACTGCCTGGAAAAATCTCCCCGGCACTGGTTCTCCGACTCCTGAAACAGTGGCTTTCCCCCCGTTAATGAGAGTAGGTTTATTAAACACACACAGTGCCTAGGTATTGTTATGACAATTACACGGACTAATAAGCACAGTGGGGAAGATTAAAAGCCGGAGTTGCATCTCTTTATCTGTATTTAGGTAAGTGAGAAATCTCACCAATTGATTAGGTGGCATATGTCCCAGAAAAACTGCACTAACTAGACACAATAGGCAATAAGAGAGTGAGGCTATGAAACTTTCTAGCTTCTTAACATAATTCATTCCCCCTCTCCCCCGCCAAGATTTAGGATTTACAATAATACTTCTCAGAAGAAGTGCAAACATGTATTTTTATGTAACTAAAACTTAAAAAAATACATTTTCATCATAAATGCAACCAAAATTAAGAAAGGCAGCTCATGCCTTCTAGATTAAAATGTAAAATTGTGTGGTTTAAATGCTTGGACTTGACACGGGGGGATACTTAAGCCACTTTTGTCTTTTTCTTTAGATAAAAGGAATAAATTGAACTTTAACCCCAAATGGTGAGATTTAAAATGACCAACAGCAATATTTTAAAGAAGGATATATGTTAAATTGAATCTTGGAGCATATTTTACAGCCTTGGTCTAGAATGCAAGGCTGATAAAGTCCTTTCCTGCTGGGATAGGATTTTCCATTCTATTTACCTTCTCCGGGCATGCAAATCACCATGATGTCTGAATTAATTTAAATAAAAAATAAGAATCACAGAATTAAGCCCAAACAGTGATTAATGTGTATCAAGCGGGGAGGAGAAAGGATGTTGCCTGGATATGAAAAAGCATTCAGGTGGGATTTTCAAAAGCATCAGGGTTGACCGTTGCTCCCATTCAGAAAAATCTTGGCCCCATTGAATTCAATGAGCATTTAGCCCTGCTGAAGTCAATGAGAAGGATTTCACCCAGTGGGAACACATTTAGGCAAGTACTGAAATTCTCACCCTCACACAAAAAGAACTGATTAAGGGGAGGACGTAGTAGGAGCTGTATGTGCATGTGGAGGAGAACACACGCTAAAGTCTTCTATTTTCATTTGCAATACTAAACTTTGCATACTATTTTCCCCCTTCTCTATCAGGTAGGAGTAAATGCTTCCCTTTGATGAACCCTTTCTGGTACAAGAACAACAACATGACTGCTTCGCACAAACAACTCTTAAGTGAGTAACTTTTATATTATTTGCATGTCTTCACCCCCCTGCATCATATGGGATGAAAGCAATGACCTACGTCTGGAATATAATGTATGCACTTTGGGGCCGTGTTTTCACTAGGTGTATACGCAGCACCTAGCACAGTAGGGCCCTCATCCCTGAGCAAGGCTGTAAGGGGCTGCCACCCAGAATTAATATTAATAGCTCAACTGATGTCAGGTGTGTTCCTAAAGGACTTCAATAGGATCAGGACTGGACCTAGGTGATTGTGCATCAGTGTATGCCCTGAAAATATCTTCAGTACTGACAATGGGAAGTGCACAATTTAGGGCTTGATATTGCAAGCTGCTGAGCACTTAGTGTAAGGTAACAAACACTCTCAATTCAAATGAAGTAAATAGTTGGCTGTTGCTCAGGATGAAAGATCTGCTAGTGATATTTTACTATTAGCAACTATTTCTTAACCTCTGATCCAGGATAAGTCTGTTCTGTGTGCATCAGTTTCCTTGTCATTTAATCTCTCCTGTTAAGTGCTTTGAGAACTACACATGGAAATAAAACCACACCACATGATTACAGAGTTATAAGGAGGATTCAACAAAGAACCACCACCTCTTGTGTTTTTGTACCTGGCATTGGCTGCCCCATCAATCCTTAGAGATACTGTAGATATTGTAGGAGAAGGCTGATTGGACCAGCAATTCTCTTCTGCTGCTGCTCCTCCACACTGAAATCTCCCAAATGTTTCCTTGGGGATTGGAGAACAACAAATAGCAGCATGGCTCCCAAGTGAACCATGCTACCACAAAAGAATGTTGGGCAGTAGTGCAGAGCCACTTTGCTTGCACACAAGCTTTATTTGGCCTGACATAAGGGGTAAAAGTAAATTTTCTCTTACAGGGGAGGGGGCAGCTTTGCCTGCCCTGGAAAGGGCAGGATCTCGGGCGGAAAGGGCGGGACTGGGAGGCATTGTCCCCCAGCCAGCCCACCCATGCCACCAGGAGTGACCGAAAGGGCCTGGGGTAGCTGCTCCTTTTGCCCACCCTCATCCCTGCCATTGGTGGCCTGGGAGAGGCAAAAGGGGCAGGGATGTTAAATCACTGCTGCAGCAGGGACGTTAAAGCACACCTGGCAGGGCCACCGATGGGGGGCGCAAAAGAAACAGCGACGTTAAAGCACTGCTGTGGCAGTGCTTTAAGCAGGGTCCTTTAAGTCAGCAGTACGGGCTGGTACAGGTGACCACTTTTTATCGGTATGCCGTACCGGCCTGTACCGCCTTACTTTCACCTCTGCCTGACATCTGTAGGATTTCCTAGTGAATCTTGCGCATTCTGCAGATTTAGAAGGCCATGCAGCCTGTCTAGTCTTCTTATGGGCCTAATCCTGCAAGGTTCCAAATGGCTCCAATTCCCATCAACTTCATTTGCACCTTGCAAGATTAGGTCCTGGGCAGGCTGGGAAGTTGCAAAGCCCCTCTTCTTTCCAATCCATTACAATGAGTGGAAAGCAGCTCCACAAGATGAGAGTTTTTTGACCTGTTTCTTGGTGTGCTGGGAGGGCAGGATAGGGCCTGGTGCTGATAGTGTCAATTGCAGACAGCATTATTGCCTTCATTACCATACAGAAATGCTTACCACAAGTTATTGACTGTTATCGTTAGATGTAGACATCATGGCACTTAAGACAAAGAGGATAGGCCTATATATATGGCAGACAAGCATCTGGTGATTGGCAAACAAAGGATAAGTTGTTAAGCTTTCGAAAGCTTATGCTCAAATAAATTTGTTAGTCTCTAAGGTGCCACAAGTACTCCTTTTCTTTTTGTGAATACAGACTAACATGGCTGCTGCTCTGAAACCTGTCAAAAGATAAGTTGTAGGTGAATTTTTTTAAAATGTCAGATGTTTCTGCCTCTGAGCTACTGATGTTTGATTTAAACTGTACCCTAAAGTGCAGTTTTCTTCACAAGCCTTTAGATGCTTTTATTAAACAGCAGACTCAGGCAGGATGTCTATTTCCCATAGGATTTTTTTAAACCAAACAAAAAGACAGACTGCCAATCTTAACTAGATTAGTTTTCTTTATGTTGGCATGGCATTCCAGTTTGCAGTAAAGTCCTCTGGTGAGTGGGTATTTGGGCTCAGTTCTTCAGTCCCCCAGATTCTCTTTTTTCACCTTGTGTAGCAATTTATACATGCACAAATCAGTTGTAAACTGGTACTGCTCATGCTAGTCATTTTTCATAGACGTAAATGATTATGTAAAGTGCAACGTAGTGGAGTATCAAGCCCATTGACGTCAGTGAGAGTTTTTTGCATACTGTTTAGACATACATACTGTTAGAGCTCTGTATTTTTCAGACATGCAAAACAACATGAAATAGAACCAAAAAAGGTATTAAAAATTATAAAACTCTCCCCACAGCAGCATCATGACTAGGAGTGTTGGGCAGCTGCGTCAAATTTGAGTAAGTGGCATTGCAGCCTGGCACAAAGGGTCACAATGTCTCTCAGGTGTGGCCCAGCTGTCTTTCTGCCATGATGACAGGGGGCAGCCAAGTCAAACTTGAGTAGCACTGAGACCCCATGCACCAGGTTGCAACTCCCAGAGTACTGGGTTGGAAAGGAGTTTCCATGGAAGACTCACTCTGCAATCCTGCACCAGGGCAGGACCCATCCCCACACCCCCTACATGCATAAAATGAAGTAACATAAAATTCCAGAAAAAAAAATCTAAAAAATAAATAATTTCACAGGGCTCCATATTGCATCTTCTCCTGCAAAATGTTCAACTAGCATCTATGTGCTGCTTCATGGATTTTGCAGCATGCAGATTAAGATTAAGAATATACTTGGGAGAATTGAAATATTAAGATCCCCAAAGCCCCTGCTAGCTGTAAGCTACAGAACAGATAAAAACATATCAACAGGTACCACATGTCTTTGAGATACAAGTTTGTGTAACAGGAATTTTATATATGGCTTGCATACTCCAGCCTGGGAGACACTATTTTAAAAAGTGGGGTATGGTTATCTTTCATATGCAGAAGCTGAAGGAGACAGGGTGAAGATTGAAGCAGCTATCTTTATTTTGCAACCACTTGAAATATCAATGTGGTGCCAACAAGTCTTTCCCCTTATAAAATATCACTATACAAAAGTAGATCAGTGACCAGCAAAGTCCAACCAGATGATCTACTATAATGAAATACACTGGCCATAATAAGAAGCTATTGCAGTTTCTACTCACCAAGACCTGTAAAATGGTACTCAGTGACCACCTGATCATATGGTAAGAGAATGCAGTTGTTCAGTACACTCCTCTCTCACCCTAAGGGTGAAGCTTTTATGCAGGTAAGGCTCCATTCCTACAGCTGTTATAACACAAGCAGCCTCTCAGTCCAGATCCCATTCTTCATCCATTGTCCCACGGTGCCCATCTGACTTATGGCCAACAAGTCTTTTGGCTTCATCTCCTGCCTTCCCAGGCTATGTTTGTGTCACCATAGACTTCAGAAGCTTTTACTTAGATGGGAAGGGATAGCAGGCAGGCGTGAGGTGTCCAGGGAGTGCGTACATGGAGGTATAGGTCTGGTCACAGGTATGAGGAAGCTGGATGGGCCTTGCACATATTAATTTGCATAAGGTCCTTCAAAACCTATGGCCAGTCCTCAGCAGACCTCACTGAGTGACTCATTAGCTTTTCTTGTATGGCAGTTCCGCTGCTCATAAGTTTAAATACAGACTGTACATTGGAACATGACAGCAAAAATGCTATGTGCTCTTATAGCGGGTTGGGGGACCCTAATGAAGGGCAATGCCTCAAAGCTCAGTGTGTAGCAAGTACCCCAGAAATCTGTGCGCACTTCAAGTTGATTCATAGTAACCATAGTCTTTGCTCCCTCTACAAATTCCAGAAACTGCAAACAAACTGGTCAAGCAGGGTTTCATTTTTGACTAGTTTAGGATGACACCTTCTGCCCCACCAATGGTCCTTCCATTTCTGATTGAAGGCAATAGTTGTGTCCTGGGTGCGGATGAACCACTCTAAAAGCCAGAGATCAAGAACCCAGGTATCCCCTGGCAAGCTGGACCCAAATCCTACAGCAAGGATTCTGGTTGTGGTGAGTCTCCAGTATAGCAGATTGGGAATTCAGCAGAAGCTGGAGTTAGATTTAACCATGACAACATATAAAGCACTGAGCGCAGTAAGCCTTGTGCTATTGAGCTTACACTAGCCTATTGTTATTGGTGTTGCAATAGCAATCAGAGCACTCAGATAGGATTGGGAACCCACGTCCAGTGCAATGCAGGCATGCAGGCAGACCGAGTTCCATCCCGAAACCTCTACATGTTGCATGTTCAGTATGCACAGATAATTTATAGGGACAAAACAGGCTTCACTGCAGTTGGAAGGGGGAAGCAGGAGGTTTAGTCAGCAGACGATGTGGGGAGGGTTGGGTCTTCACACTTTGGAAGACATAAGTAACAAAGTGATTGGCTGTTGGCATTTAAATGAGGGTTTACAGGAAACTTCCCAGTGAAATGAACTGGACAGTTAACACCTCAGTTCCGGTGTTTCAGCTAGTTTAGGCTGTTTTCAGACCCAGAAAAGCAGTGTAGTAGTTGGCACTTAATTCACATTTGGAAAGTTATTTTTACATTGTGTGGGCTAGAAGTATAATTTAGGCAACAAAGCTCAGATTTCAAAGCACAATTCTTCATCAAGAACAGGATTCTGCAGCCACAGAGTTGTAGGATACAAGGGGGTTCTGCTTATGATTAGACAAGTCTTGTTGGCTTGGAAATAAGAAAAAACAGGTCTTCAAAACTGTCAGGAAATGAGAGAGAAAGAGGGGACGGAGCGGATTTGAATAAAATTGGCTTTATAATGATGGTTTAGACTTAGAGACTATTTGCGTATCTCAAAGAATATTTTTTTCATTCTAATTTAAATCCCATTTCTAGAAAAAAAAATGTAGAATGGCCACTATCTTACAGAGTGGCTTACATATTTTGCTTGGACAGTAGCAGTT
Organism: Dermochelys coriacea; assembly: GCF_009764565.3. NCBI lineage: Eukaryota > Metazoa > Chordata > Testudines > Dermochelyidae > Dermochelys > Dermochelys coriacea. The sequence goes on from NC_050077.1 coordinate 26,223,307, forward strand.
TATTAAAAATGACATGCTCATTGGTTAGCCTGATGAAAGAGAGCCCAGTTAAAAGGACTCATTCCAATAATTCCAATTCGTTTAGTTTAGAATATAATACGAACTGAGTTTACAGGTTTTGCATTTCAGCACAATTAGACTTTATAACTGCATCTATGCAATCCATTTACTTGGGCTCCACACAAATGCTATAACTTGCCTGTAATAAATATAAACAGTTTATCCAGAATTGACTTACAGTTAAGTAACTCTAAGCTGGTAAGGTTGGCTGATTAAATGAATTGGAAAACATTTGGATACAGATTCATGTGTGTTTTTTTAAAAGGCTGTTGTTGCATCAACTAGATAGGCAAGCAGCCTTAAGGGGAGCACCAGTGAAGTATCAGCTAGAGCAGCAGTTCTCAAATTTTAGCAACCTGAGGACCCCCATTTTGATTTAAAATTTTTCAGACCCCCAAGTTGCCCCGCTCAGCCCCTGCCCCCGTTCCATCCCTTCCCCGAAAGCCCCACCTCTTCTCACCCCCACTCCACCCCTGCCCCTCCTCTTCTCCACCTCCCCTTCCCTCCCAGTGTCTCCTGCACACCGGGGAACAGCTATTCCAGGGTGTGCAGGAGGCACTTGGAGAAAGGGGGAGGAGTTGATCAGCGGGGCCAGCAGCCCCAGACATGATTCTGCTCCGTCCCCTGAGCGTGCCCCATCCCCACTCTGAATAAGTCTCTGGTTATCAAAGTCTTTCAGTGTCAAGGATTGAACTGATAAAAATAAAGTAGTGATGCTCTCCTAAAGCTCCATCCACAAACCTGCTTCCTCAGAAGCCAGATGCCATGCACAGATGATTGGGTTATTAAGAAGTACTTCCCAATCTAAAGCCAATTGATGTCAACTGAGACACTCCCATTCACTTCAATGGGCTTTAGATCAGGGCCAATAGGATCATCCTTCATGTGCGTACAGCAAAAGTGAAATATTTATCAACACTGACATTTTAATCATCATTGTCAGGCTTCAGTTACCACGTGGAAACCATACAGGCACAGTTGAACCCCACTCCTTACATAGCCCCTTTCCATATACATCGCTCATCACAGGGATCCTCACAATGCTAGAAAATAGCTCCAAATACCTACCTAGGCCTAGAGAAAATAAAGGTCAGAGAAGTAATGTCTTTCAGCCATTGCCCATTCTAGAGCCTAGCTCTAACAGAATCATTTTAAATTAGAGCTGCAGCCAGATATGAACACCCATGAGCTTTGGCAATGTGGGGTTCTGGATCTGAAAGTACCAGCTCCCCCTCCCCCAAAGGGTTATATCTTCCATAGGTAGTGAGCACAGCATGCCCAATCCATATGGAAGACATATTTCAGATTTAGCAAGACAAATAATGACTATAAATCCTCCATGAGAAAGAAAGTAGAGATTTCTCCCTCTGTGATCCTCCATCTCAAATAGTCCCTCACACAGATCACAGCCCTAGAAGGCAGAATTCTTACACAGAAAGCTGCAGCACACTGAAGTTGCAGCTACACATACAACTGGTCTCAAAGTGTTCAGATACCGTTTTTTTGGTTTCTGGCTGGGTATGGAACTAGATGTGTCAAGGCGGCCTGGGAAAAGTCTGTGCCCTGGGCATGAATGAGAGCAGGAGTACTGGTGAAAGCGGATGTGTTAAAAGCTTTAGCATTCCCTCCCACAGATTTCTAATAGCTCACATCTCCTAACCGCTAGTTTCCTTTACAAAGGGACTCTGCTTACTGTCTGCTTCAGATTGAGTCCTGACAACTTGGAAAGATCGGGTATGTAAGCCAAAGCTGTCTGTGCTGCCAGTGCCATTATTCAGGTAATCACCTCACATCTTGTTAATAGGAGAAGTCATCTTGCACATGGTTAAGCTACTCAAGCAATTTCTCTAATGGAATTGACACAAGCTACATTTTCTTCTACATTAGGCTTCCATTTCCTCTCTTTCCACTTTTCTCATTTTCCCCTCCAACCCCACGATCAAATGCCTCATGGGATGTTTACACATTCTTCTAAAACACTGGCCACTGTCAGATATGGAACGAGATGAATCAATCATTTGTTCCTGCACAGCAATTTCTAAAATTCCTCTCAACTGGAGATGCGAGTTTTCCTCTGCCTTGCTAACAGTAGCACTTGGTGGTGCTGATGGAAGAGAAGATCTCATTCAAGTCTCTTCTCTACTTTAGAGAAACCGATAGTTCCTTTTCCTACAGTTTTGACTTTAGGGCATGACAGAAGCTTGTTGGCCTCAAATGGAGAGTGCAGGTCAAATTGTGCTTTTGGGCCCATTTCTGCAAGAATGCACTTTGCCAACAGCAGCACCGGATGTGGCGGTAGATACAAATACCTCCATACAAAGGGTCTGAAACTTGCTTGCATTAGCAGAGTAGCTTATATTTATATAGTGCATCCAAAAATTTTGAGTCATTATTAGTGGCTCATATACAGATCACTTGGTTTACCTAACAGAGGTGTTTACTGGAGCACAATGATTACAGGCGGAAGATGAAAGTGAATATTGTAGCCAACTGGTATTGCAGGGGGAAATCAGATACATTAGTCAAGATACAGTTACATAAGTGCAAAACAGTCAGGACAGCCTGACTATTACAGAAGTCTACCATAGGATCTTTAAACCTAAACTGTTAGCTACTTGTGAGAATTACATTAAATCTGAAAGACTAGAACTCCTGGCAGTTAACTACCTTAATACTGTGCAAGGGCATTGGTTCAACAGTGATTCAGAGGGAAGATCACCCTCTGCAAAATGGAAAGGTTGTTCTGCAATACCTGGTGTTGCTTTTCCTTTACAGTAGAACAAAAGAAAGCATTAGCATTCAAGATGCATTTATCATAATCCAGATAGTAATTAGAATCCTGTGATTACCTTTAGGGTTAAACAGCACTTGCCAGTGAGAACCTCCTTTAAAAGGTATCAGCTATCAGCAAAACAAAAGTCTGTCCTAAATTCCTAATGTGATTTCCTGTGTCCGGTTTGGGAGGTGAGCAGAGAGAGAGAGGAGCTACCTTCATTGTAGACCCAATCAAGCTCTCACTAAATGTCAGAAGAGTCCCCATAGATTTGAAGGTGAGCTGAATCAGGCTCTATGAAAGTAGTTTTGTCATTTGTGAGCAGGAGAGGCATTGCTCCAAGTCAATGTAACATTAAGGTCAGGTTCTGCAGTGACCAAAGTCAAATGCAATGGGAGAGAAGTGTGTGCATTCTGGGCATATCAGAATTACAGCTAGGTCCTTGCTTTGAAATAAAGAGTTTGTTTATGGGCGGGAGGGAGGGAGGGAGGAACCAAAAACAGAGTCTAAAGGGAAAATATATTTTTTAAATGGGAAAAAATTTAACTTTTGGAATTTCTCTCATTACCATGAAAAAATATTGGAAATACATTTTCATTTACCAAAACCCCTAGTTTTCACTAAGCAAAAAGTATCTGTAATGATTTGAGATGATTTTTAACTCTGCAAAACAGACACAATTTCAAAAATTTTCAACCAGCTTTAATGAGAATTGCTCTCCAAGCTGGACCTAGTTGAAGATCACAACCAACCTGACCTGCAGGGGGAATTCACCAGCAGATACCTTACTGCACACCTACTGTTAGCATTCTCTTACAAAAAGTCTGCTATAAACTTAAATTTCAGTTTTCAAGAAGTAAGGAAACCTGATCCTTGGCAAACCCACTCATACCACTATAAGATGTACAGTGCTCTGCCTGTATTACACCACTGTGCACTGATTAGATAGCCCAGCCCATATAGCTTTTTGAACTGAATTTAAGGACCAGATCCTACAAACAGGAACCCTAACTGATTTCTGAACTAACATCAATTTGGGACAGGGCTCATGGTGTTCCTATGTATGTACAGCACCAACCCTCATGGGACCCTGATGCTGACGGGGGCTTGTGGGTGCTACTGCCACACACACACACACACACACACACACACACTCTTTAATAAAAGTGACTTCGGTTTTATATGATTTTTGTATAGTTTGCAGATCCCTGAGAATGGATCGGGATTCTCTTCTCAAATCATGGGCCTCTACTAGTACACCAAGATCTTTTAGTCAGTAACTTTTTGGTATATTTTCTAACGCTAAACTGATAAAGACTTTTCAATTCTATTTTGATTTGGGTTTAAAAATACAGTCAAAAGAAGTGCATAATTATTTGCTGCTTGAGCAAAATGAGACTATTTTGGATCAGATGGTGCTCTTGATGCCAGCAGATCCAGTTTCCCCTCTTATGAGGTCAAACACAATGGGCACTGCCACAGGCCTGCAGGGAGGTGCTTTAATGCAACAATAATATTTCAACTTGTGTCTTGAACCTGCAATCAGCTCTGCACCTATGTGGATCCAGATGCAGGGCTGGGGTGATTGCGTGCAAGGAAACAAATGACAAAAGATTAAAGTAAAGAAAAGTCTAGAGGGAAAATCATTATTAATGGCTGAAATCCTGGTTTGCTTTCACCTACTGCATGCACCACAGCAATAAATACATTAGACACCTGCAAAGCATGATTAAATCATTGTCAATTCCAAAGTCACTTAAGTACCTCTTAACATCTGCCTACTTGGAACTATATAGCTATGGGAAATTTAATGTTTCCTGTAGAGGGACAATGAATCTTTGCTGCAATGGCTTATCTCCTAGTTATGATAATGCAGCTGCTCCCTCAGTTTCCCTCTCAAACCAAATTCATTTAGCCCTCTGGCTAAATTAAGACACCTATCTTTCCAGCATAAAGACAGTTCAACTACCAGACAGAAGTCCACCTTAAAGGGTTCTTTAGCTCTACTCCTGTCTCCGGAGTATAAACAGATGCCCAGTCCCTTGATTCCCCTCTCTGGGATTGGATTGCTCTGGCTTTCTAGTAGAGCATCACCCCTGCCATGTGGTACTTTACACAGCCCTTTGGCTGTCCCTTTAGGCCTCTCCCAGAGCCACTGCCCCCATTTCATCTTGAGAGTCCCAAGAATGGTCTTGTTCCCTTTATGAATTAAGGGATCTTACTTATATCTCTGCTTCATTTCCCAGCATACCTTGCTCTGAGGCCTACAGTACCCATGATCCCTTGGAATTACAGTCTCCAAAATCTCCTCTTTCTAAAATGAAATCAGTAACATTGCAAAGCTGGACCTTGCTTCTTAAAGGCCAATTCATTGTGGTACAAACTAAATGAAGTTAACTAATATAACTAAGTGTTTTTAGTTTAAATTGTGTAGTAGGTACTTAGTATGCTATAATGATTTTATTAGTTTCTGAGCTACTGTGCTTGGTTCCCTATAGAAGTTCTTCAGTGATTTAATGAGATTATCTCAGACTCAGAGATCTGCAGTGACTATTACTCCAAATGGATCAGACTACTAGATGAATGTTTTGATCTGAGAATTTCATTAGGCTAAAAACAAACAGAACATGGGGCTTGGGGAGAGAATGGGAAGGACATATTTTATTATGATATTTTCTTCTTCCTTCTAAGGCAGTAATGCTTATTGCCTGTTTTATAGCTTTGGCATGGCTATTTCCCAGACACTCAAAACCAAACTTTTTTTTCTCCTTAAAATAAATAGTTTTTTTTTTTGCAGTCAACACAATAAGATTAAGCAGAGAATGGAATTAAAAATATAGGGCCAGATCCTAAATTGGCATAACTCCATTTACATCATCTGATTTTCTGATTAATTCAGTAAACGCTTGTAGGGGCTACTTCCAATACTCCATCTTGAATGATGACTTTAAAATATTTACAGATCTGGATAAATACTGCAAGAAATTTCCCACAAACATTTGGTTGAAGTTTGAAACGAATTAGTTTTGGCCACTTTTGTAAATTTTAGCATTTGTTTTCCAGAAACATTTGAATTATTTAGTTTGACTGCAGATGAGATTGTCCAACAAAGAGTGAAAACAAAAAATGAACAAAAAACAAACAGGCTGTTCCAACCACACTGCTGATCTACTAAGGGTGAAATTTCTTAAATAAAGCAATAGGTTTTTAAACCATATAATCTCTCCATGTCACCAGAATGATCATGATTATAGGACACATATGACCATGAGTTTCAATCTACCCCAGAAAAGCAGGAAATGGAGTGGGTATCAGCAGGAATCACATCTGAGCCGCTTGCATAGACGGATCACTGAGGCCAGAAGAGTTCTAAAGCTATATAAAATAGCATCCTTCCACAGACTAGTTTGGTCACTTATGGCACAGTGTAATAGCTTAATGACAATCCGGAAGGCCTGAGTTTGGATCACTGAACAGTTTCCATGGCAGCATTTCAGAAAAAGTTTCCCAGGCAATGACTGTCTGTATTGAAGTGGAACAAAATGGGTATTAGGCTTTGGAGTCACACAGTATAAATGCTAAATGCATTGTTTAACCTGATGCTGCACAATTAATTAGGAGATTTCAAATCACCACATTTTCTCATAAGCCACTGGAACCCAATACCACACCTAGAGAGAGCAGTACTCCATCCTGGGAGGATGCACGGGTTTCACCTAGGCTATCCCAGAAATTTGTTTCTAGTGGAGAAGGCATTAAAGAGAGTGTGTGATTTTGCGTGTGGCTGTCACAGGAGATTAACATTAGCTAGCCAAGCCTGCATGGTTAAACATGGGAAGTGCTCCATCACTTTGTGAATCCATTTGGAAGAATGATAGCCTGAAGTGGATTTCTGTTCCCTCTGCAGTGGGCTCTGTCTTTTAATACAAGAGGACGTACTGTATCCAGATAAGCATGTTGCAAGAAGAAGTGCATTATATTTAAATCCACAACATTTAGTTAAGGCCTTGACTCACTGAAGTAAAACTAGAGACAGGAAAGCAACGGTTCATTAGCCCTTTTATCCTGCTATATCAGCTAGTGAAGGACAGTGTTTTGAAAAGCAGGTAACAGATCTGGAATGAAGTCAGCCTTGCTGCTCATGGGGTCATTCTACAGGCCTAATGATAGCCTTTGTTTACATGGTGCTACTCCCACCAATGTCAGTTCTGAGGGTAGAATTGAGCCATTAAATTTTTACTCCTTTAATTTAGTTGCAGAGTGATATTACGCTTTGCCCCCAAAAGGCCAGATTCTCCTCTGACATGCACAGGAGTAAAATAACCCTATAGAAGTCAATGAAGTTACGCGGATGTAAAACTAGTATGAAAGCAGAATCAGACTCAGTGTCTACAGGAAGCATAAGGCTGGGCCTGATCCTGCTTTTATTGTGTCCTAGGAATACAGTACTATTACTCCTCCCTGCTCCCCGACCAGAATTCATGCCGTTTGAATTAAGTTCCAGGAGACAGTCGGAGCTATTTTTACTACTGCCACTCAACACACCATTTTAGGTTCTATGGTACATATTAAATACCAACTAGAGTTTAACTCTAAGTGACATATCGAGTCATATCCTTTAGTTTGTGTGGGAGTTGATCTGAAGATCCTTTGGCTCTTAACATTTGTTAACACCTAGCACTCTTAGCTCTGAAGTGATTCCTAGGGTTTCTCAGATGGCAACAGAACAAATGGCTGGTTAAATGTATCAATCTACTGTCCGAGGAAGTTCCAGAGAGCATCTAGGGATCAGTAGCCATAAGGGGAGACCATCCATCTGCTGAAGATTGCATCCCATGTAAACTTTAGCTTGAGGACCGGAAAGCATTAATGCACACAAGTGTATTTAATTTTCAGGAGTCCTAAACTTCTCCAATCAATGCAGCATTTAGAGTTGGATCCAAGGTTCATTTAATAGGGGTATGTCAATTCAGGACAGGTCATACTCATCATTCAAAGCAAGTGGAGTGAGAGGGTCACTGGCTGTTAAAGAGCATCCTCTGAAAACTTGGTTTATTTTCATCTGGTGTGCAGTCTGTGAGAGCCAAAGTGAGCTGATAATGGGGGATCTGGTATGACTCCTTGGGATGACGAATCAGAGGAGAACAGTTTGAGTGTCTGGTAACTAAGACCTCAGGGAGGATGCATTTGGGGAGACCTGTGACTAGAAGGGCACTTGTTATGTTTTGAAAATTGATACGAAGGCTGGTGAGAGCCACGCTGAGACCTTATGCTCATGGGCAGGCTACTGGCATCAGGGAATAGACCAGAAGTGGGCAAACTACAGCCCGTAGACCACATCCAGCTCGTGGGACCCTCCTGCCCAGCCCCTGAGCTCCTGGCCCAGGAGGCTAGCCCCTGGCCCCTCCCCTGCTGTCCCCCCTCCCCTCCTCTGCTGTCACACCGCCGCAGGGGTGGCGCTCTGTGTGGTGGGACTGTGTGCTTATGCAGGGCAGTGTGTCTGATACTTGCCAGGTGGCGCAGCTCCCAGACATGTTGCTCTGAGTGGGGACCGAGGGTTGGATCAGGGTCAAGAGGTCCTGGGGGGCAGTCAGGGAGCAGAGGGCAGTTGGATAAGGGGTGAGGTCCTTGGGGGGGGGCGGTTAGGGGCACGGGGTCCTGGGCAGTCAGGGGACAGCTGGGTAGGGCAGAGGTTCGGGGGGGCAGTAATCAGGGGATGGGGGGTTAGATAGGGGGTGGAGTCCCATGGAACAGTTAGTGGCGGGGGTCCCGGGAGGGAGTAGGAAGTGGGAGGGGGTGGGGGCCAGGCTGTTTGGTGAGGCACAGACTTCCCTACCTGGCCCTCCATACAGTTTTGCACCCTGATGTGGCCCTTGGGTCAAAAAGTTTGCCCACCCCTGGAACAGACCCATAACTACATCGCACAAAGAGCCTAAAGTTCTAGGGCAGGTGGTGACATAACCCCTTCCTGTTCTGGGTGGACCTCAAAGTGTCAGAGCCAGATCCTTAGCTGCTGTAATGTGGGTAGCTCCATTACCTTCAATGGAGAACTGTTGATTTATACTAACTGAAGGTCTGGCCCATTACATTTAAACTCTGCTCCACTACTGGCAACCCTATAGTGCATTTAATCTTCAGGAAGCCTAAACATGCGGTGGTTCAGATTAATGATTTTATGGGGATAATCATGTGAAGCACCACATCTGAAAGCCACATGATAGGGTCATGTAGATAAAGGCAGATGGATGAGAGGTCAGGGAATGTGGATCATGGCACCCCTAGGACGGTGATGAAGTGAGCTGTAGCTCACGAAAGCTTATGCTCTAATAAATTTGTTAGTCTCTAAGGTGCCACAAGTACTCCTTTTCTTTTTGCGAATACAGACTAACACGGCTGCTACTCTGATACCCAGGGAATGTTTCCCCTCTTCCACTGTGGGGAGAGCAGGCTTGTGGTGAAGGTGGCTGGTGGGCTACTCAGTCTGCAGAGTCATTTCTTCCTTGTGCTCCTCCTACCCCATGTTTGCGACATACCTGTCTCCTCATGTATGCTCATCTTCCCAAAGACACCTACTCTGAAAGATCAGATTGCTCTCTCCTGTGAGACACAATCCATGCATGCTTTACAATGGACCAAATAGGCAGGTAAGGTTTAAGGGGACTGGGTGGGTTGCAGCAGCTGGCAGGTAGGTGTCAATGGGGCAAGCTGGTGGATCTCAGCATCTGGATGTCAGAGTGGGCTGCTGACCATCCTCGGGGGCAGGTGGACCATAGCATTGGGAATAAGGGTGTTTTTCTTAATCTTGGGGTGAGCTATATAGATCACGGTAGATAGGTGCTTCTTGATCATGGGAGGGGGAGTGATGAATATGAACGAAGGCGGCTTTTGAAGGGAGTTGCAATGCAATGGGATAATAGCAACTCTGTTTACACAGCTGTTATAATACCCAACCAAAGTGGGTCAGGGTGAAAAGGTCATCATAGACAAATGTAAAAAACATTTAGCATGGGAGGAAGGACTCAAGATAAGGCAGATGGACTAAATGAAATAGTTATCTAAAACACTGATAGCCAGAGAGTTGCGAGGGTTATGGAAAAATCCAGACCAACCATTAACCCAGTGAACAGCTGCAGGGAATAAAAGGCAAACAAGACACTATGTCAATTTAGCAGAAGGACAGAATACTAACAGAAGACACAGTAAAGTATTTGTTGGCTCCCCCTAGGAAACTGAGTAGTGCTGGTCAGAATGTTATTAGTTATTGTTCTGTTGTAGCCAGGGCTGGTTGCCCAACATTTCCCATTGTAAGATCCTGCTTTCAGTTGTTTATAGTTTTGTCAAACTTTCATCCTGAGGCAGTTATTTAGCAACCCAAATGGTTAATTTTCTTGGAAAATTTCAGCCAAAATGATTGAGCTGTTTCTGAGAGGGCGGCTAGGAAAAATGTTGTTTTGCCCATGTCAAAGAGTTCTGAAGACCTTTCTTTTTTGAACATCTCCAGTGACCCCTCTTTGCATCAAGGGTTTGAAATTTGGCAGAGGGTGTCCTTTATATCAGGGATATGCCTTTTGCCTTCCCTGTGAAGAGTTACTCAAGTCATAAGCCTTTGGGGGGGGGGGGGGTGGAAATACTACAGTTTGCATATGCTCAGTAGAGACTTACATTTTAACATTGAATTCCCTGGAGATTCCCTGCACTGGACATGTTTCAGCCTGGGGCTGGACTGGACTTTCCTTGAAATTGTAGCTAAGACTGCTGTGGGCTCTGCTGGCTCCAGGTCTAGACACCTGAACTGAGAACAGGGAGCCTTGTTCAGAGCCCAGGCTGGATCTGCCCTAGGGATGAATCATGGTTGTATAGTGAAGAAGTCTGTTGTCTGTAGGACCCCTGCCTCAGTTGTTGAAGTTGGAAGGTGTGCAGTGACTGAGGCCGGGGATTACAGGAAGATAAAGGATGGCCTCTTGGTTAAAGCAGTTGAATCCTGTCCTGAAGACTCGGATTCTACCTCTGCCTCAGACTGTGGGATGCTGGGCAAGTCACTTCAACCAAACTTTTCACAAATGGTCACTAGTTGTGATTCCTCATTTTCTGGGGGCCTGATTCAGACCCTGGGGTCTGATTTGCACAAGAGCTGAGCAGGCGGGCAGGGGCCTTGGGGGAGGAGGGCAGAGCAGGGGCAGGAGGAGGGAGCGAGGACGGGTCTTGGGGCAGGAGCAAGGTTGGAGCACCCCGGGCAAAACTAGAAGTCGGCGCCTATGATGAACATCATCTGTCTTAGGCATTAAGTGAGGGAGAGGTGTGATGGGTTAAAAACCCCAGTAGGTGGTCACATAATTGGAGATGATAATAAGGTTTATGCACAAGAGGGCTGAATTATGATTACACAGGCAGCCTTGTATTAAGTACATAGAGAGGTTGGCTGGGATGAAGTAGGACAAAAGCAAGGACAAAAGGCTTATGAGATCATGTGGGAGGCTATCAGACCACTTAAGGTAACTTTGGCTTTGGAAAGGATTCCATGGACAGCAACAAAGATGAATCCAAGTCGGGAGAATCTATGTGATGAAGTCCTAGGCGAGCTGGGCTGAGGACAAAGAAGGTGTTTCAGTGAGCTAATGGAAGTGCTCAGTGTTCTGAGAAGGACTAAGATGAAAGAGACTGCTTCCCCCGAAGGACTGAAATGTGTGTATGTGAGGGGACACACTCCACAAGGGAAGAGGGGCAGAGCTGTCTCACACACAGCATAACCAACCTATGTAGAATAGGGCACTACAACAAAAGGTCGAAGAGCAAGAAGCTGGTTAAAATAATATTAAGCAGAAAAGGGAAGGCATGCTGGGTTAGATAATCTTATGCTTCACTAAAGTTAATGGATAAATATTCCTGCAGTGTCATCAGAAGCTGGAGTGTATTTATTATACCTCCTGCTAATGTCAGTGTTGTAATAGGGAAAGGACTTGCTTATGTTCCAGATGATGATGTGGGCATGCACACAGTTTGATACGTGTGTGGACTAATGCTGCCCTGATTTACACCCTGTGCAACAACAGTGGTTTATGGAGTTCTCGCCTATTCTGATGAATGCCTTTCATGCATGGATCTCAAAATGCATTACAAACTCTTAAGGGACAAGTCCTCTTAGGCCTTCAGCGGTTGCAGGACCAAAATACAGCAGAACCCCGTGGTACCACTACATGGAAAAGGCTGGGAAACAGAAGCTATAAGTTGAGACCCTTCAGCACTTAGTGTGCACTGGAGCTGGGCTCTGTGGTGGTTGTTCAATGGGAATGTGGCCACTATTGCAATTCATGGGCAGGAATGGTAGCCTGGGATTTGCAGGTGTGCTGAACTCTGCCTCTGGCTTGTCCTCCTCAGCCATTGTGCTGGTTTCTCGCACAAAGCCTTTCATACAGGCTTGGTGTGTGAGCAAAACCAAGGTTTCAAGCTAACAAGTTAAGCTTCACATTACCCACATCCACATAGTTACACTGAGGCAGAGACCAGTAACCTGTGACTTATCCAAGGTCCCCGCATGGCAGTGGTAGAGTTGAGAGGATGCCAGGGTCCTGGATCTCAGCGTCTGCTGCTTCCATCACACTACTCTCCCCCCCTTCTTCTCCAACCCCAGAACTTACAATAAGCAGGGCACCTCGAGTATTCTATGAGTAAAAGCCAGTGTTTTGAAGAGAAGAAATCAGCAACAACGATAGACAATGTGAAAAAATTACATTGAATCAGAAGAGAGTTTTCAGCCCCCTGACCAGGACCTTGTGAGAATTGTCATTTAAAGCTTTGACATGAGTCTTTCAAGGGAATTCTGAAATACATCTGGCAGTGAGCACCCACTTCTGATATCACCCTAGCCATCTGCTGTCCCATTATGTCACTAACCTCTCATCCCTACTACAGATTCTTTGAAGTTAGTTAGCACTAAGAATATTCCATGTTGTATGGAATCTAAGAAAACCAGGACCTGGAACTAACATGAAACTTGCAACCCATCACCTTGATCTTTATGGGCCAGATTCTGATACCCTTACTCACAATGAGAAGCACAATCAGTAGACCTGTTCACTGAATAAAGTACTACTAAGTCTAAGTGAAGGGATCAAAATCTCATATGTCACATCTCATTTCCCTCACCCTTCATCCTATCTATTTAGATTATAAACTCCATGGAGCAGGGATGGTCTTATTATGCGTTTGTACAATATCCGGCACAATAAAGCCCTGATCTTGATTGGGCACTACTGCAATACAATCAACGGCAGTGATAATGAAACATTGATAACTTTCATTTCTCTCTAGACATGCATGGGACATTTGTAATCCTGCTGCCTCTCAGCCTGATCCTGATGATTTTTGGAGGAATGACTGGATTTATCAGTATTCTTGCCAGGGCCTACCTGCTGCTTCTAATGACGGGATGGCTTTTTCTTTTTGGAGGTATTGTACTAGTCCTATCTGTTGTTAATGAGACTAAGGGTGACAGCTTAGAACTGTAGCACTTCAACTGCCAGAGGGGAAACAGACAATGAGAACAGAACCAGCCAAGTGTCTGCTTTCAGACTGAGTGCCAGTGTTTATTCACTTCATGTGCTTTCCCATTCAGCTCCTTGCAGATTGAAAAGCTAGTAATGTGGATTCTGAGGTAATCAGCTGACATTTACAACAAGGAATAGCAGAAAGTTACATGTAGTTGTGTCTCGTGGAGGATTGAGAGACATCTTGAACACACTATCTTCATCTTTGAAAGGTTAAATACCCTTTCGGCAAACGTTATGTCAGTTTTTTCTCCTCTAGAGACAAGATTTTTTTAAATCTAAGTAGAATGCAAGTGGCTTTGGAATTTCTGAAACTTAACTCAATACAGTTCAAAGCTGTATAATGCCAAGGTTTGATCTTAAGCCCCAGGAAAAACACAAACAAACAAACAAAAACAGTCATCAGTGGGAAGATTTCCATTGACTTCAATGGACTATCAGGAGTAAAGAGGGGCTTATATGGTCTGTCCAGCCATTTCATTTATTTTATCCTTACTGTTTTCTTTGAGCTAGGAAGCTACCACCCAGCCCTGTGAGGTGCCAAATGCCCTCAGTTCTCTGCTCAGCACCATGCATGAATGGTTCCATTTAATACAAATAGCATTAACAGCAACAGGTTCAAGGCTTCATGTGTCCCCATCAGTACTCTAGGGAGAATGTTTTTACTTAGGAGCAGGAAGGTGAGAATTCATGGAGCTGGATTTATAATTATCCCCTCTCCTATTGTAAGGATTTTGATTTGTTAGAATCAAAAAGCAGCGAGCCAGATTGTGACCCAGTCGCTCCCACTGACTTTGCGACCTGCTCACCACTGCAACACAAGATGCCACAGTGTGGGCCAATATGAATGAGTATTAAAGCCACTTCTAACGTTTTAATGATCAAACTGAAAACTAACTGAAACTGACCCTCCCTGCACCATCTTCACTTACGCAAGCCTCCCAGTAGCCATTTCTACACGGACTGTTTTAAGGAAAGCTACTATTGCCCTAGCATACGTCAGCTTCATCAACAGCAGCAATGGTGGAAGAACCACTGTAGACAGGCCACTCTAAGTTCTCAAACCACCATGTCATCTACACTTGCTTGGAGCATCCCAAAGCACCACATTCTTAGCAGTGGCTTGCAGTGTAAGGGCCTGATTTTCAGAGATGCCAAGCACCAAGGCCCATTCTCCTGGAAGGTGAGGCCATCACAAGGAGAGAGACATTCCTTCCTGGTAGTTGCACCCACTTTTAACTCATCTCCATTTTGGCCAGTTTATATTTCCCCCATGATACTAATGTAAACTCTGCCAGTAGGGGTTTGGGATCATACAACTTGTATGGTAATAAATAGGAGAATTCCCATAATCATATTTAGAGTTTCCAGCGTCTAATCCTGCTCCATGCTAGCATGTGTGGAAAGCAGAGTGTAAGCAGATGGGGCTCCCACTCTTCTCCTAACAGTACACGTTCACTCTGGAGCGGTTCTAAACATCTTTCTGGGATTTGCCTGTATTGTTAACAACAAAACAAGCCTCAGACTAAGCTTTCTCCCAAGGTTGGTCCTACAGTTTTCTATTGCAGGATTCTATTTCTGCAGCTGCTCAAAGAGACACATTTAATTTCCTGTATACATCTGGATTTAAGATAATTGTTAATAGGACCCACGTGGTCTGGGTGACACCAAGTAAAAGTAATTGAATCTGTTCAGGGTCCTAGCAGCTGACCTCAGCATGAGTCAGCAAAACAACTCTGCATTTCTGCCTAGGTGTCTGGAACATGATATCTTGTTACAGTGACACAAACATTTTGAGAGGTTCAGATAGCAAGAGTGGAGATATGAAGGCCAGGATGCTCTGACATCTAATCTAATTTAACAATTTCTAACTGATCATCATAATACCTGCATGCAATCAATGTTTTACAGTGATGCTCACTATGGAATCTGAGCAGCAAGCCAAAGAAAAATTTACAAGCAGAATCTCGAATGAGGAGTGTAATCCTGTATTTTACAACCCTCCAGTATGATTTTGATCCCGATTTCCTAGGCCTACTTCTTTCCAGGGAATTTGCTACAGGCATGACGTTAGCATTGTGCACGCAATGCCAGAGCTCACTGTGTACACATGAATCAATGAATTCTCTCTTGGAAAAAGAGAGGCTTTAATGCAATGTTCTTTCATAACATACATTGCCTTGGTAAAGCAACAAAGCCTATAAATATCCACCTTGCCACATATTAGCATTAATAGCAATCTTCTATCCAAGTGATGTACAAGCTACTTAGGGCAAGACTTAACAATACTAACTAAAATCGCACAGCACTCTATGAGGTATCTTAGATTAGGCGTAACTTTTTTTCACCAATAGTATAAAAGTAAAATGGCTGGAAAGGGCCAGATAAGCCTTTTTAATTCACTACAGTACAACAACTTGACACACACACTCAGCTTGACAACGGCCCTGTGTGATAGGATTATAGGGAATATTTCACCTGTGACAAGAAATGCAGCCACCTCTGCAGTGGTACTTGGTAACTGTTTTTAACAGTCCACAAGAATGCTAAACCCAAGTGTAGTGGAGGTTGGTGATTGCAAAATGATCACATATTGGTGTGCTCAGAACTTAGCAGCAAAGGGTGAAGGCTTATACTCTAAGCAGAAGATAGAGCTGAGGGAAGGGAGGTGTTGGGGGAAATACATCCTAATGAAAGGAATAGCCAAGTATACAGAATTTTGCCCCTATAACTCTAATGTTATGGGCTTTTGATACTTTATAACCAATTACAACTTGCTATAAAATAACATAAGAAGTTTCCCCGCAGTCAGACAGGCGCAGTACCTTAGTCACACTAATGCCAACAATAAAACCTCAGTCTCATGCCCTCCCCTGCCATCCCAGTGCTAATGGGGGTCAGGAATCCATCTTAGCCTAGATCACTCTGCCTAAGGTACTTGCAGAGCACTGCTCTATAACAGCTGCTCCACAGTTGCTTGTTACTTTCCCCCCAAATCAATGGTAACTTAGGAAAGACTTGCATGAATCTAGAGAAATGTTACTAGGATTCAATATGGTGAATTACCGAGCATGTAAGAACATCAGCACTGTTCACTCAACAGATAAGTTGGCCAGGAATAGACCTACCTGCTGAGCAGTTCCAACAGGTGGGATGCTGCTGAAACCTGACCCAGACCATGCTGCCTGCTACCCACCTCTGTCAGTCTGCCAAGTCCTGACCCTTTGATCAGGCTGAGTTTAGGAGGAACGTCCAGGCTATCCCCGATAATGGCCTTTTCAGCAAGTCACTAGTCATGTCTGCATTATTAGAATCCAATTACACATGGGTCAGCGTATCAGAATATCCTGTTTCCAAAACGGAAAGAGAAGGAGGACAAGAGTTGCTAGAAGCAAACAAGCAACTATTTCAGGGCTTTGGGCAGAGTGAAGTGCACATCACTGTTTGTGCTTTCACAAGTCCAACTCATCATGTAAGCTCCTTGTTGCCGCAGCTGTTCAAGAAGCACCATTCAATAGAAGTCATGAGAGCAGTATCACAACACATTTTGGGGATTGGGAAACCACTGAAGATAGTGTTAAGTGAAAAGCTAAGACACAGAGGATTTGTAATTTATAATGCAATTTTTCTACTTGGGTTTGATTTGGCCCACTGACTCCTGTAATTCTAAGAACTTAGTTGAAAGGAAAATCTTGAGCCAGAACCTTAGCTGGTGTAAATTGCTGTAACTACAAATTCTCATGCTGTAGCTTAATGTAGACACACACAGTTTTATACAGAGTGCCACTTAATCTGCTGTTCTCTATTGATTGACAGCGTAGAACAATATAAAGAGATACTTTACGCTGCAGAGACAAACACCAGGGCTTTTTCCTTGCCAGCACAGTTTGTGTGTTCCAGGTTCTGGAACAATTTAGCTTGCCACCTCTTAAATACGCCCACCCTGGTTAAAGACCATCAGAATCTAGCAGATCTTGCCCAAACCCCCATGAAAACAACCCCCCTTATCCTTATTTGGCAGTTTGTGTACCGGGGGAAGAGATTCACCCTCATGCCAAGGTCTAGCAAGGCCCATGCACTACTTCAACCAAGAGTATGAATGTGTTTTACCTCTCTGATGTCCAGATGCATCTGTACCTCAGTTCCCCACCAAAGAGGTCTTTCACAGGCTGGTAGGGCAATTTGACCACGGTCAGATTAGATCTCTCCTTCCTAGAGAAAAAGGAGCACAAACAAGACCACCACAAATCTTCTCTTTAAGTGCTCCACAGATAACTTTACTATTTCTGGGTCATGGTCCTCAGTCACATAATTCGCAAAAAGAAACGGAGAACTTGTGGCACCTTAGAGACTAACAAATTTATTAGAGCATAAGCTTTCGTGAGAAGTGAGCTGTAGCTCACGAAAGCTTATGCTCTAATAAATTTGTTAGTCTCTAAGGTGCCACAAGTTCTCCGTTTCTTTTTGCGAATACAGACTAACACGGCTGCTACTCTGAAACCAGTCACATAATTGCAGCCCTTTCAGGTGGCACAGCAGAGATGTAGAAGAGCCCATATCCTTTTGCTAGTTAGCCTTGAGAGCCTAAATAAAAAAGCATTCCTCAGCTCTAGCCTCCATATTTTCACTGGGGCTATTCCCTACACTCGCTCACTTGCCAGCATCCTAGACCCTCTCACACATCCTCCATACAGTCCTTTCTAGGCTCCTCTGCCAGCAGGGAGACACACCAGCTCCAGGCCAGCCCTTGCCTCTGGAGAGCTTCTCAGGGTGCTGCTATTGTCCTCCCTGGATCTCTCTCAGCTCTCTCCTGCCAGAGACCCACTTCTAAGCACTCTGCAAACTCTAATTACCAGGGAATCGTCCAGTGGGCAGCTCTGGCTACCTCTCTTCCACCCTTTATCCTGTTTCCTTCTTCCCAGCAGCCTTGCTCCCTGCCCACAGCCACATGATCCAGGTGGAGAAGAGCCAGGCACAGGTGAGAGCTGGGACTCTAAAGGCCTCGCTTACCCTATGACAGTGAGGGAGAAAGTGGGACTTCAGTAATGGATGGGCTTCATGCTAGCCATCTGCACTGAGAGGAATTTCTCTATTTAATACCTGGCTTGGTAACTCTCAATTGCTTTGCACCAGCGTAGGGCCTCATCCTCTCCTATGCAGGAGCAGGGGATAGGAAGCTCTGAGAATTTTAATTTACACTGCTCTCTAGGAGTCCTTCCATCAGGGGAGTGGGATTAGGGTATCTCCCATCTTTGTGCAGAAAAGGCCTGGGGCTCCAGCCTCCAGATATCATGGATCTTAGCAATTGTCTTGAGAACAAGCCATTTATGGAGGCCTCGCCCTTTGTCTAAGTTCTGTGGATGCATGACTCCATTGCAAATGCAGGGGCAAAGATGCCCTGCTCACTGCTACTGCTGGTGGGGGAGGGAGGCAAGCCAGCCTGGGGAAGTCAGGGGGTATTAACTTTTAGAATTTTCTCTTGGGGTTTTAGCAGGGAGACAATCTGGGAGGAGCCTAGATGGCATCCCTGCCTTTAGCCCTTTCTGTCCTCACTGGAAAAGAAGCACCTGGGAGGGTTCTTATATGGAGCTATGGGGACATGCTGCAGAGGTGGAAATCTCCTTCTCCAGGGGCAAAAAGTCCCCTCTGCATCTGCATGGGGAAAGCAGCATGTGGCTGAGTCCACAGCAGGCTCTATATACTGCACCTAATAAATGAGCTGTCCGGAGTGAGCATGCCCCTCTTAAACAGCCTTATGCTGCGATCCTATCTTGAATTTAGATTTCACTGCCCCGTGTGCAGCAATTAACAAATTACGCAGCCACTCTTGAAAAATGTGAATGCTTATTCTGAGCACCTTGATTTTTCAGGAGCCCAGCTTGACATACCTACACTTGATTTTCCGGAAGTTGTGAGCATCCACAATTCAAGTTTCAGTCCAGGAGCTGACAGTAAGGCTCAATAATATCTTTTACTGGACCAACTTCTGGTGGTAGAAGGTACAAGCTTTCAAGCTACACAGAACTCTTCTTCAGCTTGTGCCTTCCACCAAAAGAAGTTGGTTCAATAAAAAAATACTACCTCACCTACCTCCTTTCCTCATATCCTGGGACCAACCCAGCTACAGCAATTCTGCAAACAGTAAAGCCCAATAAGAAAAGGAGTACTTGTGGCACCTTAGAGACTAACAAATTTATTAGAGCATAAGTGCCCAATGTGGTTTAAGCTGAGGACTCAACATTAGAGACCGCACTTGAAAATTTTAGCCTCACTGAGCTGAAATGTATAATCCAGTTCTCTACTTGCACCTGGTGTAGTCATTTACAGCTCTGCAAAGTGTCTATAAAACACTCCCATTCACACCCACTTTTCACATGAGTACACAGCTATATAAGGTGCAAAGCAGTGGAGAATCAGGCCAATGATACAATTTTGTAAGTTGGGCTGTACATGTCTTATGTGTCTGAAACACACATCATTAGGTGTGCATTGCAGGAAACATGCTGTTTTACATTTGGTTCATCACCTAAGTGATACAGAGACCAAAATAAAACTAGAGACAAGAAACAAAACCAGAGGGCAGAAGAGAGTCCTGCCTGTGTATACAGGGAGGGATGGCAAAGGAGATCTACCAGAGCCATAACAAAGCAGTTTGGACTGAGGTGAAGTGGACCCCAACACTATACTGCATTTGTGTTTCCTTTAGGCCTTGTTACACTCACTGGGATCAGCGTCTACATCGCATACTCAGCGGCTGCCTTCAAGGAAGCTCTCTGCCTTTTGGGAAGGAACAACCTCTTGGAGGAAGTTGACATCAAGTTTGGCTGGTCTTTGGCACTTGTGTGGGGCTCCTTCATTGCAGAGGTGCTGACTGGGGCAGCGTTCCTGCTAGCTGCCCGAGTGGTAGGCCTCAAACAGAGTCGGGAGCAGAGGATCTGAAGCAGCAATGCAGCCTAATGATACTGTGGAATCTAACAAGGTGAACTGACTGGATCAATGTGGATAAGAAGAATGGTAAAGCTACTCCTGAGTGTACCACAATGCTGAGCTAGCTCTTCTCCTAACCAATGTGCAGTGCTCACTATGGCAACAGTTCATTGTCAAATGTTAATGAGGTGGCCTTTGTGTCTTTAAAAGAAAATTAATTGTATATATTTAGTGCTCACTAAGATTGCTCATTTGACAAGCCCAGAGACTGAGCTGCCCCCTTTTGTTGCAGGATAGGTCTAACACAAGACGACTTCTCTTTCTTTTCCCCTTTCAACTGCCCCTGACAAAGTGCCTCATGACTGCACTGGAGTCCTGTCTCCACAGCCCACTTAATCCTGGGCCTTTGCTGAGACTCCTAACAAGGGTGCCAATTAGTGCTAGCTGTGATAGAAGCCTCTCTCCCTTAACAGCTGGCCCAAGACCATCACTACATTTATTGTACATAGGCTACTAAGCAGCCCTTAGACATTGTGACCTTCATGTCTGCTCTTATATAGATTCTATATATCTGAAGACTGGTTGAGAAAGACAAAACACATATGAATAATAAAAATGTATATCCTAGCACAGTTTCACTGCACAGAATGAGATTCAGATTAGTGATTCAGAGTGCCATGGACTTCAGAGTATTTGAAGAGTGACGTAAACAACACAAATGACAATTCAGAGTACCTCGGCTTCCAGTGTACTTGAGTGATATCCCAGGTACAGTAGTAGGACTTGGTCTGAAGTGCAATTCAGTATCAGTGGTATTAACACTTTACTAATTACAGATTCTCTCTGTTCCCTTACATCTCACTTCAGACATGGGAGACCTTCATCTCTTATACCATACCTGTGATTCTGTTTTTTAATGACACACACGTGCATGTACACACAAAGAGCTAATGTTAGAAATGAAACAGCCCAAGAAACCTGTAAGCCAGGTCAGGTATTTCTAATTTCAAGGGAGTTCCTTCAGAATATAGCACTCACTTTACCTGGTGGACGATATTTACCCCTCACCGTTTATTACACATTGCGAGTTGCACTCTTGAGATGCATGATACTTTAACATTGTCATTTACTTTGTTCTCCAAGGTGTTTTTACATCTGGATTTGTAATTTCAATGGGAACTCTTATCATGCATTGTGATAGGATGTATTTAACTTGTATAAAATCATACATACAACTCAGCTGAAATTTATCTTACTGCCAAGTACTTGTTTTTTGTGTCCTGGCAAATAATACCTAATAGAGGGCCTGATCCAGTGACATTAACCCTCTAACTCCCAGTGATTCCAGTGGGCTTTGGATCAAGCCCATATTGAGTCAACAGCTCCACTATATTCCTGTTAAGGATGTGTGTTTCTTTATGACTTCAGTGTAGTGATCCATATGCAATGAATACATGGAAAACCATTCTGAAATAAGGAGACGGCAAATCTAGCATAGGACTGAGAGTCAGGATGCTGCGGTCTTCTCAGCGGTGTCACTGATGTGCAATGGGACCTTGGGCAAGTCCCTTTACCTCTCTGCATGGTAGTTTCTCCATTACTGAAAATGGAGATAACTGTTCTCACCTGCTTCTGTTAAATGTTATAGTGATTGATTATTTTTTGTATCCAAAAACTGCATCATTAGTTATACGGTGGTGTCTAGAGACCCCAGCTGAGAGCAGAGTCCAATTGTGCTAGGTCGTGTATGGACAGAGAGAAAGAGGCTTTGCTCCAAAGAACCAGCACTGTAAACAGGCTAAGGCAGGAAAGAAGGGAATTTAATGGATTAGGAATAAAGAGATTAATGCTTTGGCCACAGGCATGCAGGAACTCTGTGGCAGAGCCAGAAATCAAACCAGATCTTCTGATTCCTAGTTCAGTGCCTTACCTACAAACCCTCTCCCTCCTTTTCATCGGGATGAAATACAGGTAGGATTTTTTTAAAGCTCCTCAATGATTTAGGAGAACAAGTCCTATGGACAGTCAATTAGACTTGAGCTCCCAGGTCATTTAGGTGCTTTTGAAAATCTCACCCCACCACATTCCAGTGTTATTGTATTTTCAACATGTTGCCATGCACTTGAATTTCTGTCTGTGTACTAACAACATGCAATCACTTTACCAGTGCAAAAATATAGTAACAGCTTTAAAATGGAAGTAGGGAAAATCTTTCATTACCAAAGTTACACACACTTGAGTATGGTACTTCAAATGTTTTGTGTTAGACTCAGCATCTGTTTATTAACAAAAGTCTCTGTATGTGTGAGATCGTAATTTAATGCTGTGCCAAAATTTGTATGATGTAACTCTAAATCTTTGTTACTTATAAATGTATTATAAACAGCAGCTTCATGCTGATCTCTGAATATTTATTACCGCTACTCCATTAAAATGGGCCTGAATTGTGATGAACCTCCTTAAATGACATCTCACAGTTGAGCATGGTTTACAAAAGCACAGAAGAATTAAGAAATATGTTTTCTATAAGGAATAACGCAGTTTTTTGTGCAGAGTTATTATATGATTAATATGACATGCTTTCAAAGTGCCTCTATAAAACATCTGAATTGTAGCGGCACAAAGTTTTTATAAATATAAAATATATACATTCATATAAAGGAGCTGGAGTGGTCTGAACTAAGTACAAAACAAATGAATTTGTCACCATAAATCACTAATGGATTATGTTTCTGTGTCTTCTAGGAGCTTTTAAAAATCTTCTCTTACTTCTTTATTAGAACTTCCTGCACAATTTGGATGTGATGATGGCACAGAGTTATTCTTCCTTGAGAGTTTATGTAAAATCCTTAAAGTTCTCTGAAATAATTTCCCACGTATAGCATTAAAAAACACACATATACCTTGAGAGAGATTGGGTGGAATAGTCCATCGGAATTAAGGGTCCTCAGCACCTGTTGGATTAGGTCGAGAGACAGGAAATAGTGTGGAGGCAGCTTTATAAAGGTTGACAAATGTGACCATCATGGTTCTTTCTGCCAGCAAGATTAATGCCTGTTTGATGCCCAGTAGTTTGCTGTGCTTCCCCACAATGCATTACTGAGCCTGGCAGACTGACTTGTCCCATTAACCCCTGCTGACATGTAAACATGCCTAGGTAAAATAGCCATGGTTAAAATGAAGGAAAAGATTGACATACTTGGGGCACATGAGAAAAAGGACCCTTGGCCAGGTCAGAGGCCGGAAGCCAGACTCAGGCAGTGCATAGCACTGGCTGCTTGCAGATGGTAATAGCTGCCTGGGTGGCAGCGGATGTGGAGGACAAGGTCCAGGAGCCTAGGCTGGAGTGGGTCAGAGTCGGCTGCTGGGTAGCCCCAGACCTCCCACCCCATCCTGGGTGGTGCATCCCAGTGGGCGGGGACACGGGCCGGGGGCTGCTCTCGGGCCCTCCCAAACCCTTGCTTGGGTTTACTCCTGCATCGTTGCTGGAGCTGGGCACCCAGCCAGCAGCCGCTTCTCTCCACTCTGCCTTCAGAGCTGGGTGTCTGGAGATGGGATGGCTAAGGCAAATTTTGGGGTGGCTGGAGCCCCTGCAAGACCCCCTGTTAACAGGATACAGATAAGTGAACACAATGCAATTAACATCCCATTAGTCTTCATGAAGTTTAAACACCAAATCCACTCATATTTAACAATCCCTTTGATTATACTAATGCTCAAGGGAATAGGCCTGGGGTTTTGGCATACGCTGACACCTGGACACCTGGCACCAGCGTCTCTTCATTTTTTTGCATTCAATATTTCATCTAAGAGAGCAGAAAAAGTCTCACTTTAAACACCTCTTTCTTTCTTGCATTGTACAATTGTTTTGCAAGAACAACAAGGAGTCTGATGGCACCTTAAAAGCTAACAGATTTATTTGAGCATAAGATGCATCTGCAGAAGTGAAAAGAAAAGGAGTACTTGTGGCACCTTAGAGACTAACAAATTTATTTGAGCATAAGCTTTCGTGAGCTACAGCTCACTTCACTCACGAAAGCTTATGCTCAAATAAATTTGTTAGTCTCTAAGGTGCCACGAATCCTCCTTTTCTTTTTGCGAACACAGACTAACACGGCTGCTACTCTGAAATCTGAAGAAGTGGGGTTTTTACCCACAAAAGCTTATGCTCAAATAAATCTGTTAGTCTTTAAGGTGCCACCGCACTCCTTGTTGTTTTTGTGGATACAGACTAACATGGGTACCCCCGATACTTGTTTTGCAAGAGAGGAATGGTGGTCTCTACTGACATCTAGTGGCAACAGTACATCACTGACTATACCTATATAGAGTTATTACATTTTATGAAATGGGCATAGTTACATAACCATTTAATTTTTCCATAAAGTTTAAAGCCAGAAGAGGCCATTGTGATCATATAATCCTACATTTCCTGAAATGCACAGTCCAGAGAATTTCACCTACTGATTGTCGCATTGAATCCAATATCAGAGCAGATCTTCTAGAAAGACACCCAGTCTCAACTTAAGAATTAAGAATCAGTGAAGAATTAGTCAAGCATTTTTAAAAATATGGATCAATAGTAACTCATTAAAGCCATTTACTGTATTACAGTGATGTGTGCTACAGAAATTACATAGACTGATTAGATAAAATAAGATTTGATTAGCTTGAATTGAATTGAGTTTTACATGATTTCAAATCTGAAAATTAAGCCCCCCTCCCATAAAAAAACACCATTGAAGAGAGGCGTGCTATGTGTGTTTGGAGAAAGAGCCCCCTCTGCACTGCCCTCAGTCTCTGTGCAAGCACTGGTTCCTGTCTCATGGGGCTGGGCTCAGCTCCCTACCCCAATGTCCCCTCGAATTGCGACCTGGCACACAAAGTCACAGTACCATTCAGCTTTGGCCTGGACACAAAGGGGTGCCTGAGCCAAAACTGAGTGAGTGGTGTTGTGACCTGAAGCACTGGGTCACAGCACCATTTAAGTTTGGCCCAACTGCCTCTCCATCACGGATGGGCAGCCGGGCCAAATCTGAGTGGTGCTGCGACCCTTTATGGCAGATTTAGAGGGCCATCACATTAGGGTTGCTCCCAGGCGTCTGGCTCTCAACCGGAATGGCTGGTCAAAAACGGACCCTGGTAGCTCTGCCAATCGGGCCATTAGAAGTCCAGTCAGCGGCGCAGTGGGGGCCCGGGGCTAAAGCATGCTCCCTGCCTGCCCTAGCTCCATGAGGCTCCTGGAAACGGCCACCAGGTTCCTGTAGCCCCTAGGCGCAAGGATGCTCTGTGCGCTGCCCCTGCCCCGAGCCAGCACCTGCAGCTCAAACCCTCATCCCCAGCCAGAGCCATCACCCCCCTCCTGCATCTCAATCCCCTGCCCCAACCTGGTGAAAGTGAGTGAGGGTGGGGGATAGTAAGCGATGAACGGAGGGGGGCGGGGCCTTGGAGAGGGGGCAGGGCAGGACTGTTCAGTTTTGTACAATTAGAAAGTTGGCAACCCTACCCCACACTGAGCAGCATTGCAAACGGGGGAACTGGGGCAAACCACCACATCCCCCAGCTGGCCCTGAGCTTTGCACCCTAGGACCAAATCTTGAGTTTGACTAAGTAATAACTGAGTAGGATGGACTCTGATATCTGCCCTACAGATTTTAATAGGGGTGTGCAGGAGAGAGTGGAGGATTTAAATGTTTTCAGGGGCTGACTAATACACCCTCTAGTGCAATGGTCACCAACTGATCGATCCTAGAGGCTCCCGGTTGGTGATGCAGCATGGCTGCTACTAAGTAGGACTCCCTGCCTACCCCGGCCCTACATCACACCCGGAAGCGGCCAGCGCGGCCCTGCGGGGCATGGGTCTCCCTCCACGTGCTGCTCCTGCCTGCAAGCACCGCCCCCGCAGCTCCGATTGGCTGGGAATGGGGAGCTGCGGCCAATGGGAGCTGCGGGAGCGGTGCTTGCAGAGAGGGGCAGGGCATGGAGCCATGTGCCCAGTGCCCCTCTCCAGGGGCCGTAGGGGCATGTTGGCTCATTCTGGGAGAGGCATGGAGCTGGCTTAGGCAGGGAGCCTGCCTTAGCGGCAGCCATGTTACACCACTAACCGGGAGCCGCTGGAGGTAAGTGCTGCCTGGCAGGGGGACTCACTCCAACTCCCAGTCCTCTCCCGGAGCCAGCACCCCAAACACCCTCTTGCACCCTAACCCGCAGTCCTGAGCCCCTCCTGCACCCCAAACCCGAGCCCTGACCTCCCTCCCAGAGCCAGCACCCTGTACTCCCTCCTGCACCTCAACATGCTGCCTCAGCCTGGAGCCCCCTACTGCACCCAATCTCCCTCCCAGATTTTGCATCCCTCACCCCCTCCTCCATCCCAACCCTCGGCCCCAGGCTCAGCCTAGAGCCCCCTCCGACACTGCGAACCCTCAGCCCCAGCCCAGAGCCTACACCGCCTCCCCAAACTCCTGCCCCAGCCCACTGAAAGTGAGTGAGGGTTGGGGAGAGCAACGGAGGAGGGGGGATGGAGTGAGTAGGGTGAGGCTTTGGGGAAGGGGCAGGATAGATCCTGGTCTGCTCTTAAATTAAAAAAGTGATCTTTGGCATAAAAAGGTTGGAAACCACTGCTGTAGTGGTTGAAAGATTTCTTCTGACCAATTCAGATAAAAAGTTCTGGATTCTGTAAAACGTGGGCAATTTCAATTCAGTGCAATGAGATTTTCTTGGCATGTCAAGCTATACAAGTAAGAGACAGACCCTCCCCCGTCCCAGGCATCAGTCAGAGAGAGATGTGATCTGCCCTCATTTCGCGTTTGATCTCCTGTGTCCATTCTGATCCAATGGCAGGTTGCTACATAGACTGGTACCATGTGTCAGGCACAGTTGTTCCTCCTTGCATTTTGATGGGAAGCCTTTCGTGATTACTGATCATTTGAGGAGCTAAATCTCTCTTGTACTTCCTTGTAATTTGGATATTGGAACAGAAAACCAAGAACTGGTCAAAACTTGGAATTGCCATTCTATAGAAAATTCTCATATTTCAAAATTTGTTTTTGTTCCAATTCAGAACAAAAAGTTTAGAAATTTCCCACTAAATGAAATTTCTGAAAAAAACTGTTGTGTGTGAAAAGGTTTCATTTCAATAAAATTAAAGTGTTTTGTTCTGATTTTGGATTTTTTTATATTACATTATAAAACACATTTCAAACAAAAGGTCAATTAAAAAAAATCAAAGTCCATTCCAATAAAGTCTAAACAGAACATTTTGACCTCATCAAAATACTTTGTTTCAATTTTTTATATGCAAGATTTCATAAAAGATTGACACGTTTTTGCAGGGATTATGCTGAAGTGATTTAAAATCACTTTAATTCTGAATGAGAGAGAGTCCATTGAGGGGTTTAAGGCCCTTTCATGTGCTTTAACTTCACACCTTTGGTTAATTTAGTTATCTTTCCTGAGCCTTTGTGAAGTCATGCACTGCAGGAGTTGACACTGCAGGAGTCTGCTAATGTGATAGTTCTATGCAGGGATCTCTAGATACGGTCTACAATTTCCAATAAATTCATTGGGCTCAAGTCTGCTCTTATTTACCATGGCTGCTCAAATGCAGAGGAACTACATTGGGCTCCATTTACACCACTATAACTTGAGTAGGAGTTGGCCCATTTGATTCAGCAGGTACACAAGTTTAACTCAATGAATTTGGCCCTCAGGTTAATGCAGTGTTATTGTTATGTTGCTGTTTGAAGCGTATGTATTTAATCAAAGTATTTTATCCACATTAGTTAAAGGATCCCAATAGTTGTCATGTAGGTGAATATTATTGTTATTTATTCCCAAGTCCCCGAAGAGAATATAGGTAAGTATTCATGATGTGCCTTCTGAAATACAGCTTTCTATGGGGTAAGGCTTCACCTAACCCACCTCAGAAGCTGACGCACTTGGATGGGCCATAATGAGCAATTATAAAACCTGAATAGCAATATGTATTAAGCAAAACATCCATTTTTATATTGCTTCTTCCATTCCCAATGAGCCAAAAGTGCTTTAGGAATGTAAGCCTCATCCTGCAAAGACTTACCCATGTACTTAGCTTTCAGCATGCGTGTAGTTGCAGTGGATGCAAGGCTTTACAGGATCAGGGCCTTAAATTAATATATTACGCAAGCAACATTTCAGGATTTCTTTCCCCACCACTGAAACGCAGCCCCCATTGGGGTGAAACATGGCAGCTGGTTGACAGCCTACAGCTGCATTACACAACAGTTATGTGGGGAAGTGAAGGACAATTAAACTCTGCAGCTCATTGGAACTACAGCTGGAGCAACACCCAGTTCATGAGGTTGTATAATAGACACCATACACCAGACCTTAAATGAGCCCTTAAGGTTACATCTACAACTGCAGTCCGCGGTGTAACTGCAGCATGGATAGACATGCCCACACTAGCACGGCTAAACAGAGCAGCACGGATGTGGCAGTGCGGGCTTCTGCGCAAGCTGTGCAAGGACCCAGGAACCCAGGCCACATACTTGTGTTGCTACCCCAGACTGACACCCAGGCTCCGAGTCTACTCTACTAACCAGGCACGGATCTTAGTGTCCCAAAGGGTGGTGGAAGAGGGGAGACGTTCCAATTTTTAAAACAACCAGCTGCAAGAATTTGCTGCTGTTTCCTGCAGAGATTTAATACTTCATTATTTTATTTTTTCTTTTGCCCAGAAGGTAGCTTATCACATAGCACTGGGTCTTGCCTAGTGTAATGATCCCTAGGTGTTGAAAGGAATATATCTGCCACTAGCCAAATATATCTGTCAGTGATCCCTAGGTGTTGAAAGGAATATATCTGTCACTGGCCAAATAGCGTTTTGCAAATGACTTCTTTCTGCTTCTAGAGAACACAGATGGCTGCTGTGGTAGCAGACTTGCTTTTCCATCCAACCTGGCCTCCTCAAATATTTACAAGGTAATATTCTCTAGAATGCATGCAGCATACAGAGGGAAGAAGCTACACCACACAGTGGAGCAGTTTCATTTCCATAACATTTCGGAATTGGCTGCATCTGCACTGTGAAAAACCTTTGGTGAATAAGCCTTTTATTGGAATGACTCCCATTTGACTAGCATTATACAAAGAGGAAATTTAATTATGCAAAACCACATTAAATAATATTATAACAGTCAGTCACAAACCCATGGAAACAACAAACTTTGCAGGACTCACAAAAATAAAGCCTTTCAAGGTCTATTACGTGCCTTCCTCTTTAGAAACCCTAATCTATACAGCAAACATGCCCACACCAGCTTCTGGAATGAGACTTGTATTAAAATTCTATGAGGCTAAATCCCATTCCTATTAAAGGTAAAATTCCCACTGATCGGGGTTTTTGAAAGCATGGAAAAGCTTTCACAGGAAGAGAAATCCAAAAGACTGGGTTTAGAGAGGAGAAAATAGGAGAGAACATGAGAGAGGGTCTATGATAATTAAAAGCATAGAGCAAATAAGTTGGACACTCCTCTTTGCCCTCTCTGCTAATATAAGAAGCAGGATGTCTGATGAAACTGAAAGATGGCAAATTTGGAACTGGGAAATGGACTTTTTCCACACAACGTACAAGTGTCCAGTAGAAATCAAGGCTTTTGCAATGCTTTCTTTGGAACCCAGACCCAGTCACAGAAATCCACTTCTTCTGTACCTGCAGAATGGCTTCATTCCATGCTACTAATCCCTTGAGCTGCTGCGGTGATTCTCTAGAATTCATGCACACAGCAGCATTCCCTGGGTAACATTGAGTTACATTCTTCAGACTGACACTCAACTTTAAATAATCCTCCTCTATTTGAATCATTCCAAACCCTAAACCATATCCCAAGGAAGGACATGTTGCTCTCACTCTTGAAGTACTCACCCTGCAGCAGCACCCCCCAGGGCCTGACCAGATCCCATTAAAGTGGAAACTCTCCCATTTACTTTACTGGGCGCCTGATTCAATTTTCATTGCAGAAATGTGGAAGAGGTAGAGCATTGTCAGTGATCCAGTTCTATAAGGAGCCACTTAACCTGATCTGTGACATGCCATGAATGGGTTCATGGGCCTGGAGGTGGGGGTAAGTATTAATAATCCAGGTGGATAACAGCCACAGTGGATGAATTGATTAACTGAATGGCATGGTCTGATTTTTTTGAACAGTCTATTTTGTAACATTTAATTGTACACATGCTTTGTTACAGGGGCATCCAGAGCCTCACCAAGCACTGTGACAAGCAGGGATTTAGCCAGTCTGGCTTCAGGCCCATCTGCTGCCTTACTTTTCTCTCAGATGCTGACTCACTGTCTTCCTCCGAGTGGTCCTCCAGCTCTCCCACTATGGTTAGGTATTTGAGGTGACTTAACCGTACAGCTAAGTTACAAAAGTTGATTCCTTCTGGAGTTGATCAGTTAGAGTCCACAAGGAAACATAAAGCTCAGTCCTCTCCCCCGCCAAAGCCCTTCCTCTGGGGGGTCAATGATCTTGGGCTCCAATCAATCCCTCCTCCCCTTTCACAAGGGCTCCAGCCTCTACTACAGCTGAGCATAGGTGCTAGAACTGCCTTGAAGTGGTTTCCATTATATACAGGGTTTACATTTGGTTCAATGGCTCTCAGCACCCTCACTATACAAATTGTTCCAGCACTCCAGCAGCGGAGTAGCCCTGAGACACTAACAATTGTCTGATTTCTGCCCCATCACACAAGGTACCCTGCCTTTCTTTCCCAGGGCCTCTTCCTACACACCCACCCTTGGCCTTGCTCCTGGCCAGTCTTATTCTCTTTAATGGAGTGCGGACTCCTTTGGAGTCTCCCTCCGACTGCCAGCAGCCCTGGTTCTTGATTGCATGCTTTTCCTGTCATGTGACTCTTGTACTCATCCCAGCCACCGGGAAGGTGAGCTAAACCTGGTGCAGGTAAGGCTAAATCCTAATGCCCCCTTCCCTTAAGGTGCCAGCTCACCCTGTGATTGGCTCCATTGGACTGTGCACTGCAGAAAAGATATGGTAAAAGACAGTCCATGGTGCAGAGGGTTTGCAATTTTAAATAATCCCATAGAGGGAAATCATCTCTTAACAAATCATGTATCACAGGCTGCTAGTAACTCAATGCTCCTTACACTTTAAACAGTATAACAGGCACGTTAAAGAACAGGAAGTAGTATGTTCCTTCAAAATAAGAGCAAGAAGACTCTGCATTCTATACCTGATTTAGCTATTGATTCACTGGGTGATCAGCTCAATTAATATTTCCATGCCTTACTTTCTCCATCTATAACGGATATAGTAGTATTTATTAGCCTCACTAGCTAAAATGCTTTGGATAAAAGGTGTCATACAAATGTTTGTTTGAAAGGTAGGTGGCAAAGGTAGAGACGGACTCCAAACAGGTGGAAAGAAAATCTAGAAAGTTTTCAGTCTGCTATACCAGTCAAAGCCAAGACAAGCATTATTAGCCAATAAAAAAATTAATATTAATTTGGGAATTGAGCCAAAAATGTAATTTTTACAGTGGCTATATTTTAATAGCACTATTCTACAAGGAATCAGGATAAAGTGTAAATTAGTAACAGGATTTCTTTTATGTGTATAATGTAACTCACTA
The DNA here is from genome assembly GCF_009764565.3 of Dermochelys coriacea. Taxonomy (NCBI): domain Eukaryota; kingdom Metazoa; phylum Chordata; order Testudines; family Dermochelyidae; genus Dermochelys; species Dermochelys coriacea. The sequence goes on from NC_050077.1 coordinate 26,255,239, forward strand.
TTTCACCAAGCTGACATTTCTGTACAGCATTATAGCTCCTTGGACATATAACTAAACCATTAGGTAAGATCTGATTCCTGTAATATTGGCACACCCTGATCTAGCCCCAGCTACCACATACCTGTGATTAACCCAGATAGCCACAGCATGTCACTGTTGTTCCATATAGTGCAGTCAAATAACAGGTTTCAGAGTAGCAGCCGTGTTAGTCTGTATTCGCCAAATAACGTCAAATAACGTTATCCATATGAACAGGAAGGAAGAGCCCCTTTGCTCTTCAAGATTTGGGAGTTGGGATGAAAATGTAGCTTGACACTGCTAAGAACCAAGGGCTGGATTTCATTCCCATGGAATTAAAGAGTAATTTTGCCTCAGGTCTGGGTCTCTGATTTGCTACTGAAGGAAAAACATACTTGTTGCTCTCTCTCTCTCTCTCTCTCTCTTTTGCATGTACTTGAGTTGGGAGATTTTTCTTCCCTGTCTCCTCTTACCCTTACTGATGTGAAAAGAAGGACAGCCCACAGGTTAGGACACAAACTTGGAACTCAGGAGACCCTGGTTTAGTTCCCTACCATAGGCTACCTGTATGACCACAGGTTAGTCACTTGGTCTCTGTGCCTCAGTTTCCCCTCAGTAAATTGGGGGTAATAGCCCTGTCTTACCTCATAAGGGTGCTGTGAGGAGAAATATATTAAAGACTGTGAGGCGCTCACATACTATGGTAATAGGTGCCACATAAATACCTTTCCCTTTCTTTCCTTTTTTCATTCTTAATGGAATCTTCTGAAGTGAAAGGAAAACATTTGAGGGTTTTGTTGTAAATTTAGAAACAGAAGAGCTGCTTATGAATTTGGCAGGTTTTCTAAAGCCTACGATGGGAACTGGAATTAAGTCTCAATGATCTTTCTGGAGGACAGGATATAGTCCGAAAAATTTCTTTTCACGGTCTTGTAGTTCAAGTCAGGTGACCCAACTAGAGCCTATGACCAGGCAGAGATTTCTCGTGGCAGTTAATATATGCATGCTAATGATGGTCTGTAATCACATGATCAGAGACTGCAACAGCGTTGGGCTACTGTGCCATCAAAGCCAGTCACAAACAGAGACTGGTGGCTTTTCTTGATACAGTGCTTTAACACTATGAACCGCTTCCTCCAGGCAAAGATCATTTTATAACATGACTAATGGGACAAAAATCAAATCCAATTTTTTCAAATCACACGTGATTTTGTCGCAGGCCTTTCAGCAAGTGCTCTCGTCTGAAGTGCAGCATGAAGGCTCAGTTCCTAATTCAGTGGGATTTCATACTACACAATTTGTTTAGAAGCCAAAGGTGAAACTGTCAGGAACGGTGACTCACACGGCTAATGGGAAAGAAGAGACTGGAGGACAGAGTGGAAACAAATAAAACCAAGACATTGGAACATTTGGAGGTGGGTGTGGGGGAGAATCTGCTATTAGAGATAGAAGGGATGTATAGCTTAGACCAAAGAAATGGCCCAGCAAGTAAGGACCTGCTTCACTGGAAGGGGAAGGTGCTCGGTACCTCTTAGGAAACACTCAGAACCCAGCAGAGCCTAAAGCATGGTTTGAGACTCTAGGAAAAAAAAAACAGGGGCTAATGGCAATAGGTACTCGGTGCTTAACTCTCTTTGGCCCCTTTAAAGCCTCAATAAGAATAATAGGTATTAAAAATCTTGTGTCTATTCAGATATATGGAGTGTACATCCTGGGCAGGAGGAGGAGATCATCCTAAAATGTTTCAGAATTCCAGAAAAGAATTCTATTGCAACTGCCAACAGTGAATTTAGCCCTCTGGAATACCTAAGTTCAGGCCAGAATTTGCCATGCAGCCCAAGAATAAGATTTTCTTTTTGAAGGGAGTAAACCACCATTCATTGTATAAATCCAGTCCCAAAAACCAGAGTGAAGAAGACCAGGGAGAAGGAAAACTTTTCCTGAAGCAAATGACTGGGCTGCAATGCTGTATCCTACTGAGACAAGGGTTATTTATAAAGAGGAAACATAAGAGCTTTGAGATTAAAGCAGTTGCCAAACTAAGTGAAGGAAGGGAAATATGAAGGTGAATCAGAGTCTAGATTCCCGACAGAGGATTGTGAACGTCTGTTCAGTAGACATGGGGAGAAATTCTGGATTTGTTGACTTGTTTGTTGGACAAAAAAATGCAGTTTTGATTGACCTGAAATTATTTGCAATTTTGACAGAAAGAGTTTTGGTCATTAGTAAAATGTCCAGAAGAGGAGAAGAAGAAGGACATGGTGCTTGCCCCCCCCCCCCGCCCCCAACCTCTCCTGCAGTGGTTAGGGCACACACCCGGGATGCGGGAGTCCCAGGTGTGAATCTCCACTTTGGCACAGACCCATAATGGACTTTTTCAGTTTACTGAAAATTCCAAAAAAAAAAAAAAATTCAGGCCTGAACCAAACTTTTCTTCACTATTTCACACCTGCCACTGAACTGGAGAATCCGTTATTCACCCAGCTCTACTGCTCAGCCTCAGACTTTGTGCAAAAAACGTTGCTTTTGCCTTGAGCTCTGGTTCCCCATTCCTCTTGTGCTGCAAAGGGAGATTTAAATCCAGGATTTAGGTCTCTGTCACACAGTGGCATGCACCAGTCAAGATGATTCTTGCTGCTGCCCTGCTTTTCCATGTACAGTTGAGCCGCAATATGCTTTTCTTTCTTATAGTTGGAAGGATATTCAGAGGAATCCACACAAATGACTGGCCACATTCTCTTCTGAACCACAGTTCTCTTGGAGCAGGAAGTGGGACATCAGGGAGATATGGCCTTCTGATTCTCAGGCTATCCCAGAGCAGAGCTGTGTGTTCTGCCTCGACTCTAACAAGCCCCTGTGCTGGAGTGGGTTGTCAGAGGAACCAGCAATACCAGTTTTACAGCTCCTGAGAGCCTCCCTCTGCTGGTGGACTTCAACAAGGCAGCTGTGGCCAGATTCCAGCCCCTTTGTGCCATGCAGGTGGGGCGTAGGGGTCGGAATCAGGGCAGAGAATCTGGCCTGATGTAACCTTAGCCTGCTCTTTGTCTGTTCTTAATTTAATTGCAAGATTTGCTCCCTAGTTACAGCCAAATGGAAGCTTGAAGAGACTTGCTGATGGGGCTATGTAAAGCTCTTCAGCAAACTGGCTGCAGGTCTAGCTTTGTATTATTTAGGGCTTTTGCTGTTGTTTTAGGTTTAATGTGTTTGCTTTCTTGATGGCTTCGTCAATATACATTCCATGCTGAAAAAGTTGAAGTGTCAATAAAAAAAAAAAGAGAGAGGGCCCAAAATAGCCACCCAGGAGTGTGGAGATGGAAGGCAAAAGGCAGGTTTGTCAATAGTCTGTTTGGGAACAATTTAAAATGTGAATCACTTCATGATAAGTGTTGTAAATATTGGTTTAGGAATGCTACCAATTGGACAGTGCACAGTTAAACCTTCCTCCCAATCTATTTACACTGCCCTCACTTAACTTCAATGGACTTTGGATCAGACCCTAACAGGAGTCTTTTCATTGCTTTCAATAGGCTTTGGATCAAGCCCTTAAAGTGGATGCTGTAGCTTTAGCATACCTGTGGATCCCGCATTGGGAGGAACTGCAGGTTCCGCTGTGACTTCTGAGAAACTAGGCATACACAGTTACTGGATGTACCTTTAACAAGGTGCATGCCATTGCTGGATGTGCCTTTAGCTTTCCATGTAGCTAGTGAATCATGCCAATGCAGAGCACCTTAAAAGATGACTTGAAGAGAGAAAAATAGGAAGGTAACTGATGAACCCTAGTAGCACAGTGTTTTGCAACAAGGGCTCATAATGGTGTGAAACATTCACTACAAACCCAACGCTCAGGGTAAGGGGGCTGACATTTAAGTTTTGAGCAAACTTGAGCTAATTAATGGTTTGGTAGCAAGAACCACCATGGGAAATTTGGTGATTTTGGCTGAGTCTTGCTTTGAGGTTTTGGTTCAACCAAACAAAACTTTGGGTCCCCACAGTGAACATGCCAAAAAGTTTGTATAAAACCTGCACACTGAAATGGTTTCTGATATAGTCAGATTTGTGGGAACTCACCCAATTAAAAAAAAATTAGTGGCTGCTTCAGAAAATCTTGGCCTTAATCTCTCTGTGCCTCAGTATTTTCCTCCAGAGGTGGTGGGGCTTGATTAGCTGTAAAACTTTCCAATATCTTCAGATGGTAGGTTATATTATAAAGGCAAAGATCTAGTAAGGGCCAGAGTTTTCATAAGGGTCAGTAACCAGGGCCAGATTTCCCAAAGTGCTCACCATGCTGGGTACTTGTAATCTGATCAATAGTATCACAATGGGAGCTACTTTTTTTGTGTGTGTGTGGACAATCTGACCCTTTTTAGGTGCCCAAATGGGAGCTGGGATTGTTTGAGAAATCTGTTTTCAGGTTTTGTTGGTGCTGGACACCTGAAAATCTGGCGCTTGGTTTTTATAAAGTCTCCATTTGAAATCCTGGCTCCACTGAAGTCAATGGAAGTTTTGTTATTGACTTGAATGGAACCATGATATCACCCTGATCTCTAATATCTGTAAATGTTTGAATGAAAAGGTCCTGCCTCAGTTCTAGAAAGACAAATGCTTAGCACACAGTATTTCAACAGAGACCTTCGAATATTGCTTGGGGTATCAGAATGCCTGGCCTCCACAGAAGGAATTAGTTCACGAAGCAGAAAATAGGACAGCAAATTTGCTCATGCTTAATTGCTTTAGGTGTAGTAGTCTGTTTTATTACATCTGCATTTTTCACCCACTCCCCATCCTCCTTTTCCTGAGGGAATAAGGTTAAGAGAATTCTGCTGTGGCAAATCTGGAACCTGTCTAGTTCTCCAACTCTGGTGTCCATCACAAAGAAAGCTGTGATTAAGGGTGACAAGGCCCTTAGGAAACCAGAAGGTGAGATGGCAGGCTGAGAAGAAAATGACAGGGACTCTAGAATTATTTGTTCCCATATAACAGGTGTCAGCAATTTCAGATAAAGGGAGTGCTGAGACTGCCAGTGCTCTAGGCAGCACTTAGAGGGAAAGATGTATTTTTAAAAGGGCATGTTCTCTCAGTGATAGAGTGCATGTGTTGTGCTAAATGTCCTTAAATCCCTCTGGTAACGCAGCCGTCTGTAACAATAAATAGCAAATAACTATTGTCTCCTGTGAGACTGAAGCTATCATGCTATCAAATAGGAGTCGTCCTGTTCTAGGTTGAGGTGTAAGAGCACATGCATTTATTATGTTTCCAAGGGAAAGACACAAACACTGTATTTATATATTTAACCTGGAATCTTAGCTTGCTTGTGTCCAAACAGGCAAAATCAACAGTGATACTTAAAAAAATCCTTCCAGATTCAAAAGCAAATACAAATTCATCTGTGTTAGAAATAGTGGTATCATCTTCTGTGTGTGAATTCCAGATATTACCCCTTAGTTTCCAGGTATGTTACAATTTTAAATCTTCTCACGACAACACTGAAAGACTCTCAATGGTTGCAGTGATAAGTGTCAATATAAGAACCTGGATTTACAGAGATGAGATGTCAAATTGTGTGGATTCATGATCTGTTTTGGTCTCTGTAGCAACTCAAAGTCCAGCTATTTGTCCCATTTTAAAATATATACACATTGTTTGTAACCACCGTAAGAGAAATATAATCATGGCAGAAAGAGACCACTGTGCCAAGCTGAATGATATTAAGCATTTAGAGTCCAAAAAGCATGTTACAAATATTAACTAACCGCCACAACTCACCTCTAAGTATCATTGTCCCCATTGTCCAGATGGGAAAACTGAAACACACAAAAAGATTGAGAAATTGACCTAAAGCAAAGCAAAGAAGTGGCATAGTCAGCATAGAACCCAAGACTTCCTGACTGCTGGCTTTGTGTACAGACTGCCAAACTACACCGTAACCCGCCACTCCACTATATATGCCAAACATCTGTCTGAAAGGATTTTCAACCTTTATAGGTGAGAACAATTCAGAACCAGAGGGCACCCAAAATGCATAAGGCCAGACTCTTCCTGCTTTTTATGTGACTATATAAATAGCGCCTCTCGCCTGCATGCCTCATAGAATGCTGGACACAGCTGTAGACTCCCTCCCTGAGGACTGTGGTGCTAGGGAGGAAATTGGTTTTGCCCCCTTCAGACTGGCCCATGGTGCTGCCCAAGCATAGAGGGTGTCATGCTGCACCATCGCAAGGGGTAGCTGTGGCCAGAGTAACCATTCAGTGTGGTCTCTGCACCCCAAGTACCTCAGAACAGGTCTCAGCACCGGCCTTATAGACTCGTGTGGAGGGCAGCATTGGGGCTGGTCTGTGGAGAGCCAGGCTGCTGCAGTGATGTAGTGGTTCTAACATACTAGACAACCGGTGCAGAAGTAGGGAGGCTGCTACTCCAGCCTTGGCCCCATATTCGTGGTAGGCTGGGCATTAACTCCTCAGGACTGAATACCCTGAGTGATTGGAGTTGGCTAGGTAAGGATAGCATATCTATTCCAAAAGAAGTCTATAGAAGGGATGGGGAAACTGGTACAGAAAACATAACCCTTCCCTTCACAAGACTTTGGCCCATTTATAGACCTGATCATGAATCCTTGGGGAGGTTCTGAAATGTTTGGTTAACATTTTGCCTTCCTACCCCTCCCAATTCCTGAACATCTGCATCTCCTATTCCCTATCAGGAGTGAAAATGGATGTGCTGAAAGCTCTCCCAGGGATTTGCCAGCTCATACAGAAGCAGAAACACTAGAAATGTCACAAGAAAACTATTCTCTTGAGATTTCCAGCCAAATGTTATAGATACGAGAGGTTTAATTATGGCTTGAGAAAGCATAATTAAGCACCTGGGCTGAACCTGAACTTAGCATGTGTGGTTCAGCAGTCACGTACCTATGTGATATTTTGAGGCTGAGAAGAAAAGGAAATAGATTTCACATATTCAGTCTAATCTGCCCATTCAAAGTGCTTGTTATTGCTAACCACTGTTCTAACCACTAGACCCACACACCTCCCAGAGCTAGGAATAGGACCAAGGAATCCTGATATCCCACAGTTAATTTCTGTCTCCCAAATAGCTGTGTAACTCACTGCAATTGGATGGAATTTAAGGCCTAAACCAATACTTGCTGGCTTCAGTGGGCTTTGAATCAGCCCCTTAAAGAGCAACACATTTAGCCTGGTACTTGCTGAAGATTATGACATTAATCAAACTATGGCAAAATTCAGCGGCTCCAAATAGAACCTGGCATACACATAGACATATCCTAAAAGAGCCTTTTAATTTGAGTGAGTTTGGCATAGACTATATAGATGGCCATAGTTGGTGTTACAGGCATTTTTTGTACTATGCATCAGGCCTGCAGCCAAGTAATCTCTTCCCCACAAATTTTAGTCTGCTTGTCGAGACTGGAACTTTAAAGTCAGATACAGAAATCTAAAAATCATGCTACGGCTTAATGGAGAACAAAGGTCACTTAATCATAGGAGTGACAGCTATCACGTTTAGCATGATGAAATGGCAGTCACAACCTTCACTGAACCGGGCCCACGGCTGATGTGCATTCTCTGCACATCATGTTGATTGGCTGGAAGGTAATGGATGGAGCACTTACAAGCCTGCACTACTTACAAGGATTTAGTGCCTCATCAATAGGGATAACAAGGTCTACTGGTCTAGTTTTTCTTGTTGCTATAAAGTAAGATTCAAATGGTTTGCTGGTGGGTAGAGCTCTGCAGTTCTGTAGGGTTCAGCTATTGTGTCCCATATAACATGATCTAAATTAACTGTATGGGCCAAAGTCCATCCCTGGTGTAACTCCACTGCCATATTACTGTGAATGGGTGCCTGTCCCTTAAGGACCATCCATGACCGCTCTCTTAGCACTGTGACCCATGTTGCATTACAGGGGAAGAGTGACTACTGCCAATGCCAACTCTACTCATATGGAATGTCTGCCCTTTTCTCCTAGTGGAAGACCTGGCCATGGACCTTTTTGGGAGGTGCCAATCTGTAGCCAGAGGCTGCCGGGAGATTTTCTTGCTGCTGGAAGTAGATTTACTGGACTAGGATGAAGATCTGGATTTTTGTCTCTGTTTTTGTCTTCTTCCTATTGGTTGTTGTCTCCCTTTTTATCTCTTCTCCCCTGATTTGCACCCTTCAGTCCTGCTCATTTATCTCCTCCCAGTGTGAATCCCACTGATATGTGCTTCTCCCTCAGCCCCTCTGCTCACTGGCTTACCCTGGAAAGACACGGCCAGAACGGGGAATGCAGCATCTCTCAGAGAGGTGCTACTATACAAGAAGCAGAGAGAGGGGTTCTCAGTTGAGCAGAGCTCTGCTGCCCACTCAGGCCAGGAATTTTAGACAGAGCTGGTGTTTGGGGTAGAGCAGACTGGCAGAGGATAGTGCTCTCACATCTCTGACAGGGCCGGGGCTTAGAGGAAGACAGATAGCACCAGCTGAAGTCTACTGAAGACAGACTTTTCCCCTCGTAAGATTCAGCGAGTGCTCAGGAGGCAGGTAGGTGAGAAGGCCCAGAACTTTTATTAACTGCATGAATACTCAGCTTAGTTTGAATCTGCTTGGGTTTCTGAAGACATAATGGACACCAGGCATGCACAGAGGCTTAACACAGACATCAGCAATGTCATTCCTATACACAACTTCTGTGTTTCCATCCTGTTTTCTCCCTCTCTTTTTAGGACATAGCAAAACCACTCCCAGTTTTCTGCTGGCTCTTCTGCTTTTATTTTGCTCACTACTCCTGCTTTCTGGCCTGCTCCTCCCTCCCTCCCATCTTGAACATTTTCCCTGCCCTTCCCCCCATTCTATCTGGGTGGTTTACCCAATTACTTTCGGTTTGTCCTTATGCCGGATTTCTTACAAAACTCCCACTTGGCTGTGTATTGTATTTGGTTTGCTGGATTTAAATTGTTTTTATTTGTTTTGGGTTTTTTATTGTATGGGGCTTAAAAATCCTATAAAATGGATTAAATTATGTACATATTATGAATATACACAGATGAAAAAGGCATGCTGTAATGAGAGTGTGTGAATGGGTGGACAATGGTATTACAGAGATCAGCTACCTTAACGTACTTAAAATAGTTCCTGTGTTATGAGTTGATAGAGTAGTTGAAGAAAAAAATTCAGACGTATGTGTGTATATACACACATACATACATAAAAAGAGCAGCAAACAGAGTAAACCTTTAAAGCAATGTGCACACACTTTCTCATAAGTTATACATAACTGTTACCTGTGCATGCACTTTCATCAGTATGAAATTCATCAGTCGTTTGCACTTGTTGAGTAAGTGCATGCTCTGTGCTGTGCAAGCAAGAAGACTGGTCTTTGAGAGTTTTCCTCAGGTTTTACTCTCTTTTAAGAAGGAGTGTTTGACTTGAGAAGAGGTCATGGCCTGCACAGTTTTACAGCCTTTTAAAACTTCTGTGGCCCATTTTAGTGTCTGAAGAATGACAGAATTTCAAGCTAGCAGCAATTACTAGAAGAGGGAATAGATAAAAAGCAAGGAATGTAGCCTCAAAATCAGTCTGGCTCTCTTAACTTCGCACAGTGGCATATCATTCTCCCCAATTGCTAAGGTAGGTGCTTAAATCCTAAATCCAATGAAACAGAGAGGAACGTAAGTATTATTTATGTCTTCTCCTAATGGACAAGAACTGTTACTCTCTTTTGGAAAACAGGGACAGGCACCCATTTTCCTTTCACTCTGAACTGAGCAGAGTCAATATTATAGTCTGTACTGAGGATCTCTGGCTGTGCACATATGGGCAGGTCAGGTGTTTGCGGGATACCTGTATTTAAACTAATCACCTTGACCTTATAACACCAACTGAATTTCCTTTGGTTCTTTCTTGCATGGATCTCAAAAGCCTCATTTTTTCCTGGGCACCTTTCTGTAGAGAAGAAACAAAGGGAAATGCCCTATTCAATTTCAAAGGCTTCTAACGTACTGACATCACTAGTGCTGGAAACCGACAACTGGACTAGAGATAGTGATTTTTGCGAGAGAGCCATTCACCAGTCACGTATATAAGGAAAAAAGCCCCATCACTCATTTGTCACTATATCAGATTGCTGGATCACAGGCACAATGACTGGGACAAGGTATAAAAGGCTGGGTGTTCCCCTAAGTTTTGCATATATTATAAGTCTCTCAAAATGCTTTGTTGAAAATCCTTGATGTCAGTTCTCTTTATCCATATATGCAGTACTAGGCTGCCTTGCATATTGTCTATTTGAATTTTGGTATGGCTTTTAATTAGTAGATAGCTAATTAATGTGCTATAAGGTTATCTTGTTAAATGTTAATTGGATGTGTAAACATTTATTACAAGTTTGATATGTTAAGAAAAATGTAATATGCATTTGTTGCTTGTGTCATTCTGAATTAATTACGACAGCCAGATTTCTCCCTTCCCAACTTGAGAACGTTCAATAAGTACTCTTTAAGAATCAATTGATATTTAATTAATACGTACTGACTGTCTTATTTAATCTAAATTAATTCTTTCAACACGTTACAGTGTGGCTGAAAGATACAGCATGCTCACACAACTTTCAATGCTGCAGAGTATTCCACTTTTTAGCACAAGAGGGCGCGTTGAGAAAAGACTCCAAGCCATCAGCCCATATTTCATGAGGAGGCTCCCCGCCTCTTCCTTTCATTTTGCCAAGAACAAAAACTATCCACATAGAAATCTTTATGCGAGTTGCATATACTGTGCTGTCTTTCATTCTGCAGGGGGCTGCGGACTGCTCAGGGCTTTGCCAGGACGGCTATCTGGATGGTGTTTTATTACGTTGGATGATGAGGTCAATAACCTTATCTCCTCATCAGGTAGGGAACTCAGTCCACATTCCTTCACTCCCCTTTTATATTACCTTCCTAACATCCACAGATGAAATACAAGTAGATTTAGCTCATTGTTTCCATGCATTGATCTTCCTAGCTATAGAACAATAGGATTACTGAATCCCCGAGGGGCTGAATTCTGAAATGGATGCATGGCAACAACATTCATGTTTAATTTATTATCTGTATGAAATCCTTAACATCAGCAAAACAGCCATGGAGTTTGTTTTTCCTTTCATCACATAGTAAGCTCATTAATGAATAAGAGACATCTCTGCACACTATAATTTAACACATACCCGTTCAGAGTAATGGTAAAGGGGTTCTGGATGGATTTTTGCCTGCCAAGCCTTGTGTTCACCATCCTGAATATTTTGTGCAACAGCAAATAATGATTTTAACTTCAGTAGCACTATCCATCCAAGGAACTCAAAGCCCTTTACCATAGTAACCAAGTCTCAGGTGATAAAGGTATGACTATGCATTATTACTGATGGGTTAACTGAAGCACAGAGAGTTTAGGGATCTTGCCCAAGGCCATAATGCCATTCAGTAGCAGCTCCCAAGAGTCATGGTTCTCATTTCCTCCATCTAAAGACAAGACAACACTTCCTGTCAGAGGCAGATGAACTCATTGCCCAGCTCTTGTATTTGTGATCATCAGCCATTACAGGGGAAACACAAAACCCTGAATGGAAGCCATGGCTAATAAGTTTAGGCCTGATCTAGGCCCCCACCCCCTCAAAAGGCAATAGAAAGTATCCCATTGACTTCAGGGACAACATTCTGGAGAAGACAAAAGGCCTGATTTTCAGAGGTGCTGAGCACCTGCAGCTGCCATTGATGGCGGTAGGTGCTTTGAGCACTCATCATTTCAGAAACCAGGCCCTCAGTGTGACTTGCCATGGTGACACAGGAAGCTTGTGGTAGAGTAGTTTTGCCCTGTTGTGATGTCTCTGGATTTGCTAGTCCTACTGATCCGCCCTCTAAAGAGATTTACTCCATTTCTTGTAGCCAAGAAGACTGTCTCAAATAGAAGGAGCTGAATGAGTCTGAATGCACTGCAATTGTAATCACTAAATACCAGCTTTCTGCTAGATGTAAGTGGCACACCTATTTCTAGCTAAGAAAGTTGCTGTCAAGTTACAGGGTATCTCTTATGGGTGAAATAATGCAGCAAGATGGCACAATCCAAATGTTACTCAATAGTTTGCCAATTGAACAACATGAATAGCAGCTGGTCAGCTCATCTCCAGGCTTTTAGCCAGTAATAATAATAATCAGTGTTTTACATATTTTTCTCAGGTGAGTATTTCAATACTGTCAATCTGATCCTGCAGTTCTTACTGAGGCATCATTGCTATCAAAGTTCCATTGTATTCAGCTGTCTTTTTTTATTGTCATTTTCCCAGTTTTCCCATTGCTATAAGTTCCAAAGTCTCCTGCAATGTTCTCATTCTGAGTTTAAACCTCTTACGACCAAGGGTAAAATATTCAAAACCACCTACATGACTTAGGAGCCTAAACTCCAGTGACTTTCCTTGATACTTAGGCCCTTAAGTCACTAAGGTGTTTTTGAAAATTTTACTCTAAGGCCTCTGGAAA